>NW_026734314.1:0-300000 GCF_949786415.1 Peromyscus eremicus
GTATTAGACGGAAGAGGATCTACTGTTCTTGTCAGTTTCCTAAGCAGAATTGAGCTAGCTATGGCCGTGTGTGTAGGAAGCACAGTTCTTTTCTTCTGAGCAAGCTCACTGTTCGGACCCAATAGGAAACACCGTAGAGTAGAAGAGTGCCCTTTTCTCAAAAGCATAGTGTGTTTCTTGTAAGGTGAGCTAGCGTTAGTTTCCATGTCCTAAACGAATTTGAATCACATGCAGTTTCTAGTCCTACGTGCAAGAATTGTTTTCTGGTAAGAAGAGTCACTATTGTGCTCCCACTGTCAAACACAGGGCAAATAGCACTGGCGTCTGTTCCCAGCAAATACAGTGTATTGGACTGAAGAGGAGCTACTGTTCTTGTCAGTTTCCTAAGCAGAGTTGAACTAGATATAGCCCGTGTGTGTAGGAAGCACAGTTCTTTTTTTCTGAGCAAGCTAACTGTTTTGGCACTATAGGAAACACAGTAGAGTAGAAGAGTGCTCTTTTCTCAAAAGCAGAGTGTGTTTCTTGTAAGGTGAGCTAGCGTTTGTTGCCCAGTCCTAAATGGAGTTGAATCACATACACTTTCTGGTCCTACAAGCAAGAGTTGTTTTCTGGTAAGGAAATTCACTATTGTGCTCCCATTGCCAAACACAGTACAAATAGCACTCGCGTCTGTTCCCAGGTAGTACAGTGTATCGGACTAAAGAGGAGCTACTGTTCTTGTCAGTTTCCTAATCAGAGTTGAACAAGATATGGCCCGTGTGTGGAGGAAGCACAGTTCTTTTGTTCTGAGCATGCTCACTGTTCTGGCCTTATAGGAAACACTGTAGAGTAGAAGAGTGCTCTTTTCTCAAAAGCAGAGTGTGTTTCTTGAAAGGCGAGCTAGCGTATGTTTCCCAGTCCTAAATAAAGTTGAATCACATGCAGTTTCTGGTCCTACGAGCAAGAGTTGTTTTCTGGTAAGAAGAGTCACTATTGCGCTGCCTTTGCCATACACAGGACAAATAGCACTGGCGTCTGTTCCCAGCAAGTACAGTGTATTGGACTGAAAAGGATCTACTGTTCTTGTCAGGTTCCTAGGCAGACTTGAACTAGATATGGCCTTGTGTGCAGGAAGCACAGTTTTATTGTTCTGAGCAAGCTCACTGTTCGGAAACCATAGGAAACACAGTAGAGTAGAAGAGTGCTCTTTTATAAAAAGCAGAGTGTGCTTCTTGTAAGGCGAGCTAGCATTTGTTTCCCAGTTCTAAATGGAGTTGAATCACATGCAGTTTCTGTTCCTATGAGCAAGAGTTGTTTTCTTGTAAGGAAAGTCACTATTGTGCTCCCATTGCCATACACAGTGCAAATAGCACTCCCGTCTGTTCCCAGCAAGTACAGTGTATTGGACTGAAGAGGAGCTACTGTTCTTGTCAGTTTCCTAAGCAGAGTTGAACTAGATATGGCCCGTGTGTGTAGGAAGCACATTTCTTTTGTTCTGAGCAAGCTCACTGTTCTGGCCCTATAGGAAACACAGTAGAGTAGAAGAGTGCTCTTTTCTCAAAAGCAGAGTGTGTTTCTTGTAAGGCGAGCTAGAATTTGTTTTCCAGTCCTAAATGAGGTTGAGACACATGAAGTTTTTTGTCCAACCAGGGAGAGTTGTTTTCTGGTAAGAAGTGTCACTATTGCGCTGCCATTGCCATTCACAGGACAAATAGCACTGGCGCCTGTTCCCAGCAATACAGTGTATTGAACTGAAGAAGATCTACTGTTCTTGTCAGGTTCCTAAGCAGAATTGAACTAGATATGGCCGTGTCTGTAGGAAGCACAGTTTTTTTGTTCTGAGCAAGCTCATTGTTCAGACCCCTTAGGAAACACAATAGAGTAGAAGAGTGCTCTTTTCTCTAAAGCTGAGTGTGTTTCTTGTAAGGCGAGCTAGCATTTGTTTCCCAGTACTAAATGGAGTGGAATCACATGCAGTTTCTGGTCCTACGAGCAAGAGTTGTTTTCTGGTAAGGAAAGTCACTATTGAGCTCCCATTGACAAACACAGTGCAAATTGCACTTGATTCTGTTCCCAGCAAGTACAGTGTATCGGAATAAAGAGGATCTAATGTTCTTGTCAGTTTCCTAAGCAGAGTTGAACTAGATATGGCGCGGGTGTGTAGGAAGCACAGTTCTTATGTTCAGCAATCTAACTGTTCTGGCCCTACAGGAAACACAGTAGAGTAGAAGAGTGCTCTTTTCTCTAAAGCAGAGTGTGTTTCTTGTAAGGCGAGCTCGCATTTGTTTCCCAGTCCTAAATGGAGTTGAGTCACATGCAGTTTTTGGTCCTATGAGCAAGAGTTGTTTTCTGGTAAGAAGAGTCACTATTGCGCTCCAATTGCCATACACACTGCAAATAGCACTGGCGTCTGTTCCCAGCAAGTACAGTGTATTGGACTGAATAGGAGCTACAGTTCTTGTCAGTTTCCTAAGCAGAGTTGAACAAGATATGGTCCGTGTGTGTAGGAAAAACAGTTTTTTTGTTCTGAGCAAGCTCACTGTTCGGACCCCATAGGAAACAAAGTAGAGTAGAATAGTGCTCTTTTCTCAAAAGCAGAGTGTGTTTCTTGTAAGGCGAGCTAGAGTTTGTTTCCCAGTCCTAAATGGATTTGAGTCACATGCAGTTTTTTTTACACGAGCAAGAGTTGTTTTCTGGTAAGACGAGTCACTATTGTGCTCGAATTGCCATACACAGTGCAAAGAGCACTCGCGTCTGTTCCCAGCAAGTACAGTGTATTGGACTGAATAGGAGCTACTGTTCTTGTCAGTATCCTAAGTAGAGTTGAACTAGATATGGCCCATGTGTGTAGGAAGCACAGTTCTTTTGTTCTGAGCAAGCTCACTGTTCGAACACCATAAGAAACACAGTAGAGTAGAAGAGTGCTCTTTTCTCAAAAGCAGAGTGTGTTTCATGTAAGGCAAGCTAGCATTTGTTTCTCAGTCCTAAATGCAGTTGAATCCCATGCAGTTTCTGGTCCTACGAGCAAGAGTTGTTTTATGGTAAGAAGAGTCACTATTGCGCTGCCATTGCCATACACAGGACAAATAGCACTCCCGTCTGTTCCCAGCAAGTACAGTGTATTGGACTGAAGAGGATCTACTGTTCTTGTCAGGTTAATAAGCAGAGTTGAAGTAGATATGGTCGTGTGTGTAGGAAGCACAGTTTTTTGTTCTGAGCAAGCGCACTGTTTGGACCCCATAGGAAACACAGTAGAGTAGAAGAGTGCTCTTTTCTCAAAAGCAGAGTGTGTTTCTTGTAAGGCGAGCTAGCATTTGTTTCCCAGTTCTAAATGGACTTGAATCACATGCAGTTTCTGGTCCTATGATCAACAGTTGTTTTCTGGTAAGGAAGTCACTATTGTGCTCCCATTGCAATACACAGTACAAATAGCACTCCCGTCTGTTCCCAGCAAGTAGAGTGTATTGGACTGAAGAGGAGCTACTGTTCTTCTCATTTTATTAAGAAGAGTTGAACTAGATATGGCCCGTGCATGTAGGAGGCACAGTTCTTTTGTTCTGAGCAAGCTCACTGTTCTGTCCCTATAGGAAACACAGTGGAGTAGAAGAGTGCTCTTTTCTCAAAAGCAGAGTGTGTTTCTTGTAAGGCAAGCTAGAGTTTGTTTCCCAGTCCTAAATGGATTTGAGTCACATGCATTTTTTTTTACACGAGCAAGAGTTGTTTTCTGGTAAGACGAGTCACTATTGTGCTCCAATTGCCATACACAGTGCAAATAGCACTCGCGTCTGTTCCCAGCAAGTACAGTGTATTGGACAGAATAGGAGCTACTGTTCTTGTCAGAATCCTAAGCTGAGAAGAAGTTGATATGGCCTATGTGTGTAGGAAGCACAGTTCTTTTGTTCTGAGCAAGCTCACTGTTCGAACACCATAGGAAACACAGTAGAGTAGAAGAGTGCTCTTTTCTCAAAAGCAGAGTGTGTTTCATGTAAGGCGAGCTAGCATTTGTTTCCCAGTCCTAAATGGAGTTGAATCACAGGCAGTTTCTGGCCCTACGAGCAAGAGATGTTTTATGGTAACAATATTCACTATTGCGCTGCCTTTGCCATACACAGGACAAATAGCACTCCCGTCTGTTCCAGCAAGTACAGTGTATTGGACTGAAGAGGAGCTACTGTTCTTGTCAGGTTCCTAAGCAGAGTTGAACTAGATATGGTCCCTGTGTGTAGGAAGCACAGTTTTTTGTTATGAGCAAGCTCACTGTTTGGACATCTTAGGAAACACAGTACAGTAGAATAGTGCTCTTTTCTCAAAAGCAGAGTGTGTTTCTTGTAAGGCGAGCTAGCGTTTTTTTCCCAGTCCTAAATGGAGTTGAATCACATGCATTTCTGGACCTACGAGCAAGAGTTGTTTTCTGGTAAGAATAGTCACTATTGCGCTCCCATTGCCATACACAGTGAAAATAGCACTCCCGTCTGTTCCCAGCAAGTACAGTGTATTGGACTGAAGAGGAGCTACTGTTCTTGTCAGTTTCCAAAGCAGAGTTGAACAAGATATGGCCCGTGTGTGTAGCAACCACAGTTCTCTTGTTCTAAGCAAGCTCACTGTTATGGCCCTATAGGAAACACAGTAGAGTAGAAGAGTGCTCTTTTCTCTAAAGCAGAGTGTTTTTCTTGTAAGGTGAGTTTGCGTTTTTTTCCCAGTCCTAAATGGAGTTGAATCACATGCAGTTTTTGGTCCTACGAGCAACAGTTGTTTTCTGGTAAGAAGAGTCACTATTGTGCTCCAAATGCCATACACAGTGCAAATAGCACTGGCGTCTGTTCCCAGCCAGTACAGTGTATTGGACTGAATAGGAGCTACTGTTTTTGTCAGTTTCCTAAGCAGAGTTGAACTAGATATGGTCCATGTGTGTAGGAAGCACAGTTCTTTTGTTCTGAGCAAGCTCACTGTTTGGACCCCATAGGAAACACAGTAGAGTAGAAGAGTGCTCTTTTCTCAAAAGCAGAGTGTGTTTCTTGTAAGGCGAGCTAGCGTTTGCTTCCTAGTCCTAAATGGAGTTGAATCACATGCAGTCTCTGCTCTTACGAGCAAGAGTTGTTTTCTGGAAAGGAAAGTCACTATTTCGCTCCCATTGCCATACACAGTGCAAATAGCACTCGCGTCTGTTCCCAGCAAGTACAGTGTATTGGACTGAAGAGGAGCTACTGTTCTTGTCAGTTTCCTAAGCAGAGTTGAACTAGATATGGCCCGTGTGTGTAGGAAGCACAGTTCTTTCATTCTGAGCAAGCTCCCTGTTCGGACACCATAGGAAAAACAGTAGAGTAGAAGAGTGCTCTTTTCTCAAAAGCAGTGTGTGTTTCATTAAGGCGAGCTAGCATTTGCATCCCAGTTCTAAATGGAGTTGAATCACATGCAGTTTCTGGTCCTACGAGCAAGAGTTTTTTTCTGGTAAGGAAAGTCACTATTGCGCTCCCATTGCCATACACATTACAAATGGTACTCGCGTCTGTTCCCAGCAAGTACAGTGTATTGGACTGAATAGGAGCTACTGTTCTTGTCAGTTTCCAAGCAGAGTTGAACTAGGTATGGCGGTGTGTGTAGGAAGCCCAGTTTTTTTGTTCTGAGCAAGCTCACTGTTTGGACCCCATAGGAAACACAGTAGAGTAGAATAGTGCTCTTTTCTCAAAAGCAGAGTGTGTTTCTTGTAAGGCGAGCTAGCGTTTGTTTCCTAGTCCTAAATGGAGTTGAATCACTTGCAGTTTCTGCTCCTATGAGCAAGAGTTGTTTTCTGGTAAGAAGAGTCACTATTGCGCACCCATTGCCATACACAGTGCAAATAGCACTCGCGTCTGTTCCCAGCAAGTACAGTGTTTGGACTGAAGAGGAGCTACTGTTCTGTCAGGTTCCTAAGCAGAGTTGAACTAGATATGATTCGTGTGTATAGGAAGCACAGTTCTTTTGATCTGAGCAAGCTCACTGTTTGGACCCCATAGGAAACACAGTAGAGTAGAAGAGTGCTCTTTTCTCAAAAGCAGAGTGTGTTTCTTGTAAGGCTAGCTAGCGTTTGTTTCCCAGTCCTAAATGGAGTTGAATCCCATGCAGTTTCTGGTCCTAAGAGCAAGAGTTGTTTTCTGGTAAGAAGAGTCACTATTGCGCTGCCATTGCCATACACAGGACAAATAGCACTGGCGTCTGTTCCCAGCACGTACAGTTTAATGGACTGAAGAGGATCTACTGTTCTTGTCAGGTTCCTAGGAAGAATTGAACTAGGTATGGCGGTGTGTGTAGGAAGCACAGTTTTTGTGTTCTGAGCAAGCTCACTGTTCGGACCCCATAGGAAATACAGTACAGTAGAAGAGTGCTCTTTTCTTAAAAGCAGAGTGTGTTTCTTGTAAGGCGAGCTAGCGTTTGTTTCCTAGTCCTAAATGGAGTTGAATCACATGCAGTTTCATGTCCTAAGAGCAAGAGTTGTTTTCTGGTAAGAAGAGTCACCATTGTGCTCCAATTGCCATACACAGTGCCAATAGCACTCCCGATTGTACCCAGCAAGTACAGTGTATTGGACTGAAGAGGAGCTACTGTTCTTGTCAGTTTTTTAAGCAGAGTTGAACTAGATATGGCCAGTGTGTGTAGGAAGCACAATTCTTTTGTTCTGAGCAAGCTCACTGTTCGGACCCCATAGGAAACACAGTAGAGTAGAAGAGCGTTCTTTTCTCAAAAGCAGAGTGTGTTTCTTGTAAGGCGAGCTACCCTTTGTTTCCCAGTCCTAAATGGAGTTGAATCCTATGCAGTTTCTGGTCCTAAGAGGAAGAGTTGTTTTCTGGTAAGAAGAGTCACGATTGCGCTGCCATTGCCATACACAGGACAAATAGCACTGTTGTCTGTTCCCAGCAAGTACAGTGTATTTGACTGAAGAGGAGCTACTGTTCTTGTCAGTTTCCTAAGGAGAGTTGAACTAGATATGGCCCGTGTGTGTAGGAAGCACAGTTTTTTTGTTCTGACCAAGCTCACTCTTTGGACCCCATAGGAAAAACAGTAGAGTAGAAGAGTGCTCTTTTTTCTAAAGCAGAGTGTATTTCTTGTAAGGCGAGCTCGCGTTTGTTTCCCAGTCGTAAATGGAGTTGAGTCACATGCAGTTTTTGGTACTAGGAGCAAGAGTTGTTTTCCGGTAAGAAGAGTCACTATTGCGCTCCAATTGCCACACACAGTGCAAATAGCACTCTCGTTTTTTCCCAGCAAGTACACTGTATTGGAATGAAGAGGAACTACTGTTCTTGTCAGGTTCCTAAGCAGAATTGAACTAGATATGGCCATGTGTGTAGGAAACACAAGTCTTTTGTTCTGAGCAAGCTCAATGTTCGGACACCATAGGAAACACAGTAGAGAAGAAGAGTGCTCTTTTCTCAAAAGGAGAGTGTGTTTCTTGTAAGGCGAGATAGCATTTGTTTCCCAGTCCTAAATGGAGTTGAATCACATGCAGTTTCTGGTCCTATGAGCAAGAGTTGTTTTCTGGTAAGGAAAGTCACTATTGCACTCCCATTGCCATACACAGTGCAAAAAGCACTGGTGTCTGTTCCCAGCAATTACAGTGTATCAGACTGAATAGGAGCTACTGTTCTTGACAGTTTCTTAAGGAGAGTTGAACTAGGTATGGCCCGTGTGTGTAGGAAGCACAGTTCTTATGTTCTGAGCAAGCTCACTGTTCTGGCCCTATAGGAAACACAGTAGAGTAGAAGAGTGCTCTTTTCTCAAAAGGAGAGTGTGTTTCTTGTAAGGCGAGCTAGCATTTGTTTCCCAGTCCTAAATGGAGTTGAGTCACATGCAGTTTTTGGTCCTACAAGCAAGAGTTGTTTTCTGGTAAGAACAGTCACTATTGTGCTCCAAATACCATACACAGTCCAAATAGCACTCGCGTCTGTTCAAAGCAAGTACAGTGTATTGGACTGAATAGGAGCTACTGTTCTTGTCAGTTTCCTCAGCAGAGTTGAACTAGATATGGTCCGTGTTTGTAGGAAGCACAGTTCTTTTGTTCTTGGCAAGCTCACTGTTTGGACCCCATAGGAAACACAGTAGAGTAGAAGAGTGCTCTTTTATCAAAAGCAGAGTGTGTTTCTTTTAAGGCGAGCTAGCTTTTGTTTCCCAGTTTTAAATGGAGTTGAATCACATGCACTTTCTGGTCCTACGAGTAAGAGTTGTTTTCTGGTAAGAAGAGTCAATATTGTGTTCCCATTGTCATACACAGGGCAAATAGCACTGGCGTCTGTTCCCAGCAAGTGCAGTGTATTGGACTGAAGAGGATCTACTGTTCTTGTCAGTTTACTGAGCAGAATTGAACTATATATGGCCGTGTGAGTAGGAAGCACAATTCTTTGTTCTGAGCAAGCTCACTGTTTGGACTCCATAGGAAACACAGTAGAGTAAAAGAGTGCTCTTTTCTCAAAAGCAGAGTGTGTTTCTTGTAAGGCGAGCTCGCGTTTGTTTCCCAGTCCTAAATGGAGTTGAGTCACATGCAGTTTTTGGTACTAGGAGCAAGAGTTGTTTTCTGGTAAGAAGAGTCATTATTGCGCTCGAATTGCCAAACACAGTGCAAATAGCACTGGCGTCAACTCACAGCAAGTACAGTGTATTGGACTGAAGAAAATCTACTGTTCCTGTCAGGTTCCTAAGCAGAATTGAACTAGATATGGACATGTGTGTAGGAAGCACAGATCTTTTGTTCTGAGCAAGCTCACTGTTCGGACCCATTAGGAAACACAGTAGAGTAGAAGGGTGCTCTTTTCTCAAAAGCAGAGTGTGTTTCTTGTAAGGCGAGATAGCGTTTGTTTCCCAGTCCTAAATGGAGTTGAATAACATGCAGTTTCTGGTCCTACGAGCAAGAGTGGTTTTCTGGTAAGGAAAGTCACTATTGTGCTCCCATTGCCATTCATAGTACAAAAAGCACTGGCTTCTGTTTCCAGCAAGTACAGTGTATCAAACTGAAGAGGAGCTACTGTTCTTGTCAGTTTCCTAAGGAGAGTTGAACTAGATATGGCCCGTGTGTGTAGGAAGCACAGTTCTTATGTTCTGAGCAAGAGCACTCTTCTGGCCCTATAGGAAAAACAGTAGAGTAAAAGAGTGCCCTTTTCTCTAAAGCAGAGTGTGTTTCTTGTAAGGTGAGTTCACGTTTCTTTCGCAGGCCTAAATGGAGTTGAGTCACATGCAGTTTTCGGTCCTACAAGCTAGAGTTGTTTTGTGGTAAGAAGAGTAACTATTGCGCTCCAAATGCCATACACAGTCCAAAGAGCACTCGCGTCTGTCCCAGCAAGTACAGTGTATTGGACTGAATAGGAGCTACTGTTCTTGTCAGTTTCCTAAGCAGAGTTGAACTAGATATGGTCCGTGTGTGTAGGAAGCACAGTTTTTTGTTCTGAGCAAACTCATTGTTCGGACCCCATAGGAAACACAGTAGAGTAGAAGAATGCTCTTTTCTCAAAAGCAGAGTGTGTTTCTTGTAAGGTGAGCTAGCATTTGTTTCCTAGTCCTAAATGGAGTTGAATCACATGCAGTTTCTGGTCCTAAGAGCAAGAGTTGTTTCTGGTAAGAAGAGTCACTATTGCGCTGCCATTGCCATACACAGGACAAATAGCACTGGCGTCTGTTCCCAGCAAGTACAGTTTATTGGACTGAAGAGGATCTACTGTTCTTGTCAGGTTCCTAAGAAGAATTGAACTAGGTATGGCGTTGTGTGTAGGAAGCACAGTTTTTGTGTTCTGAGCAAGCTCACTGTTCGGACCCCATAGGAAATACAGTAGAGTAGAAGAGTGCTCTTTTCTCAAAAGCAGATTGTGTTTCTTGTAAGGCTAGCTAGCGTTTGTTTCCTAGTCCTAAATGGAGTTGAATCACATGCAGTTTCTGGTCCTAAGAGCAAGAGTTGTTTTCTGGTAAGAAGAGTCACTATTGTGCTCCCATTGCCATACACAGTGCAAATAGCACTCCCGTCTGTTCGCAGCAAGTACAGTGTATTGGACTGAAGAGGAGCTACTGTTCTTGTCAGTTTTTTAAACAGAGTTGAACTAGATATGGCCCGTGTGTGTAGGACGCACAGTTCTTTTGTTCTGAGCAAGCTCACTGTTCGGACCCCATAGGAAACACAGTAGTGTAGAAGAGCGCTCTTTTCTCAAAACAGAGTGTGTTTCTTTTAAGGCGAGCTACCCTTAGTTTCCCAGTCATAAATGGAGTTGAATACCATGCAGTTTCTGGTCCTAAGAGGAAGAGTTGTTTTCTGGTAAGAAGAGTCACTATTGCGATGCCATTGCCATACACAGTATAAATAGCACTGTTGTCTGTTCCCAGCAAGTACAGTGTATTGGACTGAAGAGGATCTGCTGTTCTTGTCAGGTTCCTAAGCAGAATTGAACTAGATATGGCCGTGTTTCTAGGATGCACAGTTTTTTTGTTCTGAGCAAGCTCACCCTTTGGAACCTGTAGGAAACACAGTAGAGTAGAAAAGTGCTCTTTTTTCTAAAGCAGAGTGTATTTCTTGTAAGGCGAGCTCGCGTTTGTTTCCCAGTCTTAAATGGAGTTGAATCCCATGCAGTTTCTGGTCCTACGAGCAAGAGTTGTTTTCTGGTATCAAGAGTCACTATTGTGCTCCCATTGTCATACACAGGGCAAATAGCACTGGCGTCTGTTCCCAGCATGTACAGTGTATTGGACTGAAGAGGATCTACTGTTCTTGTCAGTTTCCTAAGCAGAATTGAGCAAGCTATGCCCGTGTGTGTAGGAAGCACAGTTCTTTTCTTCTGAGCAAGCTCACTGTTCGGACCCAATAGGAAACACCGTAGAGTAGAAGAGTGCTCTTTTCTCAAAAGCAGAGTGTGTTTCTTGTAAGGTGAGCTAGCGTTTGTTTCCCAGTCCTAAATGGATTTGAATCACATGCAGTTTCTAGTGCAACGAGCAAGAGTTGATTTCTGGTAAGAAGAGTCACTATTGCCCTCCCATTGTCATACACAGGGCAAATAGCACTGGCGTCTGTTCCCAGCATGTACACTGTATTGGACTGAAGAGGATCTACTGTTCTTGTCAGTTTCCTAAGCAGAATTGAACTAGATATGGCCGTGTGTGTAGGAAGCACAGTTCTTTTGTTCTGAGCATGCTCACTGTTCTGGCCCTATAGGAAACACAGTAGAGTAGAAGAGTGATCGTTTCTCAAAAGCAGAGTGTGTTTCTTGTAAGGCGAGCTAGCGTTTGTTTCCCAGTCCTAAATGGGAGTTGAATCACATGCACTTTCTGGTCTTACGAGCAAGAATTGTTTTCTGGTAAGAAGAGTCACTATTGTGCTCCCACTGTCATACACAGGGCAAATAGCACTGGCGTCTGTTCCCAGCAAATACAGTGTATTGGACTGAAGAGGCGCTACTGTTCTTGTCAGTTTCCTAAGCAGAGTTGAACTAGATAGCCCGTGTGTGTAGGAAGCACAGTTTTTTTTTTTCTGAGCAAGCTCACTGTTTTGGCGCTATAGGAAACACAGTAGAGTAGAAGAGTGCTCTTTTCTCAAAAGCAGAGTATGTTTCTTATAAGGCGAGCTAGCGTTTGTTTCCCAGTCCTAAATGGAGTTGAATCCCATGCAGTTTCTGGTCCTACGAGCAAGAGTTGTTTTCTGGTAAGAAGAGTCATTATTGCGCTCCTAATGCCCTACACAGTTCAAAGAGCACTCGCGTTTGTTCCCTTCATGTACAGTGTATTGGACTGAAGAGGAGCTACTGTTCTTGTCAGTTTTTTAAGCAGAGTTGAACTAGATATGGCCCGTGTGTGTAGGAAGCACAGTTCTTTTGTTCTGAGCAAGCTCACTGTTCGGACCCCATAGGAAACACAGTAGATTAGAAGAGCGTTCTTTTCTCAAAAGCAGAGTGTGTTTCTTGTAAGGCGAACTACCCATTGTTTCCCAGTCCTAAATGGAGTTGAATCCCATGCAGTTTCTGGTCCTAAGAGGAAGAGTTGTTTTCTGGTAAGAAGAGTCACGATTGCGCTGCCATTGCCATACACAGGACAAATAGCACTGTTGTCTGTTCCCAGCAAGTACAGTGTATTGGACTGAAGAGGAGCTACTGTTCTTGTAAGGTTCCTAAGCAGAATTGATCTAGATATGGCCCTTTTTTGTAGGAAGCACAGTTTTTTTGTTCTGAGCAAGCTCACTCTTTAGACCCCATAGGAAAAAGAGTAGAGTAGAAGAGTGCTCTTTTTTCTAAAGAAGAGTGTATTTCTTGTAAGGCGAGCTCGCGTTTGTTTCCCAGTCCTAAATGGAGTTGAGTCACATGCAGTTTTTGATACTAGGAGCAAGAGTTGTTTTCTAGTAAGAAGAGTCACTATTGTGCTCCAATTGCCATACACAGTGCAAATAGCACTCGCGTCTGTTCCCAGCAAGTACAGTGTATTGGAATGAAGAGGAACTACTGTTCTTGTCAGGTTCCTAAGCAGAATTGACCTAGATATGGCCATGTGTGTAGGAAGCACAGTTCTTTTGTTCTGAGCAAGCTCACTGTTCGGACCCCATAGGAAACACAGTAGAGTAGAAGAGTGCTCTTTTCTCAAAAGGAGAGTGTGTTTCTTGTAAGGCGAGCTAGCGTTTGTTTGCCAGTTGTAAATGGAGTTGAATCACAAGCAGTTTCTGGTCCTACGAGCAAGAGTTGTTTTCTGGTAAGGAAAGTCACTATTGCACTCCCATTGCCATACACAGTGCAAAAAGCACTGGTGTCTGTTCCCAGCAATTACAGTGTATCAGACTGAATAGGAGCTACTGTTCTTGTCAGTTTCTTAAGGAGAGTTGAACTAGATATGGCCCGTGTGTGTAGGAAGCACAGTTCTTATGTTCTGAGCAAGCTCAATGTTCTGGCCCTATAGGAAACACAGTAGAGTAGAAGAGTGCTCTTTTCTCTAAAGCAGAGTGTGTTTCTTGTAAGGTGAGCTCGCGTTTGTTTCCCAGTCCTAAATGGAGTTGAGTCACATGCAGATTTGGTCCTACGAGCAAGAGTTGCTTTCTGGTAAGAAGAGTCACTATTGCACTCCAAATGCCATACACAGTCCAAATAGCACTCGCTTCTGTTCCCAGCAAGTACAGTGTATTGGACTGAATAGGAGCTACTGTTCTTGTCAGTTTCTTCAGCAGAGTTGAACTAGATATGGTCCGTGTGTGTAGGAAGCACAGTTCTTTTGTTCTAGGCAAGCTCACTGTTTGGACCCCATAGGAAACATAGTAGAGTAGAAGAGTGCTCTTTTATCAAAAGCAGAGTGTGTTTCTTGTAAGGCGAGCTAGCGTTTGTTTCCCAGTTTTAAATGGAGTTGAATCACATGTACTTTCTGGTGCTACGAGTAAGAGTTGTTTTCAGGTAAGAAGAGTCACTATTGTGTTCCCATTGTCATACACAGGGCAAATAGCACTGGCGTCTGTTCCCAGCAAGTACAGTGTATTGGACAGAAGAGGATCTACTGTTCTTGTCAGTTTACTAAGCAGAATTGAACTATATATGGCCGTGTGTGTAGGAAGCACAGTTCTTTTGTTCTGAGCAAGCTCACTGTTTGGAATCCATAGGAAACACAGTAGAGTAAAAGAGTGCTCTTTTCTCAAAAGCAGAGTGTGTTTCTTGTAAGGCGAGCTAGCATTTGTTTTGAAGTCCTAAATGGAGTTGAATCACATGCAGTTTCTGGTCCTACAAGCAAGAGTTGTTTTCTGGTAAGTAAAGTCACTAATGCATTCCCATTGCCATACACAGGGCAAATAGCACTCGCGTCTGTTCTTAGCAAGTACATTTTATTGGACTGAATAGGAGCTACTGTTCTTTTCAGTTTCCTAAGCAGAGTTGAACTAGATATGGCCCGTGTGTGTAGGAAGCACAGTTCTTTTGTTCTGAGCAAGCTCACTGTTTGGACCCCGTAGGAAACTCAGTAGTGTAGCAGAGCGCTCTTTTCTCAAACGCAGTTTGTGTTTCTTGTAAGGCAAGCTAGCGTTTGTTTCCAAGTCATAAATGGAGTTGAATCCCATGCAGTTTCTGGTCTTACGAGCAAGAGTTGTTTTCTGGTAAAAAGAGTCATTATTGTGCTCCTAATGCCATACACAGTTCAAAGAGCACTCGCGTTTGTTTTCTTCATGTACAGTGTATTGGACTGAAGAGGAGCTACTGTTCTTGTCAGTTTTTTAAGCAGAGTTGAACTACATATGGACCATGTGTGTAGGAAGCACAGTTCTTTTGTTCTGAGCAAGCTCACTGTTCGGACCCCATAGGAAACACAGTAGATTAGAAGAGCGTTCTTTTCTCAAAAGCAGAGTGTGTTTCTTGTAAGGCAAGCTAGCATTTGTTTCCAGGTCCTAAATGGAGTTGAATCCCATGCAGTTTCTGGTCCTAAGAGCAAGAGTTGTTTTCTGGTAAGAAGAGTCACTATTGCGCTGACATTGCCATACACAGGACAAATAGCACTGGCGTCTGTTCCCAGCAAGTACAGTGTATTGGACTGAATAGGAGCTACTGTTTTTGTCAGTTTCCTAAGCAGAGTTGAACTAGATATGGTCCATGTGTGTAGGAAGCACAGTTCTTTTGTTCTGAGCAAGCTCACTGTTTGGACCCCATAGGAAACACAGTAGAGTAGAAGAGTGCTCTTTTCTCAAAAGCAGAGTGTGTTTCTTGTAAGGCGAGCTAGCGTTTGCTTCCTAGTCCTAAATGGAGTTGAATCACATGCAGTTTCTGCTCTTACGAGCAAGCGTTGTTTTCTGGAAAGGAAAGTCACTATTTCGCTCCCATTGCCATACACAGTGCAAATAGCACTCGCGTCTGTTCCCAGCAAATACAGTGTATTGGACTGAAGAGGAGCTACTGTTCTTGTCAGTTTCCTAAGCAGAGTTGAACTAGATATGATCCGTGTGTATAGGAAGCACAGTTCTTTTGATCTGAGCAAGCTCACTGTTTGGACCCCATAGGAAACACAGTAGAGTAGAAGAGTGCTCTTTTCTCAAAAGCAGAGTGTGTTTCTTGTAAGGCTAGCTAGCGTTTGTTTCCCAGTCCTAAATGGAGTTGAATCCCATGCAGTTTCTGGTCCTAAGAGCAAGAGTTGTTTTCTGGTAAGAAGAGTCACTATTGCGCTGCCATTGCCATACACAGGACAAATAGCACTGGCGTCTTTTCCCAGCTAGTACAGTTTATTGGACTGAAGAGGATCTACTGTTCTTGTCAGGTTTCTAGGAAGAATTGAACTAGGTATGGCGGTGTGTGTAGGAAGCACAGTTTTTGTGTTCTGAGCAAGCTCACTGTTCGGACCCCATAGGAAATACAGTAGAGTAGAAGAGTGCTCTTTTCTCAAAAGCAGAGTGTGTTTCTTGTAAGGCGAGCTAGCGTTTCTTTCCTAGTCCTAAATGGAGTTGAATCACATGCAGTTTCTGGTCCTAAGAGCAAGAGTTGTTTTCTTTTAAGAAGAGTCACCATTGTGCTCCCATTGCCATACACAGTGCCAATAGCACTCCCGATTGTACCCAGCATGTACAGTGTATTGGACTGAAGAGGAGCTACTGTTCTTGTCAGTTTTTTAAGCAGAGTTGAACTAGATATGGCCAGTGTGTGTAGGACGCACAGTTCTTTTGTTCTGAGCAAGCTCACTGTTCGGACCCCATTGGAAACACAGTAGTGTAGAAGAGCGCTCTTTTCTCAAAAGCAGAGTGTGTTTCTTTTAAGGCGAGCTACCTTTAGTTTCCCAGTCATAAATGGAGTTGAATCCCATGCAGTTTCTGGTCCTAAGAGGAAGAGTTGTTTTCTGGTAAGAAGAGTCACTTTTGCGATGCCATTGCCATACACAGGATAAATAGCACTGTTGTCTGTTCCCAGCAAGTACAGTGTATTGGACTGAAGAGGATCTACTGTTCTTGTCAGGTTCCGAAGCAGAATTGAACTAGATATGGCCGTGTTTCTAGGATGCACAGTTTTTTTGTTCTGAGCAAGCTGACCCTTTGGAACCCGTAGGAAACACAGTAGAGTAGAAAAGTGCTCTTTTTTCTAAAGCAGAGTGTATTTCTTGTAAGGCGAGCTCACGTTTGTTTCCCAGTCTTAAATGGAGTTGAATCCCATGCAGTTTCTGGTCCTACGAGCAAGAGTTGTTTTCTGGTATGAAGAGTCACTATTGTGCTCCCATTGTCATACACAGGGCAAATAGCACTGGCGTCTGTTCCCAGCATGTACAGTGTATTGGACTGAAGAGGATCTACTGTTCTTGTCAGTTTCCTAAGCAGAATTGAGCTAGCTATGGCCGTGTGTGTAGGAAGCACAGTTCTTTTCTTCTGAGCAAGCTCACTGTTCGGACCCAATAGGAAACACCGTAGAGTAGAAGAGTGCTCTTTTTTCAAAAGCAGAGTGTGTTTCTTGTAAGGTGAGCTAGCGTTTGTTTCCAGTCCTAAATGGATTTGAATCACATGCAGTTTCTAGTGCAACAAGCAAGAGTTGATTTCTGGTAAGAAGAGTCACTATTGCCCTCCCATTGTCATACACAGGGCAAATAGCACTGGCGTCTGTTCCCAGCATGTACACTCTATTGGACTGAAGAGGATCTACTGTTCTTGTCAGTTTCCTAAGCAGAATTGAACTAGATATGGCCGTGTGTGTAGGAAGCACAGTTCTTTTGTTCTGAGCATGCTCACTGTTCTGGCCCTATAGGAAACACAGTAGAGTAGAAGAGTGATCGTTTCTCAAAAGCAGAGTGTGTTTCTTGTAAGGCGAGCTAGCGTTTGTTTCCCAGTCCTAAATGGGATTTGAATCACATGCAGTTTCTGGTCCTACGAGCAAGAATTGTTTTCTGGTAAGAAGAGTCACTATTGTGCTCCCACTGTCATACACAGGGCAAATAGCACTGGCGTCTGTTCCCAGCAAATACAGTGTATTGGACTGAAGAGGCGCTACTGTTCTTGTCAGTTTCCTAAGCAGACTTGAACTAGATAGCCCGTGTGTGTAGGAAGCACAGTTCTTTTTTTCTGAGCAAGCTCACTGTTTTGGCGCTATAGGAAACACAGTAGAGTAGAAGAGTGCTCTTTTCTCAAAAGCAGAGTATGTTTCTTATAAGGCGAGCTAGCGTTTGTTTCCCAGTCCTAAATGGCGTTGAATCCCATGCAGTTTCTGGTCCTACGAGCAAGAGTTGTTTTCTGGTAAGAAGAGTCATTATTGCGCTCCTAATGCCATACACAGTTCAAAGAGCACTCGCGTTTGTTCCCTTCATGTACAGTGTATTGGACTGAAGAGGAGCTACTGTTCTTGTCAGTTTTTTAAGCAGAGTTGAACTAGATATGGCCCGTGTGTGTAGGAAGCACAGTTCTTTTGTTCTGAGCAAGCTCACTGTTCGGACCCCATAGGAAACACAGTAGATTAGAAGAGCGTTCTTTTCTCAAAAGCAGAGTGTGTTTCTTGTAAGGCGAGGTACCATTTATTTCCTAGTCCTAAATGGAGTTGAATCACATGCAGTTTCTGGTCCTAAGAGCAAGAGTTGTTTTCTGGTAAGAAGAGTCACTATTGCGCTGCCATTGCCATACACAGGACAAATAGCACTGGCGTCTGTTCCCAGCAAGTACAGTTTATTGGACTGAAGAGGATCTACTGTTCTTGTCAGGTTCCTAAGTAGAATTGAACTAGGTATGACGCTGTGTGTAGGAAGCACAGTTTTTGTGTTCTGAGCAAGCTCACTGTTTGGACCCCATAGGAAATACAGTAGAGTAGAAGAGTGCTCTTTTCTCAAAAGCAGAGTGTGTTTCTTGTAAGGCTAGCTAGCGTTTGTTTCCTAGTCCTAAATGGAGTTGAATCACATGCAGTTTCTGGTCCTAAGAGCAAGAGTTTTTTTCTGGTAAGAAGAGTCACTATTGTGCTCCCATTGCCATACACAGTGCAAATAGCACTCCTGTCTATTCGCAGCAAGTACAGTGTATTGGACTGAAGAGGAGCTACTGTTCTTGTCAGTTTTTTAAACAGAGTTGAACTAGATGTGGCCCGTGTGTGTAGGACGCACAGTTCTTTTGTTCTGAGCAAGCTCACTGTTCGGACCCCATAGGAAACACAGTAGTGTAGAAGAGCGCTCTTTTCTCAAAAGCAGAGTGTGTTTCTTTTAAGCCGAGCTACCCTTAGTTTCCCAGTCATAAATGGAGTTGAATCCCATGCAGTTTCTGGTCCTAAGTGGAAGAGTTGTTTTCTGGTAAGAAGAGTCACTATTGCGATGCCATTGCCATACACAGGATAAATAGCACTGTTGTCTGTTCCTAGCAAGTACAGTGTATTGGACTGAAGAGGATCTACTGTTCTTGTCAGGTTCCTAAGCAGAATTGAACTAGATATGGCCGTGTTTCTAGGATGCACAGTTTTTTTGTTCTGAGCAAGCTCACCCTTTGGAACCCTTAGGAAACACAGTAGAGTAGAAAAGTGCTCTTTTTTCTAAAGCAGAGTGTATTTCTTGTAAGGCGAGCTCGCGTTTGTTTCCCAGTCTTAAATGGAGTTGAATCCCATGCAGTTTCTGGTCCTACGAGCAAGAGCTGTTTTCTGGTATCAAGAGTCACTATTGTGCTCCCATTGACATACACAGGGCAAATAGCACTGGCGTCTGTTCCCAGCATGTACAGTGTATTGGACTGAAGAGGATCTACTGTTCTTGTCAGTTTCCTAAGCAGAATTGAGCTAGCTATGGCCGTGTGTGTAGGAAGCACAATTCTTTTCTTCTGAGCAGCTCACTGTTGGGACCCAATAGGAAACACCGTAGAGTAGAAGAGTGCTCTTTTCTCAAAAGCAGAGTGTGTTTCTTGTAAGGTGAGCTAGCGTTTGTTTCCCAGTCCTAAATGGATTTGAATCACATGCAGTTTCTAGTGCAACGATCAAGAGTTGATTTCTGGTAAGAAGAGTCACTATTGCCCTCCCATTGTCATACACAGGGCAAATAGCACTGGCGTCTGTTCCCAGCATGTACACTGTATTGGACTGAAGAGGATCTACTGTTCTTGTCAGTTTCCTAAGCAGAATTGAACTAGATATGGCCGTGTGTGTAGGAAGCACAGTTCTTTTGTTCTGAGCATGCTCACTGTTCTGGCCCTATAGGAAACACAGTGGAGTAGAAGAGTGATCGTTTCTCAAAAGCAGAGTGTGTTTCTTGTAAGGCGAGCTAGCGTTTGTTTCCCAGTCCTAAATGGGAGTTGAATCCCATGCAGTTTCTGGTCCTACGAGCAAGAATTTTTTTCTGGTAAGAAGAGTCACTATTGTGCTCCCACTGTCATACACAGGGCAAATAGCACTGGCGTCTGTTCCCAGCAAATACAGTGTATTGGACTGAAGAGGCGCTTCTGTTCTTGTCAGTTTCCTAAGCAGAGTTGAACTAGATAGCCCGTGTGTGTAGGAAACACAGTTCTTTTTTTCTGAGCAAGCTCACTGTTTTGGCGCTATAGGAAACACAGTAGAGTAGAAGAGTGCTCTTTTCTCCAAAGCAGAGTATGTTTCTTATAAGGCGAGCTAGCGTTTGTTTCCCAGTCCTAAATGGAGTTGAATCCCATGCAGTTTCTGGTCCTACGAGCAAGAGTTGTTTTCTGGTAAGAAGAGTCATTATTGCGCTCCTAATGCCATACACAGTTCAAAGAGCACTCGCGTTTGTTCCCTTCATGTACAGTGTATTGGACTGAAGAGGAGCTACTGTTCTTGTCAGTTTTTTAAGCAGAGTTGAACTAGATATGGCCCGTGTGTGTAGGAAGCACAGTTCTTTTGTTCTGAACAAGCTCACTGTTCGGACCCCATAGGAAACACAGTAGATTAGAAGAGCGTTCTTTTCTCAAAAGCAGAGTGTGTTTCTTGTAAGGCGAGCTACCCTTTGTTTCCCGGTCCTAAATGGAGTTGAATCCCATGCAGTTTCTGTTCCTAAGAGGAAGAGTTGTTTTCTGGTAAGAAGAGTCACGATTGCGCTGCCATTGCCATACACAGGACAAATAGCACTGTTGTCTGTTCCCAGCAAGTACAGTGTATTGGACTGAAGAGGATCTACTGTTCTTGTAAGGTTCCTAAGCAGAATTGATCTAGATATGGCCCTTTTTTGTAGGAAGCACAGTTTTTTTGTTTTGAGCAAGCTCACTCTTTAGACCCCATAGGAAAAACAGTAGAGTAGAAGAGTGCTCTTTTCTCAAAAGCAGAGTGTGTTTCTTGTAAGGTGAGCTAGCGTTTGTTACCCAATCCTAAATGAAGTTGAATCACATGCACTTTCTGGTCCTACGAGCAAGAGTTGTTTTCTGGTAAGGAAATTCACTATTGTGCTCCCATTGCCAAACACAGTGCAAATAGCACTCGCGTCTGTTCCCAGGTAGTACAGTGAATCGGACTAAAGAGGAGCTACTGTTCTTGTCAGTTTCCTAATCAGAGTTGAACAAGATATGGCCCGTGTGTGGAGGAAGCACAGTTCTTTTGTTCTGAGCATGCTCACTGTTCTGGCCTTATAGGAAACACAGTAGAATAGAAGAATACTCTTTTCTCAAAAGCAGAGTGTGTTTCTTGAAAGGCGAGCTAGCGTATGTTTCCCAGTCCTAAATGGAGTTGAATCACATGCAGTTTCTGGTCGTACGAGCAAGAGTTGTTTTCTGGTAAGGAAAGTCACTATTGCACTCCCATTGCCATACACAGTGCAAATAGCACTCGCGTCTGTTCCCAGCAAGTACAGTGTATTGGACTGAAGAGGAACTACTGTTCTTGTCAGTTTCCTAAGCAGAGTTGAACTAGATATGGTCCGTATGTGTAGGAAGCACAGTTCTTTTGTTCTGAGCATGCTCACTGTTTGGACACCTTAGGAAACACAGTAGAGTAGAAGAGTGCTCTTTTCTCAAAAGCAGAGTGTGTTTCTTGTAAGGCGAGCTAGCGTTTGTTTCCTAGTCCTAAATGGAGTTGAATCACATGCAGTTTCTGGTCCTACGAGCAAGAGTTGTTTTCTGGTAAGGATAGTCACTATAGCGCTCCCTTTGCCATACAGAGTGCAAATAGCACTCGCGTCTTTTCCCAGCAAGTACTGTGTATTGGACTGAATAGTAGGTACTGTTCTTGTCAGTTTCCTAAGCAGAGTTGAACTACATATGGTCCGTGTGTGTAGGAAGCACAGTTCTTTTGTTCTGAGCAAGCTCACTGTTTGGACCCCATATGAAACACAGTAGAGTAGAGGAGTGCTCTTTTCTCAAAAGCAGAGTGTGTTTCTTGTAAGGCGAGCTAGCGTTTGTTTCCCAGTCCTAAATGGAGTTGAATCGCATACAGTTTCTGGTCCTACGAGCAAGAGTTGTTTTCTGGTAAGAAGAGTCACTATTGTGCTGCCATTGCCATAGACAGGACAAATAGCACTGGCGTCTGTTCCCAGCAAGTACAGTGTATTGGAATGAAGAGGATCTACTGTTCTTGTCAGCTTCCTGAGCAGAGTTCAACTAGATATGATCTGTGTGTGTAAGAAGCACAGTTCTTTTGTTCTGAGCATGCTCACTGTTTGGACCTCTTAGGAAACACAGTAGAGTAGAAGAGTGCTCTTTTCTCAAAAGCAGAGTGTGTTTCTTGTAAGGCGAGCTAGCGTTTGTTTCCCAGTCCTAATTGGGCTTGTATCACATGCAGTTTCTGGTCCTACGAGCAAGAGTTGTTTTCTGGTAAGGAAAGTCACTATTGCGCTCCCATTTCCATACACATTACAAATAGCACTCGCGTCTGTTCCCAGCAAGTACAGTGTATTGGCCTGAATAGGAGCTACTGTTCTTGTCAGTTTCCTAAGCAGAGTTGAACTAGATATGGTCCGTGTGTGTAGGAAGCACAGTTCTTTTATTCTGAGCAAGCTCACTGTTTGCATCCCATAGGAAACACAGTAGACTAGAAGAGTGCTCTTTTCACAAAAGCAGAGTGTGTTTCTTGTAAGGCGAGCTAGCATTTGTTTCCCAGTTTTACATGGAGTTGAATCCCATGAAATTTCTGGTCCTACGAGCAAGAGATATTTTCTGGTAAGAAGAGTCACTACTGCGCTGCCATTGCCATACCCGGTGCAAATAGCACTCCCGTCTGTTCCCAGCGGGTACAGTGTATTGGACTGAAGAGGATCTGCTTTTCTTGTCAGTTTCCTAAGCAGAGTTGAACTAGATATGGCACGTGTGTGTAGGAAGCACAGTTGTTTTCTTCTAGCAAGCTCAATGTTTGGACCCCATAGGAAACACAGTAGAGTAGAAGAGTGCTCTTTTCTCAAAAGCAGAGTGTGTTTCATGTAAGGCGAGCTAGCATTTGTTTCCCAGTCCTAAATAAAGTTGAATCACATGCAGTTTCTGGTCCTACGAGCAAGAGTTGTTTTCTGGTAAGAAGAGTCACTATTGCGCTGCCTTTGCCATACACAGGACAAATAGCACTGGCGTCTGTTCCCAGCAAGTACAGTGTATTGGACTGAAGAGGATCTACTGTTCTTGTCAGTTTCCTAAGCAGACTTGAATTAGATATGGCCTTGTGTGCAGGAAGCACAGTTTTATTGTTCTGAGCAAGCTCACTGTTCGGAAACCATAGGAAACACAGTAGAGTAGAAGAGTGCTCTTTAATAAAAAGCAGAGTGTGTTTATTGTAAGGCGAGCTAGCATTTGTTTCCCAGTTCTAAATGGAGTTGAATCACATGCAGTTTCTGTTCCTACGAGCAAGAGTTGTTTTCTTGTAAGGAAAGTCACTATTGTGCTCCCATTGCCATACACAGTGCAAATAGCACTCCCGTCTGTTCCCAGCAAGTACAGTGTATTGGACTGAAGAGGAGCTACTGTTCTTGTCAGTTTCCTAAGCAGAGTTGAACTAGATATGGCCCGTGTGTGTAGGAAGCACATTTCTTTTGTTCTGAGCAAGCTCACTGTTCTGGCCATATAGGAAACACAGTAGAGTAGAAGAGTGCTCTTTTCTCGAAAGCAGAGTGTGTTTCTTGTAAGGCGAGCTAGAATTTGTTTTCCAGTCCTAAATGGAGTTGAGTCACTTGAAGTTTTTTGTCCAACGAGTGAGAGTTGTTTTCTGGTAAGAAGTGTCACTATTGCGCTGCCATTGCCATTCACAGGACAAATAGCACTGGCGTCTGTTCCCAGCAATACAGTGTATTGGACTGAAGAGGATCTACTGTTCTTGTCAGATTCCTAAGCAGAATTGAACTAGATATGGCCGTGTGTGTAGGAAGCACAGTTTTTTTTGTTCTGAGCAAGCTCATTGTTCAGACCCCTTAGGAAACACAATAGAGTAGAAGAGTGCTCTTTTCTCTAAAGCTGAGTGTGTTTCTTGTAAGGCGAGCTAGCGTTTGTTTCCCAGTCCTAAATGGACTTGAATCACATCCAGTTTTTGGACCTACGAGCAAGAGTTGATTTCTGGTAAGGAAAGTCACTATTGAGCTCCCATTGCCATACACAGTGCAAATAGCACTCGCGTCTGTCCCCAGCAAGTACAGTGTATAGGACTGAAGAGGAGCTACTATTCTTGTCAGTTTTCTAAGCAGAGTTGAACTAGATATGGCCCGTGTGTAGGAAGCACAGTTCTTTTGTTCTGAGCAAGCTCACTGTTCGTACTCCATAGGAAACACAGTAGAGTAGAAGAGTGCTCTTTTCTCAAAAGCAGAGTGTGTTTCTTGTAAGGCGAGCTAGCGTTTGTTTCCCAATCCTAAATGGAGTTGAATCACATGAATTTTCTGGTCCTACGAGCTAGAGTTGTTTTCTGGTAAGAAGAGTCACTATTGCGCTCCAATTGTCATACACAGAACAAATAGCACTGTTGTCTGTTCCCAGCAAGTACAGTGTTTTGGACTGAAGAGGATCTACAGTTCTTGTCAGGTTCTTAAGCAGAATTGAACTAGATTTGGCCGTGTGTGAAGGAAGCACATTTTTTTTTTGTTCTGAGCAAGCTCACTGTTCGGACCGCATAGGAAACAAAGTAGAGTAGAAGAGTGCTCTTTTCTCTAAGGCAGAGTGTGTTTCTTGTAAGGTGAGCTCGCGTTTGTTTCCCAGTCCTATATGGAGTTGAGTCACATAAAGTTTTTGGTCCTATGAGCATGAGTTGTTTTCTGGTAAGAAGAGTCACTATTGTGCTCCAATTGCCATACGCAGTGCAAATAGCACTCGCATCTGTTCCCAGCATGTACAGTGTATTGGACTGAAGAAGAGTTAGTGTTCTTGTCACTTTCTTAAGCAGAGTTCAACTGGATATGGTCCCTGTGTGTAGGAAGCACAGTTGTTTTTTTCTGAGCTAGCTGACTGTTTGGAACCCATAGGAAACACAGTAGAGTAGAAGAGTACTCTTTTCTCAGAAGCAGAATGTGTTTCTTGTAAGGCAAGATAACGTTTGTTTCCCAGTCCTAAATGGAGTTGAATCACATGCAGTTTTGGTCCTACGAGCAAGAGTTGTTTTCTGGTAAGAAGAGTCACTATTGTGCTGCCATTGCCATACAAAGGACAAATAGCCCTGGCGTCTGTTTCCAGCAAGTACAGTGTATTGGATTGAAGAGGATCTACTGTTCTTGTCATTTTCCTAAGCAGAATTGAACTAGATATGGCGCGTGTGTGTAGGAAGCACAGTTCTTTTGTTCTAAGCAACCTAACTGTTTTGGCCTTATCGGAAGCACAGTAGAGTAGAAGAGTGATCATTTCTCAAAAGCAGAGTGTGTTTCTTGTAAGGCGACCTGGCATTTGTTTCCCAGTCTTAAATGAATTTGAATCACATGGAGTTTTTGGTCCTATGAGCAAGAGTTGTTTTCTGGTAAGGAAAGTCACTATTGCGCTCCCATTGCCATACACAGTGCAAATAGCACTCGCGTCTGTTCCCAGCAAGTACAGTGCATTTCACTGAAGAGGAGCTACTGTTCTTGTCAGTTTCCTAAGCAGAGTTGAACTAGATATGGCCCATGTGTGTAGGAAGCACAGTTCTTTTGTTCTGAGCAAGCTCACTGTTCGGACCCCATAGGAAACACAGTAGAGTAGAAGAGTGCTCTTTTCTCTAAAGCAGAGTGTGTTTCTTGTAAGTCGAGCTAGCGTTTGTTTCCTAGTCCTAAATGGAGTTGAATCACATGCAGTTTCTGGTCCTACGAGCAAGAGTTGTTTTTTGGTAAGAAGAGTCACTATTGCGCTCCCATAGTCATACACAGTGCAAACAGCACTGGCGTCTGTTCCCAGCATGTACAGTCAGTGTATTTGACTGAAGAGGAGCTACTGTTCTTGTCAGTTTCCTAAGCAGAACTGAACTAGATGTGGCCATGTGTGTAGGAAGCACAGTTCTTTTTTTCTGAGCAAGCTCACTGTTCTGGCCCTATAGGAAACACAGTAGAGTAGAAGAGTGCTCTTTTCTCAAAAGCAGAGTGTGTTTCTTGTAAGGCGAGCTAGCGTTTGTTTCCCAGTCCTAAATGGAGTTGAATCACATGCAGTTTTTGGTCCACGAGCAAGAGTTGTTTTCTGGTAAGGAAAGTCACTATTGTGCTCCCATTTCCATACACAGTGCAAATAGCACTGGCGTCTGTTCCCAGCAAGTACAGTGTATTGGACTGAAGCAGAGCTACTGTTCTTGTCAGTTTCCTAAGCAGAGTTGAACTAGATATGGCCCCTGTGTGTAGGAAGCACAGTTCTTTTGTTCTGATCAAGCTCACTATTCGGACCACATAGGAAACACAGTAGAGTAGAAGAGTACTCTTTTCTCAAAAGCAGAGTGTGTTTCTTGTAAGGCGAGTTAGTGTTTGTTTCCCAGTCAGAATTGGAGATGAATCCAATGCAGTTTCTGGTCCTATGAGCAACAGTTGTTTTCTGATAAGAAGAGTCACTATTGTGCTCCTATTGCCATGCACAGTGCAAATAGCACTCGCGTCTCTTTCCAGCTAGTACAGTGTATTGGACTGAAGAGGAGCTACCGTTCTTGTCAGTTTCCTAAGCAGAGTTGAACTAGATATGGCCCATGTGTGTAGGAAGCACAGTTCTTTTGTTCTGAGAATGCTCACTGTTCTGGCCCTCTAGGAAACACATTAGCGTTGAAGAGTGCTCTTTTCTCAATCTAGAGTGTGTTTCTTGTATGTGGAGCTAGCGTTTGTTTCCCAGTCCTAAATGGAGTTGAATCCCATGCAGTTTCTGGTCCTACTAGCAAGAGTTGTTTTCTGGTAAGAAGAGTCACTATTGTGCTCCCATTGTCGTACACAGGGTAAATAGCACTGGCGTCTGTTCCCAGCAAGTACAGTGTATTGGACTGAAGAGGATCTACTGTTCTTGTCACTTTCCAAAGCGGAATTGAACTAGATATGGCCCGTGTGTGTAGGAAGCACAGTGCTTTTGTTCTAAGCAAGCTAACTGTTCTGGCCCTATAGGAAACACCGTAGAGTAGAAGAGTGATCATTTCTCAAAAGCAGAGTGTGTTTCTTGTAAGACGACCTAGAGTTTGTTTCCCAGTCCTAAATGGAGTTGAATCACATGCAGTTTTTGGTCCTACGAGCAAGAGTTGTTTTCTGGGAAGGGAAGTCACTATTGTGCTCCCTTTGAAATACACAGTGCAAATAGCAATCGCGTCTGTTCCCAGCAAGTACAGGGTGTTGGACTGAAGAGGAGCTATTGTTCTTGTCAGTTTCCTAAGCAGAGTTGAAAAAGATATGGCCCGTGTGTGTAGGAAGCACAGTTCTTTTGTTCAGAGCAAGCTCACTGTTCAGACCCCAAAGGAAACACAGTAGAGTAGAAGAGTGCTCTTTTCTCAAAAGCAGAGTGTGTTTCTTGTAAGGTGAGCAAGCGTTTGTTTCCCAGTCCTAAATGGAGTTGAATCACATGCATTTTCTGGTCCTACGAGCAAGAGTTGTTTTCTGGTAAGAAGAGTCACTATTGTGCTCCCATTGTCATACACAGGGCAAATAGCACTCGCGTCTGTTCCCAGCAAGTACAGTGTATTGGACTGAAGCGGAGCTACTGTTCTTGTCAGTTTACTAAGCAGAGTTGAACTAGATATGGCCTGTGTGTGTAGGAAGCACAGGTCTTTTGTTCTGAGCAAGCTCACTTTTCGGACCCCATAGGAAACACAGTAGAGTAGAAGAGTGCTCTTTTCTCAAAAGCAGAGTGTGTTTCTTGTAAGGCGAGCTAGTGTTTGTTTCCCAGTCAGAAATGGAGTTGAATCCCATGCAGTTTCTGGTCTTACCAGCAAGAGTTGTTTTCTGGTAAGAAGAGTCGCTATTGTGCTCCCACTGTCATACACAGGGCAAAAAGCACTGGCGTCTGTTCCCAGCAAGTACAGTGTATTGGACTGAAGCGGAGCTACTGTTCTTGTCAGTTTACTAAGCAGAGTTGAACTAGATATATCCCGTGTGTGAAGGAAGCACAGTTCTTTTGTTCTGAGCAAGCTCACTGTTCGGACCCCATAGGAAACACAGTAGAGTAGAAGAGTGCTCTTTTCTCAAAAGCAGAGTGTGTTTCTTGTAAGGCGAGCTAGCGTTTGTTTCCCAGTCCTAAATGGAGTTGAATCACATCCAGTTTTTGGTCCTACGAGCAAGAGTTTTTTTCTGTTAAGGAAAGTCACTATTGCGCTCCCATTGTCATACACAGGGCAAATAGCACTGGCGTCTGTTCGCAGCATGTACAGTGTATTGGACTGAAGAGGATCTACCGTTCTTGTCAGTTTCCTAAGCAGAATTGAACTAGATATGGCCATGTGTGTAGGAAGCACATTTCTTTTGTTCTGAGCAAGCTCACTGTTCTGGCCCTATAGGAAACACAGTAGAGTAGAAGAGTGCTCTTTTCTCAAAAGCAGAGTGTGTTTCTTGTAAGGTGAGCTAGCGTTTGTTTCCCAGTCCTAAATGGAGTTGAATCACATGCAGTTTTTGGTCCTACGAGCAAGAGATGTTTTCTGGTAAGGAAAGTCACTATTGTGCTCCCGTTTCCATACACAGTGTAAATAGCACTCGCGTCTGTTCTCAGCAAGTACAGTGTATTGGACTGAAGCGGAGCTACTGTTCTTGTCAGTTTCCTAAGCAGAGTTGAACTAGATATGGCCCCTGTGTGTAGGAAGCACAGTTCTTTTGTTCTGAGCAAGCTCACTATTCGGACCACATAGGAAACACAGTAGAGTAGAAGACTGCTCTTTTCTCAAAAGCAGAGTGTGTTTCTTGTAAGGCGAGCTAGCGTTTGTTTCCCAATCCTAAATGGAGTTGAATCACATGCAGTTTCTGGTCCTACGAGCAAGAGTTGTTTTCTGGTAAGAAGAGTCACTATTGTGCTCCCATTGTCATACACAGGGCAAATAGCACTGGCGTCTCTTCCCATCATGAACAGTGTATTGGACTGAAGAGGATCTACTGTTCTTGTCAGTTTCCCAAGCAGAGTTGAACTAGATATGGACCGTGTGTGTGTAGGAAGCACATCTCTTTTGTTCTGAGAATGCTCATTGTTCTTTCCCTATAGGAAACACTTTAGAGTAGAAGAGTGCTGTTTTCTCAATCCAGAGTGTGTTTATTGTAATTCGAGCTAGCGTTTTTTTCCCAGTCCTTAATGGAGTTGAATCCCATGCAGTTTCTGTTCCTACGAGCAAGAGTTGTTTTCTGGTAAGAAGAGTCACTATTGTGCTCCCATTGTCATACACAGGGCAAATAGCACTGGCGTCTGTTCCCAGCAAGTACAGTGTATTGGACTGACGAGGATCTACTGTTCTTGTCAGTTTCCAAAGCAGAATTGAACTAGATATGGCACGTGTGTAGGAAGCACAGTTCGTTTTTTCTAAGCAAGCAAACTGTTTTGGCCTTATAGGAAACACAGTAGAGTAGAATAGTGATCATTTCTCAAAAGCAGAGTGTGTTTCTTGTAAGGCGAGCTAGCGTTTGTTTCCCAGTCCTAAATGGGGTAGAATCACATGCAGTTTTTGGTCCTACGAGCAAGAGTTGTTTTCTGTTAAGGAAAGTCACTATTGTGCTCCCATTGCCATACACAGTGCAATTAGCACTCGCGTCTGTTTCTAGCAAGTACAGTGTATTGGACTGAAGAGGAGCTACTGTTCTTTTCAGTTTCCTAAGCAGAGTTGAACTAGATATGGCCCATGTATGTAGGAAGCACAGTTCTTTTGTTCTGAGCAAGCTCACTGTTCGGACCCCATAGGAAACACAGTAGAGTAGAAGAGTGCTCTTTTCTCTAAAGCAGAGTGTGTTTCTTGTAAGTCGAGCTATCCTTTGTTTCCCAATCCTAAATGGAGTTGAATCACATGCAGTTTTTCGTCCTACAAGCAAGAATTGTTTTCTGGTAAGGAAAGTCACTATTGCGCTCCCATTGCCATACACAGTGCAAATAGCACTGGCGTCTGTTCCCAGCAAGTACAGTGCATTGGACTGAAGAGGAGCTACTGTTCTTGTCAGTTTCCTAAGCAGAGTTGAACTAGACATGGTCCGTGTGTGTAGGAAGCACAGTTCTTTTGTTCTGAGCAAGCTCACTGTTCGGACCCCATAGGAAACACAGTAGAGTAGAAGACTGCTCTATTCTCAAAAGCAGAGTGTGTTTCTTGTAAGGCGAGCTAGCGTTTGTTTCCCAGTCCTAAATGGGGTAGAATCCCATGCAGTTTCTGGTCCTACTAGCAAGAGTTGTTTTCTGGTAAGAAGAGTCACTATTGTGCTCCCATTGTTGTACACAGGGTAAATAGCATTGGCGTCTGTTCGCAGCAAGTACAGTGTATTGGACTGAAGAGGATCTACTGTTCTTGTCACTTTCCAAAGCAGAATTGAACTAGATATGGCCTGTGTGTGTAGGAAGCACAGTTCTTTTTTTCTAAGCAAGCTAACTGTTCTGGCCCTATAGGAAACACCGTAGAGTAGAAGAGTGATCATTTCTCAAAAGCAGAGTGTGTTTCTTGTAAGGCAAGCTAGAGTTTGTTTCCCAGTTCTAAATGGAGTTGAATCACATGCAGTTTTTGGTCCTACGAGCAAGAGTTGTTTTCTGGTAATGGAAGTCACTATTGTGCTCCCTTTGAAATACACAGTGCAAATAGCACTCGCGTCTGTTCCCAGCAAGGACAGGGTGTTGGACTGAAGAGGAGCTATTGTTCTTGTCAGTTTTCTAAGCAGAGTTGAACTAGATATGGCCCGTGTGTGTAGGAAGCACAGTTCTTTAGTTCAGAGCAAGCTCACTGTTCAGACCCCAAAGGAAACACAGTAGAGTAGAAGAGTGCTCTTTTCTCAAAAGCAGAGTGTGTTTCTTGTAAGGTGAGCTAGCGTTTGTTTCCCAGTCCTAAATGGAGTTGAATCACATGCAGTTTCTGGTCCTATGAGCAAGAGTTGTTTTCTGGTAAGAAGAGTCACTATTGTGCTCCCATTGTCATACACAGGGCAAATAGCACTCGCATCTTTTCCCAGCAAGTACAGTGTATTTGAATGAAGCGGAGCTACTGTTCTTGTCAATTTCCTAAGCAGAGTTGAACTAGATATGGCCCGTGTGTGTAGGAAACCCAGTTCTTTTGTTCTGACCAAGTTCACTGTTCGGAATCCAAAGAAACACAGTAGAGTAAAAGAGTGCTCTTTTCTCAAAAGCGGAGTGTGTTTCTTGTAAGGCGAGCTAGTGTTTGTTTCCCAGTCAGAAATGGAGTTGAATCCCATGCAGTTTCTGGTTCTACGAGCAAGAGGTGTTTTCTGATAAGAAGAGTCACTATTGCGCTCCTATTGCCATACACAGTGCAAATAGCACTCCCGTCTGTTCCCAGCTAGCACAGTGTAATGGACTGAAGAGGAGCTACCGTTCTTGTCAGTTTCCTAAGCAGAGTTGAACTAGATATGGCCCGTGTGTGTAGAAAGCACAGTTCTTTTGTTCTGAGCAAGCTCACTGTTCGGACCCCATAGGAAACACAGTAGAGTAGAAGAGTGCTCTTTTCTCAGAAGCAGAATGTGTTTCTTGTAAGGCGAGCTAGCGTTTGTTTCCCAATCCTAAATGGAGTTGAATCACATGCAGTCTCTGGTCCTATGAGCAAGAGTTGTTTTCTGGTAAGAAGAGTCACTATTGTGCTCCCATTGCCATACACAGTGCAAATAACACTCGCGTCTGTTCCCAGCAAGCGCAGTGTATTGGACAGAAGAGGATCTACTGTTTTTGTCAGTTTCCTAAGCACAGTTGAACTTGATATGGCCCCTGTGTTTAGAATGCGCAGTTCTTTTGTTCTGAGCAAGCTCACTGTCCGGACCCCATAGGAAACACAGTAGAGTAGAGGAGTGCTCTTTTCTCATAAGCAAAGTATGTTTCTTGTAAGGTGAGTTAGCATTTGTTTCCCAGTAATAAATGGAGTTGATTCACATGCAGTTTCAGGTCCTATGAGCAAGAGATGTTTTCTGGTAAGAAGAGTCACTATTGCGCTCCCATTGTCATACACAGGGCAAATAGCACTGGCGTCTGTTCCCAGCATTTACAGTGTATTGGACTGAAGAGGATCTTTTGTTCTTGTCATTTTCCTAAGCAGAATTGGAATAGATATGGCCGTATTTGTAGGAAGCACAGTTCTTTTGTTCTGAGCAAACTCGCTGTTCTGGCCCTATAGGAAACTCAGTAGAGTAGAAGAGTGCTCTTTTCTCAAAATCAGAGTGTGTTTCTTGTAAGGCGAGCTAGCATTTGTTTCCCAGTCCTAAATGGAGTTGAATCACATGCAGTTTTTGGTCCTACGAGCAAGAGTTGTTTTCTGATAAGAAGAGTCACTATTGCGCTCCAATTGCCATAAACAGTGCAAATAGCACTCGCATCTGTTCCCAGCAAGTACAGTGTATTGGACTGAAGAGGAGCTACTGTTCTTGTCAGTTTCCTAAGCAGAGTTGAACTAGACATGGCCCGTGTGTGTAGGAATCACAGTTCTTTTGTTCTGTGCAAGCTCACTGTTCGGACCCCATAGGAAACACAGTAGAGTAGAAGACTGCTCTTTTCTCAAAAGCAGAGTGTGTTTCTTGTAAGGCGAGCTATCCTTTGTTTCCCAATCCTAAATGGAGTTGAATCACATGCAGTTTCTGGTCCTACGAGCAAGAGTTGTTTTCTGGTAAGAAGAGTCACTATTGTGCTCCAATTGTCATAAACAGGGCAAATAGCACTGGCGTCTGTTCCCAGCAAGTACAGTGTATTGGACTGAAGAGGATCTACTGTCCTTTTCAGTTTCCTAAGCAGAATTGAACTAGATATGGCAGTATTTGTATGAAGCACAGTTCTTTTTTTCTGAGCAAGCTCACTGTTCTGGCCCTATAGGAAACACAGTAGAGTAGAACAGTGCTCTTTTGTCAAAAGCAGAGTGTGTTTCTTGTAAGGCAAGCTAGCGTTTTTTCCCAGTCCTAAATGGAGTTGAATCACATGCAGTGTTTGGTCCTACGAGCATGAGATGTTTTCTGGAAAGGAAAGTCACCTTTGCGCTCCCATTGCCATACACAGTGCAAATAGCACTCGCATCTTTTCCCAGCAAGTACAGTGTATTTGATGAAGCGGAGCTACTGTTCTTGTCAATTTCCTAAGCAGAGTTGAACTAGATACGGCCCGTGTGTGTAGGAAACCCAGTTCTTTTGTTCTGACCAAGTTCACTGTTCGGAACCCAAAGAAACACAGTAGAGTAAAAGAGTGCTCTTTTCTCAAAAGCAGAGTGTGTTTCTTGTAAGGCGAGCTAGTGTTTGTTTCCCAGTCAGAAATGGAGTTGAATCCCATGCAGTTTCTGGTCCTACGAGCAAGAGGTGTTTTCTGATAAGAAGAGTCACTATTGTGCTCCTATTGTCATACACAGTGCAAATAGCACTCCCGTCTGTTCCCAGCTAGCACAGTGTATTGGACTGAAGAGGAGCTACCGTTCTTGTCAGTTTCCTAAGCAGAGTTGAACTAGATATGGCCCGTGTGTGTCGAAGCACAGTTCTTTTGTTCTGAGCAAGCTCACTGTTCGGACCCCATAGGAAACACAGTAGAGTAGAAGAGTGCTCTTTTCTCAAAAGCAGAATGTGTTTCTTGTAAGGCGAGCTAGCGTTTGTTTCCCAATCCTAAAAGGAGTTGAATCACATGCAGTCTCTGGTCCTATGAGCAAGAGTTTTTTTCTGGTAAGAAGAGTCACTATTGTGCTCCCATTGTCATACACAGGGCAAAGAGCACTGGCGTCTGTTCCCAGCATTTACAGTGTATTGGACTGAAGAGGATCTTTTGTTCTTGTCATTTTCCTAAGCAGAATTGGAATAGATATGGCCGTATTTGTAGGAAGCACAGTTCTTTTGTTCTGAGCAAACTCACTGTTCTGGCCCTATAGGAAACTCAGTAGAGTAGAAGAGTGCTCTTTTCTCAAAATCAGAGTGTGTTTCTTGTAAGGCGAGCTAGCGTTTGTTTCCCAGTCCTAAATGGAGTTGAATCACATGCAGTTTTTGGTCCTACGAGCAAGAGTTGTTTTCTGATAAGAAGAGTCACTATTGCGCTCCAATTGCCATAAACAGTGCAAATAGCACTCGCATCTGTTCCAAGCAAGTACAGTGTATTGGACTGAAGTGGAGCTACTGTTCTTGTCAGTTTCCTAAGCAGAGTTGAACTAGACATGGCCCGTGTGTGTAGGAAGCACAGTTCTTTTGTTCTGAGCAAGCTCACTGTTCGGACCCCATAGGAAACACAGTAGACTAGAAGACTGCTCTTTTCTCAAAAGCAGAGCGTGTTTCTTGTAAGGCGAGCTATCCTTTGTTTCCCAATCCTAAATGGAGTTGAATCACATGCAGTTTCTGGTCCTACGAGCAAGAGTTGTTTTCTGGTAAGAAGAGTCACTATTGTGCTCCCATTGTCATACACAGGGCAAATAGCACTGGCGTCTGTTCCCAGCAAGTTCAGTGTATTGGACTGACGAGGATCTACTCTTCTTGTCAGTTTCCAAAGCAGAATTGAACTAGATATGGCACGTGTGTAGGAAGCACAGTTCGTTTTTTCTAAGCAAGCAAACTGTTTTGGCCCTATAGGAAACACAGTAGAGTGGAAGAGTGATCATTTTTCAAAAGCAGAGTGTGTTTCTTGTAAGGCGAGCTAGCGTTTGTTTCCCAGTCCTAAATGGGGTTGAATCACATGCAGTTTTTTGGTCCTACGAGCAAGAGTTGTTTTCTGGTAAGGAAAGTCACTATTGTGCTCCCATTGCCATACACAGTGCAAATAGCACTCGCGTCTGTTCCTAGCAAGTACAGTGTATTGGACTGAAGAGGAGCTACTGTTCTTTTCAGTTTCCTAAGCAGAGTTGAACTAGATATGGCCCATGTATGTAGGAAGCACAGTTCTTTTGTTCTGAGAATGCTCACTGTTCTGGCCCTATAGGAAACACTTTAGCGTTGAAGAGTGCTCTTTTCTCAATCTAGAGTGTGTTTCTTGTAAGTCGAGCTAGCGTTTGTTTCCCTGTCCTAAATGGAGTTGAATCCCATGCAGTTTCTGGTCCTACTAGCAAGAGTTGTTTTCTGGTAAGAAGAGTCACTATTGTGCTCCCATTGTCGTACACAGGGTAAATAGCACTGGCGTCTGTTCCCAGCAAGTACAGTGTATTGGACTGAAGAGGATCTACTGTTCTTGTCACTTTCCAAAGCAGAATTGAATTAGATATGGACCGTGTGTGTAGGAAGCACAGTTCTTTTGTTCTAAGCAAGCTAACTGTTCTGGCCCTTTAGGAAACACCGTAGAGTAGAAGAGTGATCATTTCTCAAAAGCAGAGTGTGTTTCCTGTAAGGCGAGCTAGCGTTTGTTTCCCAGTCCTAAATGGAGTTGAATCACATGCAGTTTTTAGTCCTACGAGCAAGAGTTGTTTTCTGGTAAGGGAAGTCACTATTGTGCTCCCTTTGCCATACACAGTGCAAATAGCACTCGCGTCTGTTCCCAGCAAGTACAGTGCATTGGATTGAAGAGGAGCTACTGTTCTTGTCAGTTTCCTAAGCAGAGTTGAAATAGATATTGCCCGTGTGTTTAGAAGGCACAGTTCTTTTGTTCTGAGCAAGCTCACTGTTCGGACCCCATAGGATACACAGTAGAGTAGAAGAGAGCTCTTTTCTCAAAAGCAGAGTGTGTTTCTTGTAAGGTGAGCTAGCGTTTGTTTCCTAGTCCTAAATGGAGTTGAATCACATGCAGTTTCTGGTCCTACGAGCAAGAGTTGTTTTCTGGTAAGGAAAGTCACTATTGTGCTCCCATTGCCATACACAGTGCAAATAGCACTCGAGTCTGTTTCCAGCAAGTACAGTGTATTGGACTGAAGAGGAGCTACTGTTCTTGTCCGTTTCCTAAGCAGAGTTGAACTAGATATAGACTGTGTGTGTAGGAAGCACAGTTCTTTTGTTCTGAGAATGCTCACTGTTCTGGCCCTATAGGAAAAACAGTAGAGTAGAAGAGTGCTGTTTTCTCAATCCAGAGTGTGTTTATTGTAAGTCGAGCTAGCGATTGTTTCCCAGTAAGAAATGGAGTTGAATCCCATGCAGTTTCTGGTCCTACGAGCAAGAGGTGTTTTCTGATAAGAAGAGTCACTATTGTGCTCCTATTGCCATACACAGTGCAAATAGCACTCATGTCTGTTCCCAGCAAGTACAGTGTATTGGACTGAAGCGGAGCTACTGTTCTTGTCAGTTTCCTAAGCAGAGTTGAACTAGATATGGCCCGTGTGTGTAGGAAGCACAGTTCTTTTGTTCTGAGCAAGCTCACTGTTCGGCCCCCTTAGGAAACACAGTAGAGTAGAAGAGTGCTCTTTTCTCAAAAGCAGAGTGTGTTTCTTGTAAGGCGAGCTAGCGTTTGTTTCCCAGTCAGAAATGGAGTTGAATCCCATGCAGTTTCTGGTCCTACGAGCAAGAGGTGTTTTCTGATAAGAAGAGTCACTATTGTGCTCCTATTGCCATACACAGTGCAAATAGCACTCGGGTCTGTTCCCAGCAAGTACAGTGTATTAGACTGAAGAGGAGCTACTGTTCCTGTCAGTTTCCTAAGCAGAGTTGAACTAGATATGGCCCGTGTGTAGGAAGCACAGTTCTTTTGTTCTGAGCAAGCTCACTATTCGGAAACCATAGGAAACACAGTAGAGTAGAAGACTGCTCTTTTCTCAAAAGCAGAGTGTGTTTCTTGTAAGGCGAGCTAGCGTTTGTTTCCCAATCCTAAATGGAGTTGAATCCCATGCAGTTTCTGGTCCTACGAGCAAGAGGTGTTTACTGATAAGAAGTGTCACTATTGCGCTCCCATTGTCATACACAGGGTAAATAGCACTCGCGTCTGTTCCCAGCAAGTACAGTGTATTGGACTAAAGAGGAGCTACTGTTCTTGTCAGTTTCCTAAGCAGAGTTGAACTAGATATGGCCCGTGTGTGTAGGAAACACAGTTCTTTTGTTCTGAGCAAGCTCACTTTTCGGACCCCATTGGAAACAGAGTAGAGTAGAAGAGTGCTCTTTTCTCAAAAGCAGAGTGTGTGTCTTGAAAGGCGAGCTAGCGTTTGTTTCCCAGTCCTAAATGGTGTTGAATCACATGAGGTTTTTGGTCCTACAAGCAAGGTTTGTTTTCTGGTAAGGAAAGTCACTATTGTGCTCCCATTGCCATACACAGTGCAAATAGCACTTGAGTGTGTTCCCAGCAAGTACAGTGTATTGGACTGGAGAGGAGCTACTGTTCTTGTCAGTTTCCTAAGCAGAATTGAACTAGATATGTACCGTGTGTAGGAAGCACAGTTCTTTTGTTCTGAGAATGCTCACTGTTCTGGCCCTATAGGAAACACATTAGAGTAGAAGAGTGCTGTTTTCTCAATCCAGAGTGTGTTTCTTGTAAGTGGAGCTACCGTTTGTTTCCCAGTCCTAATTGGAGTTGAATCCCATGCAGTTTCTGGTCCTACCAGCAAGAGTTATTTTCTGGTAAGAAGAGTCACTATTGTGCTCCCATTGTCATACACAGGGCAAATAGCACTGGCGTCTGTTCCAAGCAAGTACAGTGTATTGGACTGAAGAGGAGCTACCGTTCTTGTCAGTTTCCTAAGCAGAGTTGAACTAGATATGGCCCGTGTGTGTCGAAGCACAGTTCTTTTGTTCTGAGCAAGCTCACTGTTCGGACCCCATAGGAAACACAGTAGAGTAGAAGAGTGCTCTTTTCTCAAAAGCAGAATGTGTTTCTTGTAAGGCGAGCTAGCGTTTGTTTCCCAATCCTAAAAGGAGTTGAATCACATGCAGTCTCTGGTCCTATGAGCAAGAGTTTTTTTCTGGTAAGAAGAGTCACTATTGTGCTCCCATTGTCATACACAGGGCAAAGAGCACTGGCGTCTGTTCCCAGCATTTACAGTGTATTGGACTGAAGAGGATCTTTTGTTCTTGTCATTTTCCTAAGCAGAATTGGAATAGATATGGCCGTATTTGTAGGAAGCACAGTTCTTTTGTTCTGAGCAAACTCACTGTTCTGGCCCTATAGGAAACTCAGTAGAGTAGAAGAGTGCTCTTTTCTCAAAATCAGAGTGTGTTTCTTGTAAGGCGAGCTAGCGTTTGTTTCCCAGTCCTAAATGGAGTTGAATCACATGCAGTTTTTGGTCCTACGAGCAAGAGTTGTTTTCTGATAAGAAGAGTCACTATTGCGCTCCAATTGCCATAAACAGTGCAAATAGCACTCGCATCTGTTCCAAGCAAGTACAGTGTATTGGACTGAAGTGGAGCTACTGTTCTTGTCAGTTTCCTAAGCAGAGTTGAACTAGACATGGCCCGTGTGTGTAGGAAGCACAGTTCTTTTGTTCTGAGCAAGCTCACTGTTCGGACCCCATAGGAAACACAGTAGACTAGAAGACTGCTCTTTTCTCAAAAGCAGAGCGTGTTTCTTGTAAGGCGAGCTATCCTTTGTTTCCCAATCCTAAATGGAGTTGAATCACATGCAGTTTCTGGTCCTACGAGCAAGAGTTGTTTTCTGGTAAGAAGAGTCACTATTGTGCTCCCATTGTCATACACAGGGCAAATAGCACTGGCGTCTGTTCCCAGCAAGTTCAGTGTATTGGACTGACGAGGATCTACTCTTCTTGTCAGTTTCCAAAGCAGAATTGAACTAGATATGGCACGTGTGTAGGAAGCACAGTTCGTTTTTTCTAAGCAAGCAAACTGTTTTGGCCCTATAGGAAACACAGTAGAGTGGAAGAGTGATCATTTTTCAAAAGCAGAGTGTGTTTCTTGTAAGGCGAGCTAGCGTTTGTTTCCCAGTCCTAAATGGGGTTGAATCACATGCAGTTTTTTGGTCCTACGAGCAAGAGTTGTTTTCTGGTAAGGAAAGTCACTATTGTGCTCCCATTGCCATACACAGTGCAAATAGCACTCGCGTCTGTTCCTAGCAAGTACAGTGTATTGGACTGAAGAGGAGCTACTGTTCTTTTCAGTTTCCTAAGCAGAGTTGAACTAGATATGGCCCATGTATGTAGGAAGCACAGTTCTTTTGTTCTGAGAATGCTCACTGTTCTGGCCCTATAGGAAACACTTTAGCGTTGAAGAGTGCTCTTTTCTCAATCTAGAGTGTGTTTCTTGTAAGTCGAGCTAGCGTTTGTTTCCCTGTCCTAAATGGAGTTGAATCCCATGCAGTTTCTGGTCCTACTAGCAAGAGTTGTTTTCTGGTAAGAAGAGTCACTATTGTGCTCCCATTGTCGTACACAGGGTAAATAGCACTGGCGTCTGTTCCCAGCAAGTACAGTGTATTGGACTGAAGAGGATCTACTGTTCTTGTCACTTTCCAAAGCAGAATTGAATTAGATATGGACCGTGTGTGTAGGAAGCACAGTTCTTTTGTTCTAAGCAAGCTAACTGTTCTGGCCCTATAGGAAACACCGTAGAGTAGAAGAGTGATCATTTCTCAAAAGCAGAGTGTGTTTCCTGTAAGGCGAGCTAGCGTTTGTTTCCCAGTCCTAAATGGAGTTGAATCACATGCAGTTTTTAGTCCTACGAGCAAGAGTTGTTTTCTGGTAAGGGAAGTCACTATTGTGCTCCCTTTGCCATACACAGTGCAAATAGCACTCGCGTCTGTTCCCAGCAAGTACAGTGCATTGGATTGAAGAGGAGCTACTGTTCTTGTCAGTTTCCTAAGCAGAGTTGAAATAGATATTGCCCGTGTGTTTAGAAGGCACAGTTCTTTTGTTCTGAGCAAGCTCACTGTTCGGACCCCATAGGATACACAGTAGAGTAGAAGAGAGCTCTTTTCTCAAAAGCAGAGTGTGTTTCTTGTAAGGTGAGCTAGCGTTTGTTTCCTAGTCCTAAATGGAGTTGAATCACATGCAGTTTCTGGTCCTACGAGCAAGAGTTGTTTTCTGGTAAGGAAAGTCACTATTGTGCTCCCATTGCCATACACAGTGCAAATAGCACTCGAGTCTGTTTCCAGCAAGTACAGTGTATTGGACTGAAGAGGAGCTACTGTTCTTGTCCGTTTCCTAAGCAGAGTTGAACTAGATATAGACTGTGTGTGTAGGAAGCACAGTTCTTTTGTTCTGAGAATGCTCACTGTTCTGGCCCTATAGGAAAAACAGTAGAGTAGAAGAGTGCTGTTTTCTCAATCCAGAGTGTGTTTATTGTATGTCGAGCTAGCGATTGTTTCCCAGTAAGAAATGGAGTTGAATCCCATGCAGTTTCTGGTCCTACGAGCAAGAGGTGTTTTCTGATAAGAAGAGTCACTATTGTGCTCCTATTGCCATACACAGTGCAAATAGCACTCATGTCTGTTCCCAGCAAGTACAGTGTATTGGACTGAAGCGGAGCTACTGTTCTTGTCAGTTTCCTAAGCAGAGTTGAACTAGATATGGCCCGTGTGTGTAGGAAGCACAGTTCTTTTGTTCTGAGCAAGCTCACTGTTCGGCCCCCTTAGGAAACACAGTAGAGTAGAAGAGTGCTCTTTTCTCAAAAGCAGAGTGTGTTTCTTGTAAGGCGAGCTAGCGTTTGTTTCCCAGTCAGAAATGGAGTTGAATCCCATGCAGTTTCTGGTCCTACGAGCAAGAGGTGTTTTCTGATAAGAAGAGTCACTATTGTGCTCCTATTGCCATACACAGTGCAAATAGCACTCGGGTCTGTTCCCAGCAAGTACAGTGTATTAGACTGAAGAGGAGCTACTGTTCCTGTCAGTTTCCTAAGCAGAGTTGAACTAGATATGGCCCGTGTGTAGGAAGCACAGTTCTTTTGTTCTGAGCAAGCTCACTATTCGGAAACCATAGGAAACACAGTAGAGTAGAAGACTGCTCTTTTCTCAAAAGCAGAGTGTGTTTCTTGTAAGGCGAGCTAGCGTTTGTTTCCCAATCCTAAATGGAGTTGAATCCCATGCAGTTTCTGGTCCTACGAGCAAGAGGTGTTTACTGATAAGAAGTGTCACTATTGCGCTCCCATTGTCATACACAGGGTAAATAGCACTCGCGTCTGTTCCCAGCAAGTACAGTGTATTGGACTAAAGAGGAGCTACTGTTCTTGTCAGTTTCCTAAGCAGAGTTGAACTAGATATGGCCCGTGTGTGTAGGAAACACAGTTCTTTTGTTCTGAGCAAGCTCACTTTTCGGACCCCATTGGAAACAGAGTAGAGTAGAAGAGTGCTCTTTTCTCAAAAGCAGAGTGTGTGTCTTGAAAGGCGAGCTAGCGTTTGTTTCCCAGTCCTAAATGGTGTTGAATCACATGAGGTTTTTGGTCCTACAAGCAAGGTTTGTTTTCTGGTAAGGAAAGTCACTATTGTGCTCCCATTGCCATACACAGTGCAAATAGCACTTGAGTGTGTTCCCAGCAAGTACAGTGTATTGGACTGGAGAGGAGCTACTGTTCTTGTCAGTTTCCTAAGCAGAATTGAACTAGATATGTACCGTGTGTAGGAAGCACAGTTCTTTTGTTCTGAGAATGCTCACTGTTCTGGCCCTATAGGAAACACATTAGAGTAGAAGAGTGCTGTTTTCTCAATCCAGAGTGTGTTTCTTGTAAGTGGAGCTACCGTTTGTTTCCCAGTCCTAATTGGAGTTGAATCCCATGCAGTTTCTGGTCCTACCAGCAAGAGTTATTTTCTGGTAAGAAGAGTCACTATTGTGCTCCCATTGTCATACACAGGGCAAATAGCACTGGCGTCTGTTCCAAGCAAGTACAGTGTATTGGACTGAAGAGGATCTACTGTTCTTGTCAGTTTCCAGAGCAAAATTGAACTAGATATGGACCGTGTGTGTAGGAAGCACAGTTATTTTGTTCTAAGCAAGCTAACTGTTTTGGCCCTATAGGAAACACAGTAGAGTAGGAGAGTGATCATTTCTCAAAAGCAGATTGTGTTTCTTGTAAGGCGAGCTAGCGTTTGTTTCCCAGTCCTAAATAGAGTTGAATCCCATGCAGGTTCTGGTCCTACGAGCAAGAGTTGTTTTCTGGTAAGAAGAGTCACTATTGGGCTCCCATTGCCATACACAGTGCAAATAGCACTGGCGTCTGTTCCCAGGAAGTACAGGGAATTGGACTGAAGCTGAGATACTGTTCTTGTCAAATTCCTAAGCAGAGTTGAACTAGATATGGCCCCTGTGTGTGGGAAGCCCAGTTCTTTTGTTCTGACCAAGCTCACTTTTCGGAACCCAAAGAAACACAGTAGAGTAGAAGAGTGTTCTTTTCTCAAAAGCAGAGTGTGTTTCTTGTAAGGCGAGCTAGTGTTTGTTTCCCAGTCAGAAATGGAGTTGAATCCCATGCAGTTTCTGGTCATACGAGCAAGAGGTGTTTTCTGATAAGAAGAGTCACTATTGTCCTCCTATTGCCATACACAGTGCAAATAGCACTGGCGTCTGTTCCCAGGAAGTACAGGGAATTGGACTGAAGCCGAGATACTGTTCTTGTCAATTTCCTAAGCAGAGTTGAACTAGGTATGGCCCCTGTGTGTGGGAAGCCCAGTTCTTTTGTTCTGACCAAGCTCACTTTTCGGAACCCAAAGAAACACAGTAGAGTAGAAGACTGCTCTTTTCTCAAAAGCAGAGTGTGTTTCTTGTAAGGCGAGCTAGTGTTTGTTTCCCAGTCAGAAATGGAGTTGAATCCCATGCAGTTTCTGGTCATACGAGCAAGAGGTGTTTTCTGATTAGAAGAGTCACTATTGTCCTCCTATTGCCATACACAGTGCAAATAGCACTCGCGTTTGTTCCCAGCTAGCACAGTGTATTGTACTGAAGAGGAGCTACCGTTCTTGTCAGTTTCCTAAGCAGAGTTGAACTAGATATGGACCATGTGTGTAGGAAGAACAGTTCTTTTGTTCTGCGCAAGCTAACTGTTCGGACCCCATAGGAAACACAGTAGAGTAGAAGACTGCTCTTTTCTCTAAAGCAGAGTGTGTTTCTTGTAAGGCGAGCTAGCGTTTCTTTCCCAATCCTAAATGGAGTGGAATCCCATGCAGTTTCTGGTCCTACGAGCAAGAGGTGTTTTCTGATAAGAAGTGTCCCTATTGTGCTCCCATTGTCATACACAGGGCAAATAGCACTCTAGTCTGTTCCCAGCTAGTACAGTGTATTGGACTGAAGCGGAGCTAATGTTCTTGTCAGTTTCCTAAGCAGAGTTGAACTAGATATGGCCCGTGTGTGTAGGAAGCACAGTTCTTTTGTTCTGAGCAAGCTCACTGTTCTGGCACTGTAGGAAACACAGTAGAGTAGAAGAGTGCTCTTTTCTCAAAAGCAGAGTGTGTTTCTTGTAAGGCGAGCTAGCGTTTGTTTCCCAGTCCTAAATGGAGTTGAATCACATGCAGTTTTTGGTCCTACAAGCAAGAGTTGTTTTCTGGTAAGAAGAGTCACTATTGTGCTCCCATTGTCATACACAGGGCAAACAGCACTGGCATCTGTTCCCAGCATGTACAGTCAGTGTATTGGACGGAAGAGGAGCTACTGTTCTTGTCAGTTTCCTAAGCAGAATTGAACTAGATGTGGCCATGTGTGTAGGAAGCACAGTTCTTTAGTTCTGAGCAAGCTCACTGTTCTGGCCCTATAGGAAACACAGTAGAGTAGAAGAGTGCTCTTTTCTCAAAAGCAGAGTGTGTTTCTTGTAAGGCGAGCTAGCGTTTGTTTCCCAGTCCTAAATGGAGTTGAATCACATGCAGTTTTTGGTCCTACGAGCAAGAGTTGTTTTCTGGTAAGGAAAGTCACTATTATGCTCCCATTTCCATACACAGTGCAAATAGCACTCGCGTCTGTTCCCAGCTAGTACAGTGTATTGGACTGAAGAGGAGCTACCGTTCTTGTCAGTTTCCTAAGCAGAGTTGAACTAGATATGGCCCGTGTGTGTAGGAAGCACAGTTCTTTTGTTCTGAGCAAGCTCACTGTTCGTACCCCATAGGAAACACAGTAGAGTAGAAGAGTGCTCTTTTCTCAAAAGCAGAGTGTGTTTCTTGTAAGGCGAGCTAGCGATTGTTTCCCAGTCAGAAATGGAGTTGAATCACATCCAGTTTTTGGTCCTACGAGCAAGAGTTGTTTTCTTGTAAGGAAAGTCACCTTTGCGCTCCCATTGCCATACACAGTGCAAATAGCACTGGCATCTGTTCCTAGCAAGTACAGTGTATTGGACTGAAGCGGAGCTACTGTTCTTGTCAGTTTCCTAAGCAGAGTTGAACTAGATATGGCCCGTGTGTGTAGGAAGCACAGTTCTTTTGTTCTGAGCAAGCTCACTGTTCGGACCCCATAGGAAACACAGTAGAGTAGAAGAGTGCTCTTTTCTCAAAAGCAGAGTATGTTTCTTGTAAGGCGAGCTAGCATTTGTTTCCCAGTCCTAAATGGAGTTGAATCACATGCAGTTTTTGTTCCTACAAGCAAGATTTGTTTTCTGAAAAGGAAAGACACTATTGGGCTCCCATTGCCATACACAGTGCAAAAAGCACTCACGTCTGTTCCCAGCAAGTACGGTGTATTGGACTGAAGAGGAGCTACTGTTCCTGTCAGTTTCCTAAGCAGAGTTGAACTAGATATGGCCCGTGTGTGTAGGAAGCACAGTTCTTTTGTTCTGAGCAAGCTCACTATTCGGAAACCATAGGAAACACAGTAGAGTAGAAGAGTGCTCTTTTCTCAAAAGCAGAGTGTGTTTCTTGTAAGGCGAGCTAGCGTTTATTTCCCAATCCTAAATGGAGTTGAATCCCATGCAGTTTCTGGTCCTACGACCAAGAGGTGTTTACTGATAAGAAGTGTCACTATTGCGCTCCCATTGTCATACACAGGGTAAATAGCACTCGCGTCTGTTCCCAGCAAGTACAGTGTATTGGACTGAAGCGGAGCTAATGTTCTTGTCAGTTTCCTAAGCAGAGTTGAACTAGATACGGCCCGTGTGTGTAGGAAACACAGTTCTTTTGTTCTGAGCAAGCTAACTGTTTTGGCCTTATTGGAAACACAGTAGAGTAGAAGAGTGATCATTTCTCCAAAGCAGAGTGTGTTTCTTGTAAGGTGAGCTAGCGTTTGTTTCCCAGTCCTAAATGGAGTTGAATCACATGCAGTTTTTGGTCCTACGAGCAAGAGTTGTTTTCTGGTAAGGAAAGTCACTATTGGGCTCCCATTGCCATAAACAGTGCAAATAGCACTCGCGTCTATTCCCAGCAAGTACAGTGTATTGGACTGAAGCAGATCTACTGTTCTTGTCAGTTTTCTGAGCAGAGTTGAACTATATATGGCCCCTGTGTGTTGGAAGCACAGTTCTTTTGTTCTGAGCAAGCTCACTGTTCAGACCCCATAGTAAACACAGTAGAGTAGAAGAGTGCTCTTTTCTCAAAAGCAGAGTGTGTTTCTTGTAAGGCGAGCTACCATTTGTTTCCCAGTCCCAAATGGAGTTGAATCACATGCAGTTTCTTGTCCTACGAGCAAGAGTTGAATTCTGGTAACAAGAGTCACTATTGTGCTCCCATTGTCATACACAGGGCAAATAGCACTGGCGTCTGTTCCCAGCAAGTACAGTGTATTGGACTGAAGAGGATCTACTGTCCTTTTCAGTTTCCTAAGCAGAATTGAACTAGATATGGCAGTATTTGTATGAAGCACAGTTCTTTTTTTCTGAGCAAGCTCACTGTTCTGGCCCTATAGGAAACACAGTAGAGTAGAAGAGTGCTCTTTTCTCAAAAGCAGAGTGTGTTTCTTGTAAGGCAATCTAGCGTTTTTTCCCAGTCCTAAATGGAGTTGAATCACATGCAGTGTTTGGTCCTACGAGCATGAGATGTTTTCTGGAAAGGAAAGTCACCTTTGCGCTCCCATTGCCATACACAGTGCAAATAGCACTCGCATCTTTTCCCAGCAAGTACAGTGTATTTGATGAAGCGGAGCTACTGTTCTTGTCAATATCCTAAGCAGAGTTGAACTAGATATGGCCCGTGTGTTTAGGAAGCACAGTTCTTTTGTTCTGAGCAAGCTCACTGTTCGGACCCCATAGGATACACAGTAGAGTAGAAGAGTGCTCTTTTCTCAAAAGCAGAGTGTGTTTCTTGTAAGGTGAGCTAGCGTTTGTTTCCTAGTCCTAAATGGAGTTGAATCACATGCAGTTTCTGGTCCTACGAGCAAGAGTTGTTTTCTGGTAAGGAAAGTCACTATTGTGCTCCCATTGCCATACACAGTGCAAATAGCACTCGAGACTGTTTCCAGCAAGTACAGTGTATTGGACTGAAGAAGAGCTACTGTTCTTGTCAGTTTCCTAAGCAGAGTTGAACTAGATATAGACTGTGTGTGTAGGAAGCACAGTTCTTTTGTTCTGAGAATGCTCACTGTTCTGGCCCTATAGGAAACACAGTAGAGTAGAAGAGTGCTGTTTTCTCAATCCAGAGTGTGTTTATTGTAAGTCGAGCTAGCGATTGTTTCCCAGTAAGAAATGGAGTTGAATCCCATGCAGTTTCTGGTCCTACGAGCAAGAGGTGTTTACTGATAAGAAGTGTCACTATTGCGCTCCCATTGTCATACACAGGGTAAATAGCACTCGCGTCTGTTCCCAGCAAGTACAGTGTATTGGACTGAAGAGGAGCTACTGTTCTTGTCAGTTTCCTAAGCAGAGTTGAACTAGATATGGCCCGTGTGTGTAGGAAACACAGTTCTTTTGTTCAGAGCAAGCTCACTGTTCGGACCCCATTGGAAACAGAGTAGAGTAGAAGAGTGCTCTTTTCTCAAAAGCAGAGTGTGTGTCTTGAAAGGCGAGCTAGCGTTTGTTTCCCAGTCCTAAATGGTGTTGAATCACATGAGGTTTTTGGTCCTACAAGCAAGGTTTGTTTTCTGGTAAGGAAAGTCACTATTGTGCTCCCATTGCCATACACAGTGCAAATAGCACTTGAGTGTGTTCCCAGCAAGTACAGTGTATTGGACTGGAGAGGAGCTACTGTTCTTGTCAGTTTCCTAAGCAGAATTGAACTAGATATGTACCGTGTGTAGGAAGCACAGTTCTTTTGTTCTGAGCAAGCTCACTGTTCTGGCCCTATAGGAAACACATTAGAGTAGAAGAGTGCCGTTTTCTCAATCCAGAGTGTGTTTCTTGTAAGTCGAGCTACCGTTTGTTTCCCAGTCCGAAAATGGAGTTGAATCCCATGCAGTTTCTGGTCCTACCAGCAAGAGTTATTTTCTGGTAAGAAGAGTCACTATTGTGCTCCCATTGTCATACACAGGGCAAATAGCACTGGCATCTGTTCCAAGCAAGTACAGTGTATTGGACTGAAGAGGATCTACTGTTCTTGTCAGTTTCCAAAGCAAAATTGAACTAGATATGGACCGTGTGTGTAGGAAGCACAGTTATTTTGTTCTAAGCAAGCTAACTGTTTTGGCCCTATAGGAAACACAGTAGAGTAGGAGAGTGATCATTTCTCAAAAGCAGATTGTGTTTCTTGTAAGGCGAGCTAGCGTTTGTTTCCCAGTCCTAAATAGAGTTGAATCCCATGCAGGTTCTGGTCCTACGAGCAAGAGTTGTTTTCTGGTAAGAAGAGTCACTATTGGGCTCCCATTGCCATACACAGTGCAAATAGCACTGGCGTCTGTTCCCAGGAAGTACAGGGAATTGGACTGAAGCCGAGATACTGTTCTTGTCAATTTCCTAAGCAGAGTTGAACTAGATATGGCCCCTGTGTGTGGGAAGCCCAGTTCTTTTGTTCTGACCAAGCTCACTTTTCGGAACCCAAAGAAACACAGTAGAGTAGAAGAGTGTTCTTTTCTCAAAAGCAGAGTGTGTTTCTTGTAAGGCGAGCTAGTGTTTGTTTCCCAGTCAGAAATGGAGTTGAATCCCATGCAGTTTCTGGTCATACGAGCAAGAGGTGTTTTCTGATAAGAAGAGTCACTATTGTCCTCCTATTGCCATACACAGTGCAAATAGCACTCGCGTTTGTTCCCAGCTAGCACAGTGTATTGTACTGAAGAGGAGCTACCGTTCTTGTCAGTTTCCTAAGCAGAGTTGAACTAGATATGGACCGTGTGTGTAGGAAGAACAGTTCTTTTGTTCTGCGCAAGCTAACTGTTCGGACCCCATAGGAAACACAGTAGAGTAGAAGACTGCTCTTTTCTCTAAAGCAGAGTGTGTTTCTTGTAAGGCGAGCTAGCGTTTCTTTCCCAATCCTAAATGGAGTGGAATCCCATGCAGTTTCTGGTCCTACGAGCAAGAGGTGTTTTCTGATAAGAAGTGTCCCTATTGTGCTCCCATTGTCATACACAGGGCAAATAGCACTCTAGTCTGTTCCCAGCTAGTACAGTGTATTGGACTGAAGCGGAGCTACTGTTCTTGTCAGTTTCCTAAGCAGAGTTGAACTAGATATGGCCCGTGTGTGTAGGAAGCACAGTTCTTTTGTTCTGAGCAAGCTCACTGTTCTGGCACTGTAGGAAACACAGTAGAGTAGAAGAGTGCTCTTTTCTCAAAAGCAGAGTGTGTTTCTTGTAAGGCGAGCTAGCGTTTGTTTCCCAGTCCTAAATGGAGTTGAATCACATGCAGTTTTTGGTCCTACAAGCAAGAGTTGTTTTCTGGTAAGAAGAGTCACTATTGTGCTCCCATTGTCATACACAGGGCAAACAGCACTGGCGTCTGTTCCCAGCATGTACAGTCAGTGTATTGGACGGAAGAGGAGCTGCTGTTCTTGTCAGTTTCCTAAGCAGAATTGAACTAGATGTGGCCATGTGTGTAGGAAGCACAGTTCTTTTGTTCTGAGCAAGCTCACTGTTCTGGCCCTATAGGAAACACAGTAGAGTAGAAGAGTGCTCTTTTCTCAAAAGCAGAGTGTGTTTCTTGTAAGGCGAGCTAGCGTTTGTTTCCCAGTCCTAAATGGAGTTGAATCACATGCAGTTTTTGGTCCTACGAGCAAGAGTTGTTTTCTGGTAAGGAAAGTCACTATTATGCTCCTATTTCCATACACAGTGCAAATAGCACTCGCGTCTGTTCCCAGCTAGTACAGAGTATTGGACTGAAGAGGAGCTACCGTTCTTGTCAGTTTCCTAAGCAGAGTTGAACTAGGTATGGCCCGTGTGTGTAGGAAGCACAGTTCTTTTGTTCTGAGCAAGCTCACTATTCGGACACCATAGGAAACACAGTAGAGTAGAAGACTGCTCTTTTCTCAAAAGCAGAGTGTGTTTCTTGTAAGGCGAGCTAGCGTTTGTTTCCCAATCCTAAATGGAGTGGAATCCCATGCAGTTTCTGGTCCTACGAGCAAGAGGTGTTTTCGGATAAGAAGTGTCCCTATTGTGCTCCCATTGTCATACACAGGGCAAATAGCACTCTAGTCTGTTCCCAGCAAGTACAGTGTATTGGACTGAAGCGGAGCTACTGTTCTTGTCAGTTTCCTAAGCAGAGTTGAACTAGATATGGCCCGTGTGTGTAGGAAGCACAGTTCTTTTGTTCTGAGCAAGCTAACTGTTTTGGCCTTATTGGAAACACAGTAGAGTATTAGAGTGATCATTTCTCCAAAGCAGAGTGTGTTTCTTGTAAGGTGAGCTAGTGTTTGTTTCCCAGTCCTAAATGGAGTTGAATCACATGAAGTTTTTGGTCCTACGAGTAAGAGTTGTTTTTTGGTAAGGAAAGTCACTATTGTGCTCCCGCTGGCATACACAGTGCAAGTAGCACTGGCGTCTGTTCCCAGCAAGTACAGTGTATTGGACTGAAGAGGAGCTACTGTTCTTGTCAGTTTCCCAAGCAGAGTTGAACTAGATATGGCCCATGTGTGTAGGAAGCACAGTTCTTTTGTTCTGAGCAAACTCACTCTTCTGGTCCTATAGGAAACACAGTAGAGTAGAAGAGTGCTCTTTTATCAAAAGCAGAGTGTGTTTCTTGTATGGCGAGCTAGCGTTTGTTTCCCAGTCCTAAATGGAGTTGAATCACATGCAGTTTTTGGTCCTACGAGCAAGAGTTGTTTTCTGGTAAGGAAAGTCACTATTGCGCTCCCATTGCCATAAACAGTGCAAATAGCACTCGCGTCTGTTCCCAGCAAGTACAGTGTATTGGACTGAAGCAGATCTACTGTTCTTGTCAGTTTTCTGAGCAGAGTTGAACTATATATGGCCCCTGTGTGTTGGAAGCACAGTTCTTTTGTTCTGAGCAAGCTCACTGTTCAGACCCCATAGTAAACACAGTAGAGTAGAAGAGTGCTCTTTTCTCAAAAGCAGAGTGTGTTTCTTGTAAGGCGAGCTACCATTTGTTTCCCAGTCCCAAATGGAGTTGAATCACATGCAATTTCTTGTACTACGAGCAAGAGTTGAATTCTGGTAACAAGAGTCACTATTGCGCTCCCATTGTCATACACAGGGCAAATAGCACTGGCGTTTGTTCCCAGCATATACAGTGTATTGGACTGAAGAGGATCTACTGTCCTTTTCAGTTTCCTAAGCAGAATTGAACTAGATATGGCAGTATTTGTATGAAGCACAGTTCTTTTTTTCTGAGCAAGCTCACTGTTCTGGCCCTATAGGAAACACAGTAGAGTAGAAGAGTGCTCTTTTGTCAAAAGCAGAGTGTGTTTCTTGTAAGGCAAGCTAGCGTTTTTTCCCAGTCCTAAATGGAGTTGAATCACATGCAGTGTTTGGTCCTACGAGCATGAGATGTTTTCTGGAAAGGAAAGTCACCTTTGCGCTCCCATTGCCATACACAGTGCAAATAGCACTCGCATCTTTTCCCAGCAAGTACAGTGTATTTGAATGAAGCGGAGCTACTGTTCTGGTCAATTTCCTAAGCAGAGTTGAACTAGATATGGCCCGTGTGTGTAGGAAACCCAGTTCTTTTGTTCTGACCAAGTTCACTGTTCGGAACCCAAAGAAACACAGTAGAGTAAAAGAGTGCTCTTTTCTCAAAAGCAGAGTGTGTTTCTTGTAAGGCGAGCTAGTGTTTGTTTCCCAGTCAGAAATGGAGTTGAATCCCATGCAGTTTCTGGTCCTACGAGCAAGAGGTGTTTTCTGATAAGAAGAGTCACTATTGCACTCCTATTGCCATACACAGTGCAAATAGCACTCCCGTCTGTTCCCAGCTAGCACAGTGTATTGGACTGAAGAGGAGCTACCGTTCTTGTCAGTTTCCTAAGCAGAGTTGAACTAGATATGGCCCGTGTGTGTAGGAAGCACAGTTCTTTTGTTCTGAGCAAGCTCACTGTTCGGACCCCATAGGAAACACAGTAGAGTAGAAGACTGCTCTTTTCTCAAAAGCAGAATGTGTTTCTTGTAAGGCGAGCTAGCGTTTGTTTCCCAATCCTAAATGGAGTTGAATCACATGCAGTCTCTGGTCCTATGAGCAAGAGTTTTTTTCTGGTAAGAAGTGTCACTATTGTGCTCCCATTGTCATACACAGGGCAAATAGCACTGGCGTCTGTTCCCAGAATTTACAGTGTATTGGACTGAAGAGGATCTTTTGTTCTTGTCATTTTCCTAAGCAGAATTGGAATAGATATGGCCGTATTTGTAGGAAGCACAGTTCTTTTGTTCTGAGCAAACTCACTGTTCTGGCCCTATAGGAAACTCAGTAGAGTAGAAGAGTGCTCTTTTCTCAAAATCAGAGTGTGTTTCTTGTAAGGCGAGCTAGCTTTTGTTTCCCAGTCCTAAATGGAGTTGAATCACATGCAGTTTTTGGTCCTACGAGCAAGAGTTGTTTTCTGATAAGAAGAGTCACTATTGCGCTCCAATTGCCATAAACAGTGCAAATAGCACTCGCATCTGTTCCAAGCAAGTACAGTGTATTGGACTGAAGAGGATCTACTGTTCTTGTCAGTTTCCTAAGCAGAGTTGAACTAGACATGGCCCGTGTGTGTAGGAAGCACAGTTCTTTTGTTCTGAGCAAGCTCACTGTTCGGACCCCATAGGAAACACAGTAGAGTACAAGACTGCTCTTTTCTCAAAAGCAGAGTGTGTTTCTTGTAAGGCGAGCTATCCTTTGTTTCCCAATCCTAAATGGAGTTGAATCACATGCAGTTTCTGGTCCTACGAGCAAGAGTTGTTTTCTGGTAAGAAGAGTCACTATTGTGCTCCCATTGTCATACACAGGGCAAATAGCACTGGCGTCTGTTCCCAGCAAGTACAGTGTATTGGACTGACGAGGATCTACTCTTCTTGTCAGTTTCCAAAGAAGAATTGAACTAGATATGGCACGTGTGTAGGAAGCACAGTTCGTTTTTTCTAAGCAAGCAAACTGTTTTGGCCCTATAGGAAACACAGTAGAGTAGAAGAGTGATCATTTCTCAAAAGCAGAGTGTGTTTCTTGTAAGGCGAGCTAGCGTTTGTTTCCCAGTCCTAAATGGGGTTGAATCACATGCAGTTTTTGGTCCTACGAGCAAGAGTTGTTTTCTGGTAAGGAAAGTCACTATTGTGCTCCCATTGCAATACACAGTGCAAATAGCACTCGCGTCTGTTCCTAGCAAGTACAGTGTATTGGACTGAAGAGGAGCTACTGTTCTTTTCAGTTTCCTAAGCAGAGTTGAACTAGATATGGCCCATGTATGTAGGAAGCACAGTTCTTTTGTTCTGAGAATGCTCACTGTTCTGGCCCTATAGGAAACACATTAGCGTTGAAGAGTGCTCTTTTCTCAATCTAGAGTGTGTTTCTTGTAAGTCGAGCTAGCGTTTGTTTCCCAGTCCTAAATGGAGTTGAATCCCATGCAGTTTCTGGTCCTACTAGCAAGAGTTGTTTTCTGGTAAGAAGAGTCACTATTGGGCTCCCATTGTCGTACACAGGGTAAATAGCACTGGGGTCTGTTCCCAGCAAGTACAGTGTATTGGACTGAAGAGGATCTACTGTTCTTGTCACTTTCCAAAGCAGAATTGAATTAGATATGGCCCGTGTGTGTAGGAAGCACAGTTCTTTTGTTCTAAGCATGCTAACTGTTCTGGCCCTATAGGAAACACCGTAGAGTAGAAGAGTGATCATTTCTCAAAAGCAGAACGTGTTTCTTGTAAGGCGAGCTAGCGATTGTTTCCCAGTCAGAAATGGAGTTGAATCACATCCAGTTTTTGGTCCTACGAGCAAGAGTTGTTTTCTGGTAAGGAAAGTCACCTTTGCCCTCCCATTGCCATACACAGTGCAAATAGCACTGGCATCTGTTCCTAGCATGTACAGTGTATTGGACTGAAGCGGAGCTACTGTTCTTGTCAGTTTCCTAAGCAGAGTTGAACTAGATATGGCCCGTGTGTGTAGGAAGCACAGTTCTTTTGTTCTGAGCAAGCTCACTGTTCGGACCCCATAGGAAACACAGTAGAGTAGAAGAGTGCTCTTTTCTCAAAAGCAGAGTGTGTTTCTTGTAAGACGAGCTAGCGTTTGTTTTCCAGTCCTAAATGGAGTTGAATCACATGCAGTTTTTGTTCCTACAAGCAAGATTTGTTTTCTGAAAAGGAAAGACACTATTGGGCTCCCATTGCCATACACAGTGCAAAAAGCACTCGCGTCTGTTCCCAGCAAGTACGGTGTATTAGACTGAAGAGGAGCTACTGTTCCTGTCAGTTTCCTAAGCAGAGTTGAACTAGATATGGCCCGTGTGTGTAGGAAGCACAGTTCTTTTGTTCTGAGCAAGCTCACTATTCGGAAACCATAGGAAACACAGTAGAGTAGAAGACTGCTCTTTTCTCAAAAGCAGAGTGTGTTTCTTGTAAGGCGAGCTAGTGTTTCTTTCCCAGTCAGAAATGGAGTTGAATCCCATGCAGTTTCTGGTCATACGAGCAAGAGGTGTTTTCTGATAAGAAGAGTCACTATTGTCCTCCTATTGCCATACACAGTGCAAATAGCACTCGCGTTTGTTCCCAGCTAGCACAGTGTATTGTACTGAAGAGGAGCTACCGTTCTTCTCAGTTTCCTAAGCAGAGTTGAACTAGATATGGACCGTGTGTGTAGGAAGAACAGTTCTTTTGTTCTGCGCAAGCTAACTGTTCGGACCCCATAGCAAACACAGAAGAGTAGAAGAGTGCTCTTATCTCAAAAGCAGAGTGTGTTTCTTGTAAGGCGAGCTAGCTTTTGTTTCCCAGTCCTAAATGGAGTTGAATCCCATGCAGTTTCTGGTCCTATGAGCAAGAGTTGTTTTCTGGTAAGAAGAGTCACTATTGTGCTCCCATTGTCATACAAAGGGCAAATAGCACTGGCGTCTGTTCCCAGCAAGTACAGTGTATTGGACTGAAGAGGATATACTGTTCTTGTCATTTTCCTAAGGAGAATTGAACTAGATATGGCCCGTGTGTGTAGGAAGCACAGTTCTTTTGTTCTGAGCAAGCTCACTGTTCGGCCCCCTTAGGAAACACAGTAGAGTAGAAGAGTGCTCTTTTCTCAAAAGCAGAGTGTGTTTCTTGTAAGGCGAGCTAGCGTTTGTTTCCCAGTCAGAAATGGAGTTGAATCCCATGCAGTTTCTGGTCCTATGAGCAAGAGGTGTTTTCTGATAAGAAGAGTCACTATTGTGCTCCTATTGCCATACACAGTGCAAATAGCACTCGGGTCTGTTCCCAGCAAGTACAGTGTATTCGACTGAAGAGGAGCTACTGTTCCTGTCAGTTTCCTAAGCAGAGTTGAACTAGATATGGCCCGTGTGTGTAGGAAGCACAGTTCTTTTGTTCTGAGCAAGCTCACTATTCGGAAACCATAGGAAACACAGTAGAGTAGAAGACTGCTCTTTTCTCAAAAGCAGAGTGTGTGTCTTGAAAGGCGAGCTAGCGTTTGTTTCCCAGTCCTAAATGGTGTTGAATCACAAGAGGTTTTTGGTCCTACAAGCAAGGTTTGTTTTCTGGTAAGGAAAGTCACTATTGTGCTCCCATTGCCATACACAGTGCAAATAGCACTTGAGTGTGTTCCCAGCAAGTACAGTGTATTGGACTGGAGAGGAGCTACTGTTCTTGTCAGTTTCCTAAGCAGAATTGAACTAGATATGTACCGTGTGTAGGAAGCACAGTTCTTTTGTTCTGAGAATGCTCACTGTTCTGGCCCTATAGGAAACACATTAGAGTAGAAGAGTGCTGTTTTCTCAATCCAGAGTGTGTTTCTTGTAAGTCGAGCTACCGTTTGTTTCCCAGTCCTAAATGGAGTTGAATCCCATGCAGTTTCTGGTCCTACCAGCAAGAGTTATTTTCTGGTAAGAAGAGTCACTATTGTGCTCCCATTGTCATACACAGGGCAAATAGCACTGGCATCTGTTCCAAGCAAGTACAGTGTATTGGACTGAAGAGGATCTACTGTTCTTGTCAGTTTCCTAAGCAAAATTGATCTAGATATGGACCGTGTGTGTAGGAAGCACAGTTATTTTGTTCTAAGCAAGCTAACTGTTTTGGCCCTATAGGAAACACAGTAGAGTAGAAGAGTGATCATTTCTCAAAAGCAGATTGTGTTTCTTGTAAGGCGAGCTAGCGTTTGTTTCCCAGTCCTAAATAGAGTTGAATCCCATGCAGGTTCTGGTCCTACGAGCAAGAGTTGTTTTCTGGTAAGAAGAGTCACTATTGTGCTCCCATTGCAATACACAGTGCAAATAACACTCGCGTCTGTTCCCAGCAGGTACAGTGTATTGGACAGAAGAGGATCTACTGTTTTTGTCAGTTTCCTAAGCACAGTTGAACTTGATATGGCCCCTGTGTTTAGAATGCACAGTTCTTTTGTTCTGAGCAAGCTCACTGTCCGGACCACGTAGGAAACACAGTAGAGTAGAGGAGTGCTCTTTTCTCAAAAGCAAAGTATGTTTCTTGTAAGGTGAGTTACCGTTTGTTTCACAGTCCTAAATGGAGTTGATTCTCATGCAGTTTCAGGTCCTATGAGCAAGAGATGTTTTCTGGTAAGAAGAGTCACTATTGTGCTCCCATTGTCATACACAGGGCAAATAGCACTGGCGTCTGTTCCCAGCATTTACAGTGTATTGAACTGAAGAGGATCTTTTGTTCTTGTCATTTTCCTAAGCAGAATTGGAGTAGATATGGCCGTATTTGTAGGAAGCACAGTTCTTTTGTTCTGAGCAAACTCACTGTTCTGGCCCTATAGGAAACACAGAAGAGTAGAAGAGTGCTCTTTTCTCAAAATCAGAGTGTGTTTCTTGTAAGGCGAGCTAGCGTTTGTTTACCAGTCCTAAATGGAGTTGAATCACATGCAGTTTTTGGTCCTACGAGCAAGAGTTGTTTTCTGATAAGAAGAGTCACTATTGCGCTCCAATTGCCATAAACAGTGCAAATAGCACTCGCATCTGTTCCAAGCAAGTACAGTGTATTGGACTGAAGAGGAGCTACCGTTCTTGTCAGTTTCCTAAGCAGAGTTGAACTAGATATGGCCCGTGTGTGTAGGAAGCACAGTTCTTTGGTTCTGAGCAAGCTCACTGTTCAGACCCCATAGGAAACACAGTAGAGTAGAAGAGTGTTCATTTCTCAAAAGCAGAGTGTGTTTCTTGTAAGGCGAGCTAGCGTTTGTTTCCCAGTCTTAAATGGAGTTGAATCACATGCAGTTTTTGGTCCTATGAGCAAGAGTTGTTTTCTGGTAAGGAAAGTCACTATTGCGCTCCCATTGCCATAAACAGTGGAAATAGCACTCGCGTCTACTCCTAGCAACTACAGTGTATTGGACAGAAGAGGAGCTACTGTTCTTGTCAATTTCCTAAGCAGAGTTGAACTAGATATGGCCTATGTGTGTAGGAAGCACATTTCTTTTGTTCTGAGCAACCTCACTGTTCGGACCCCATAGGAAACACAGTAGAGTAGAAGAGTGCTCTTTCCTCAAAAGCAGAGTGTGTTTCTTGTAAGGCGAGCTAGCGTTTGTTTCCAGGTCCTAAATGGAGTTGAATCACATGCAGTTTTTGGTCCTATGAGCAAGAGTTGTTTCTGGTAAGGAGAGTCACTATTGCGCTCCCATTGTCATACACATGGCAAATAGCACTGGCTTGTGTGTCCAACATGTACAGTGTGTTGGTTTGAAGAGGACCTACTGTTCTTGTCAGTTTCCTAAGCAGAATTGAACTAGATATGGTCGTGTGTGTAGGAAGCACAGTTCTTTTGTTCTGAGCAAGCTCACTGTTCTGGCACTACAGGAAACACAGTAGGGTAGAAGAGTGCTCTTTTCTCAAAAGCAGAGTGTGTTTCTTGTAAGGCGAGCTAGCGTTTGTTTCCCAGTCCTAAATGGAGTTGAAACACATGCAGTCTCTGGTCCTACCAGCAAGAGTTGTTTTCTGATAAGAAGAGTCACTATTGCGCTCCAATTGCCATTCACAGTGCAAATAGCACTCGCGTCTGTTCCCAACAAGTACAGTGTATTGGACTGAAGAGGATCTACTGTTCTTGTCAGTTTCCTAAGCAGAGTTGAACTAGATATGGACGGTGTGTGTAGGAAGCACAGTTCTTTTGTTCTGAGCAAGCTCACTGTGCGGACCACATAGGAAACACAGTAGAGTAGAAGAGTGCTCTTTTCTCAAAAGCAGAGTGTGTTTCTTGTAAGGCGAGCTAGCGTTTGTTTCCCAGTCCTAAATGGAGTTGAATCCCATGCAGGTTCTGGTACTACGAGCAAGAGTTGTTTTCTGGTAAGAAGAGTCACTATTGGGCTCCCATTGCCATACACAGTGCAAATAGCACTCGCGTCTGTTCCCAGCAAGTACAGGGTATTGGACTGAAGAGGATCTACTGTTCTTGTCAGTTTCCTAAGCAGAGTTGAATTAGATATGGACCGTGTGTGTAGGAAGCACAGTTCTTCTGTTCTGAGCAAGCTCACTGTTCGGACCCCATAGGAAAAACAGTAGAGTAGAAGACTGCTCTTTTCTCAAAAGCAGAGTGTGTTTCTTGTAAGGCGAGCTAGCGTTTGTTTCCCAGTCCTAAATGGAGTTGAATCACATGCAGTTTCTGGTCCTATGAGCAAGAGTTGTTTTCTGGTAAGAAGAGTCACTATTGCGCTTCCTTTGTCATACATAGGGCAAATAGCACTGGCTTCTGTGTCCAACATGTTCAGTGTATTGTATTGAAGAGGATCTACTGTTCTTGTCAGTTTCCTAAGCAGAATTGAACTAGATATGGCTGTGTGAAGGAAGCACAGTTTATTTGTTCAGAGCAAGCTCACTGTTCAGACCCCAATGGAAACACAGTAGAGTAGAAGAGTGCTCTTTTCTCAAAAGCAGAGTGTGTTTCTTGTAAGGCGAGCTAGCGTTTGTTTCCCAGTCCTAAATGGAGTTGATTCACATGCAGTTTCTGGTCCTACGAGCAAGAGTTGTTTTCTGGGAAGAAGAGTCACTATTGCGCTCCCATTGTCATACACAGGACAAAACACTGGAGTCTGTTCCCAGCATGTATAGTGTATTGGACTGAAGAGAATCTACTGTTCTTGTCAGTTTCGTAAGCAGAGTTCAACTAGATATGGCCCGTGTGTGTAAGAAGCACAGTTTTTTTATTCTGAGCAAGCTCACTCTTCTGGCCCTATAGGAAACACAGTAGAGTAGAAGAGTGCTCTTTTCTCAAAAGCAGAGTTTGTTTCTCATAAGGCGAGCTAGTGTTTGTTTCTCAGTCAGAAATAGAGTTGAATCCCAATCAATTTCTGGTCCTACAAGCAAGATTTGTTTTCTGGTAAGAAGAGTCACTATTGGGCTCCCATTGCCATACACATTGCAAAGAGCACTCTCGTCTTTTCCCAGGATGTACAGTGTATTGGACTGAAGAGGAGCTACTGTTCTTGTCAGTTTCCTAAGCAGAGTTGAACTAGATATGGCCCGTGTGTGTAAGAAGCACAGTTCTTTTATTCTGAGCAAGCTCACTCTTCTGGCCCTATAGGAAACACAGTAGAGTAGAAGAGTGCTCTTTTCTCAAAATTAGAGTGTGTTTCTTGTAAGGCGAGCTCGCGTTTGTTTCCCAGTCCTAAAAAAAGTTGAATCACATGCAGTTTTTGCTTTACAAGCAAGAGTTGTTTTGTGGCAAGGAAAGTCGCTATAACGCTCCCATTGCCATACACAGTGCAAATAGCACTCGCGTCTGTTCCCAGCAAGTACAGTGTATTGGACTGAAGAGGAGCTGCTGTTCTTGTTAGTTTCCTAAGCAGAGTTGAACTAGATATGGCCCGTGTGTGTAGGAAGCACAGTTCTTTTGTTCTGAGCAAGCTCACTGTTCTGGCCCTATAGGAAACACAGTAGAGTAGAAGACTGCTCTTTTCTCGAAAGCAGAGTGTGTTACTTGTAAGGCGAGCTAGCGTTTGTTTCCCAATACTAAATGGAGTTGAATCCAATGAAATTTCTGGTCCTACGAGCAAGAGGTGTTTTTTGATAAGAAGTGTCACTATTGTGCTCCCATTGTCATACACAGGGCAATTAGCACTCCAGTCTGTTCCCAGCAAGTTCACTGTATTGGACTGAAGCGGAGCTACTGTTCTTGTCAGTTTCCTAAGCAGAGTTGAACTAGATATGGCCCGTGTGTGTAGAAAGCACAGTTCCTTTGTTCTGAGCAAGCTCACTGTTCGGACCCCATTGGAAACACAGTAGAGTAGAAGAGTGCTCTTTTCTCAAAAGCAGAGTGTGTTTCTTGTAATGCGAGCTAGCTTTTGTTTCCCAGTCCTAAATGGAGTTGAATCACATGAAGTTTTTGGTCCTATGAACAAGAGTTGTTTTCTGGTAAGGAAAGTGACTATTGCACTCCCATTGCCATATACAGTGCAAATAGCACTCGAGTCTGTTCCAAGCAAGTACAGTGTATTGGACTGATGAGGAGCTACTGTTCTTGTCAGTTTCCTAAGCAGAGTTGAAGTAGATATGGCCTGTGTGTGTAAGAAGCAGAGTTCTTTTTTTCTAAGCAAGCTAACTGTTTTGGCCCTATAGGAAACACAGTAGAGTAGAAGAGTGATCATTTCTCAAAAGCAGAGTGTGTTTCTTGTAAGACGAGCTAGCGTTTGTTTCCCAGTCCTTAATGGAGTTGAATCCCATGCAGTTTCTGGTCCTACGAGCAAGAGTTATTTTCTGGTAAGAAGAGTCACTATTGGGCTCCCATTGCCATACACAGTGCAAATAGCACTCGTGTCTGTTCCCAGCAAGTACAGGGTATTGGACTGAAGAGGATCTACTGTTCTTGTCAGTTTCCTAAGCAGAGTTGAACTAGATATGGCCCGTGTGTGTAGGAAGCACAGTTCTTCTGTTCTGAGCAAGCTCAATGTTCGGACCCCATAGGAAAAACAGTAGAGTAGAAGAGTGCTCTTTTCTCAAAAGCAGAGTGTGTTTCTTGTAAGGCGAGCTAACGTTTGTTTCCCAGTCATAAATGGAGTTGAATCACATGCAGTTTCTGGTCCTATGGGCAAGAGTTGTTTTCTGGTAAGAAGAGTCACTATTGCGCTCCCATTGTCATACACAGGGCAAATAGCACTGGCTTCTGTGTCCAACATGTACAGTGTATTATATTGAAGAGGATCTACTGTTCTTGTCAGTTTCCTAAGCAGAATTGAACTAGATATGGCTGTGTATGTAGGAAGCACAGTTCTTTTGTTCTGAGCAAGCTCACTGTTCGGACCCCATAGGAAACACAGTAGAGTAGAAGAGTGCTCTTTTCTCAAAAGCAGAGAGTGTTTCATGTAAGCCGAGCTAGCATTTGTTTCCCAGTCCTAAATAGAGTTGAATCACATGCAGTTTCTGGTCCTATGAGCAAGAGTTGTTTTCTGGTAAGGAAAGTCACTATTGCGCTCCCATTGCCATACACAGTGCAAATAGCACTCGCGTCTGTTCCCAGCAAGTACAGTGTATCGGACTGAAGCGGAGCTACTGTTCTTGTCAGTTTCCTAAACAGAGTTGAACTAGATATGGACCGTGTGTAGGAAGCACAGTTCTTTTGTTCTGAGCAAGCTCACTGTTCTGGCCCTATAGGAAATACAGTAGAGTAGAAGAGTGCTCTTTTCTCTAAAGCAGAGTGTGTTTCTTGTAAGGCGAGCTAGCGTTTGTTTCCCAGTCCTAAATGGAGTTGAATCACATGCAGTTTCCTGTCATAAGTTGTTTTCTGGTAAGAAGAGTCACTATTGTGCTCCCATTGTCATACACAGGGCAAATAGCACTGGCGTCTGTTCCCAGCATGTACAGCGTATTGGACTGAAGAGGATCTACTGTTCTTGTCAGGTTCCTAAGCAGAGTTGAACTAGATATGGCCCATGTGTGTAGGAAGCACAGTTCTTTTATTCTGAGCAAGCTCACTGTTCGGACACCATAGGAAACACAGTAGAGTAGAAGAGTGCTCTTTACTCAAAAGCTGAGTGTGTTTCTTGTAAGGCGAGATAGCATTTGTTTCCCAGTCCTACATGGAGTGGAATCACATGCAGTTTCTGGTCCTAGGAGCAAGAGTTGTTTTCTGGTAAGGAAAGTCACTATTGCGCTCTCATTGCCATACACAGTGCAAAGAGCACTGGCGTCTGTTCCCAGCAAGTACATTGTATTTAACTGAAGAGGAGCTACTGTTCTTGTCAGTTTCCTAAGCAGAGTTGAACTAGATATGGTCCATGTGTAGGAAGCACAGTTTTTTTGTTCTGAGCAAGCTCACTGTTTGGACGCCATAGGAAACACAGTAGTATATAAGGGTGCTCTTTTCTCAAAAGCAGAGTGTGTTTCTTGTAAGGCGAGCTAGCGTTTGTTTCCCAGTCCTAAATGGAGTTAAACCCATGCAGTTTCTTGTCCTACGAGCAAGAGTTGTTTTCTGGTAAGAAGAGTCACTATTGCGCTGCCATTGCCATACACAGGACAAATAGCACTGGCGTCTGTTCCCAGCATGTACAGTGTATTGGACTGAAGAGGATCTACTGTCCTTGTCAGGTTCCTAAGCAGAGTTGAACTAGATATGGCGGTTTGTGTAGGAAGCACAGTTCTTTGGTTCTGAGCAAGCTCACTGTTCGGACCCGATAGGAAACACAGTAGAATAGAAGAGTGCTCTTTTCTCAAAAGCAGAGTATGTTTCTTGTAAGGCGAGATAGCATTTGTTTCCCAATCCTACATGGAGTGGAATCACATGCAGTTTCTGGTCCTAGGAGCAAGAGTTGATTTCTGGTAAGGAAAGTCACTATTGTGCTCCCATTGCCATACACAGTGCAAATAGCATTCGCGTCTTTTCCCAGCAAGTACAGTGTATTGTACTGAATAGGAGCTACTGTTCTTGTCAGTTTCCTAAGCAGAGTTGAACTAGATATGGCCCGTGTGTGTAGGAATCACAGTTCTTATGTTCTGAGCAAGCTCACTGTTCTGGCCCTATAGGAAACACAGTAGAGTAGAAGAGTGCACTTTTCTCAAAAGCAGAGTATGTTTCTTGTAATGCGAGCTAGAGTTTGTTTCCCAGTCCTAAATGAAGTTGAGTCACATGCAGTTTTTTGTCCTACGAGCAAGAGTTGTTTTCTGGTAAGACGAGTCACTATTGTGCTCCAATTGCCATACAAAGTGCAAATAGCACTCGCGTCTGTTCCCAGCAAGTACAGTGTATTGGACTGAAGAGGAGCTAATGTTCTTGTCAGTTTTCTAAGCAGAGTTGAACTGGATATGGCCCGTGTGTGTAGGAAGCACAGTTCTTTTATTCTGAGCAAGCTCACTATTCTGGCCCTATAGGAAATACAGTAGAGAAGAAGAGTGCTCTTTTCTCTAAAGCAGAGTGTGTTTCTTGTAAGGCGAGCTAGCGTTTGTTTCCCAGTCCTAAATGGAGTTGAATCACATGCAGTTTCAGGTCCTAAGAGCAAGAGATGTTTTCTGGTAAGGAAAGTCACTATTGCGCTCCCATTGCCATACACAGTGCAAAAAGCACTCCCGTCTGTTCCCAGCAAGTACAGTGTATTGGACTGAATAGCAGCTACTGTTCTTGTCAGTTTCCTAAGCAGAGTTGAACTAGGTATGATCCGTGTGTGTAGGAAGCACAGTTCTTTTGTTCTGAGCAATCTCACTGTATGGACCCCATAGGAAACACAGTAGAGTAGAAGAGTGCTCTTTTCTCAAAAGCAGAGTGTGTTTCTTGTAAGGCGAGCTAGCGTTTGTTTCCCAGTCCTAAATGGAGTTGAATCCCATGCAGTTTCTGGTCCTACGAGCAAGAGTTGTTTTCTGGTAAGAAGAGTCACTATTGTTCTCCCATTGTCATACACAGGGCAAATAGCACTGGCGTCTGTTCCCGGCATGTACAGTGTATTGGACTGAAGAGGATCTACTGTTCTTGTCAGGTTCCTAAGCAGAATTGAACGAGATATGGCCGTGTGTGTAGGAAGCACAGTTCTTTTGTTCTGAGAAAGCTCACTGTTCGGACACCATAGGAAACACAGTAGAGTAGAAGAGTGCTCTTTTCTCAAAAGCGGAGTGTGTTTCTTGCAAGGCGAGCTAGCGTTTGTTTCCCAGTCCTAAATGGTGTTGAATCACATGAGGTTTTTGGTCCTACAAGCAAGGTTTGTTTTCTGGTAAGGAAAGTCACTATTGTGCTCCCATTGCCATACACAGTGCAAATAGCACTTGAGTGTGTTCCCAGCAAGTACAGTGTATTGGACTGGAGAGGAGCTACTGTTCTTGTCAGTTTCCTAAGCAGAATTGAACTAGATATGTACCGTGTGTAGGAAGCACAGTTCTTTTGTTCTTTGAATGCTCACTGTTCTGGCCCTATAGGAAACACATTACAGTAGAAGAGTGCCGTTTTCTCAATCCAGAGTGTGTTTCTTGTAAGTCGAGCTACCGTTTGTTTCCCAGTCCTAAATGGAGTTGAATCCCATGCAGTTTCTGGTCCTACCAGCAAGAGTTATTTTCTGGTAAGAAGAGTCACTATTGTGCTCCCATTGTCATACACAGGGCAAATAGCACTGGCATCTGTTCCAAGCAAGTACAGTGTATTGGACTGAAGAGGATCTACTGTTCTTGTCAGTTTCCAAAGCAAAATTGAACTAGATATGGACCGTGTGTGTAGGAAGCACAGTTATTTTGTTCTAAGCAAGCTAACTGTTTTGGCCCTATAGGAAACACAGTAGAGTAGGAGAGTGATCATTTCTCAAAAGCAGATTGTGTTTCTTGTAAGGCGAGCTAGCGTTTGTTTCCCAGTCCTAAATAGAGTTGAATCCCATGCAGGTTCTGGTCCTACGAGCAAGAGTTGTTTTCTGGTAAGAAGAGTCACTATTGGGCTCCCATTGCCATACACAGTGCAAATAGCACTGGCGTCTGTTCCCAGGAAGTACAGGGAATTGGACTGAAGCCGAGATACTGTTCTTGTCAATTTCCTAAGCAGAGTTGAACTAGATATGGCCCCTGTGTGTGGGAAGCCCAGTTCTTTTGTTCTGACCAAGCTCACTTTTCGGAACCCAAAGAAACACAGTAGAGTAGAAGAGTGTTCTTTTCTCAAAAGCAGAGTGTGTTTCTTGTAAGGCGAGCTAGTGTTTGTTTCCCAGTCAGAAATGGAGTTGAATCCCATGCAGTTTCTGGTCATACGAGCAAGAGGTGTTTTCTGATAAGAAGAGTCACTATTGTCCTCCTATTGCCATACACAGTGCAAATAGCACTCGCGTTTGTTCCCAGCTAGCACAGTGTATTGTACTGAAGAGGAGCTACCGTTCTTGTCAGTTTCCTAAGCAGAGTTGAACTAGATATGGACCGTGTGTGTAGGAAGAACAGTTCTTTTGTTCTGCGCAAGCTAACTGTTCGGACCCCATAGGAAACACAGTAGAGTAGAAGACTGCTCTTTTCTCTAAAGCAGAGTGTGTTTCTTGTAAGGCGAGCTAGCGTTTCTTTCCCAATCCTAAATGGAGTGGAATCCCATGCAGTTTCTGGTCCTACGAGCAAGAGGTGTTTTCTGATAAGAAGTGTCCCTATTGTGCTCCCATTGTCATACACAGGGCAAATAGCACTCTAGTCTGTTCCCAGCTAGTACAGTGTATTGGACTGAAGCGGAGCTACTGTTCTTGTCAGTTTCCTAAGCAGAGTTGAACTAGATATGGCCCGTGTGTGTAGGAAGCACAGTTCTTTTGTTCTGAGCAAGCTCACTGTTCTGGCACTGTAGGAAACACAGTAGAGTAGAAGAGTGCTCTTTTCTCAAAAGCAGAGTGTGTTTCTTGTAAGGCGAGCTAGCGTTTGTTTCCCAGTCCTAAATGGAGTTGAATCACATGCAGTTTTTGGTCCTACAAGCAAGAGTTGTTTTCTGGTAAGAAGAGTCACTATTGTGCTCCCATTGTCATACACAGGGCAAACAGCACTGGCGTCTGTTCCCAGCATGTACAGTCAGTGTATTGGACGGAAGAGGAGCTGCTGTTCTTGTCAGTTTCCTAAGCAGAATTGAACTAGATGTGGCCATGTGTGTAGGAAGCACAGTTCTTTTGTTCTGAGCAAGCTCACTGTTCTGGCCCTATAGGAAACACAGTAGAGTAGAAGAGTGCTCTTTTCTCAAAAGCAGAGTGTGTTTCTTGTAAGGCGAGCTAGCGTTTGTTTCCCAGTCCTAAATGGAGTTGAATCACATGCAGTTTTTGGTCCTACGAGCAAGAGTTGTTTTCTGGTAAGGAAAGTCACTATTATGCTCCTATTTCCATACACAGTGCAAATAGCACTCGCGTCTGTTCCCAGCTAGTACAGAGTATTGGACTGAAGAGGAGCTACCGTTCTTGTCAGTTTCCTAAGCAGAGTTGAACTAGGTATGGCCCGTGTGTGTAGGAAGCACAGTTCTTTTGTTCTGAGCAAGCTCACTATTCGGACACCATAGGAAACACAGTAGAGTAGAAGACTGCTCTTTTCTCAAAAGCAGAGTGTGTTTCTTGTAAGGCGAGCTAGCGTTTGTTTCCCAATCCTAAATGGAGTGGAATCCCATGCAGTTTCTGGTCCTACGAGCAAGAGGTGTTTTCGGATAAGAAGTGTCCCTATTGTGCTCCCATTGTCATACACTGGGCAAATAGCACTCTAGTCTGTTCCCAGCAAGTACAGTGTATTGGACTGAAGCGGAGCTACTGTTCTTGTCAGTTTCCTAAGCAGAGTTGAACTAGATATGGCCCGTGTGTGTAGGAAGCACAGTTCTTTTGTTCTGAGCAAGCTAACTGTTTTGGCCTTATTGGAAACACAGTAGAGTATTAGAGTGATCATTTCTCCAAAGCAGAGTGTGTTTCTTGTAAGGTGAGCTAGTGTTTGTTTCCCAGTCCTAAATGGAGTTGAATCACATGAAGTTTTTGGTCCTACGAGTAAGAGTTGTTTTTTGGTAAGGAAAGTCACTATTGTGCTCCCGCTGGCATACACAGTGCAAGTAGCACTGGCGTCTGTTCCCAGCAAGTACAGTGTATTGGACTGAAGAGGAGCTACTGTTCTTGTCAGTTTCCCAAGCAGAGTTGAACTAGATATGGCCCATGTGTGTAGGAAGCACAGTTCTTTTGTTCTGAGCAAACTCACTCTTCTGGTCCTATAGGAAACACAGTAGAGTAGAAGAGTGCTCTTTTATCAAAAGCAGAGTGTGTTTCTTGTATGGCGAGCTAGCGTTTGTTTCCCAGTCCTAAATGGAGTTGAATCACATGCAGTTTTTGGTCCTACGAGCAAGAGTTGTTTTCTGGTAAGGAAAGTCACTATTGCGCTCCCATTGCCATAAACAGTGCAAATAGCACTCGCGTCTGTTCCCAGCAAGTACAGTGTATTGGACTGAAGCAGATCTACTGTTCTTGTCAGTTTTCTGAGCAGAGTTGAACTATATATGGCCCCTGTGTGTTGGAAGCACAGTTCTTTTGTTCTGAGCAAGCTCACTGTTCAGACCCCATAGTAAACACAGTAGAGTAGAAGAGTGCTCTTTTCTCAAAAGCAGAGTGTGTTTCTTGTAAGGCGAGCTACCATTTGTTTCCCAGTCCCAAATGGAGTTGAATCACATGCAATTTCTTGTACTACGAGCAAGAGTTGAATTCTGGTAACAAGAGTCACTATTGCGCTCCCATTGTCATACACAGGGCAAATAGCACTGGCGTTTGTTCCCAGCATATACAGTGTATTGGACTGAAGAGGATCTACTGTCCTTTTCAGTTTCCTAAGCAGAATTGAACTAGATATGGCAGTATTTGTATGAAGCACAGTTCTTTTTTTCTGAGCAAGCTCACTGTTCTGGCCCTATAGGAAACACAGTAGAGTAGAAGAGTGCTCTTTTGTCAAAAGCAGAGTGTGTTTCTTGTAAGGCAAGCTAGCGTTTTTTCCCAGTCCTAAATGGAGTTGAATCACATGCAGTGTTTGGTCCTACGAGCATGAGATGTTTTCTGGAAAGGAAAGTCACCTTTGCGCTCCCATTGCCATACACAGTGCAAATAGCACTCGCATCTTTTCCCAGCAAGTACAGTGTATTTGAATGAAGCGGAGCTACTGTTCTGGTCAATTTCCTAAGCAGAGTTGAACTAGATATGGCCCGTGTGTGTAGGAAACCCAGTTCTTTTGTTCTGACCAAGTTCACTGTTCGGAACCCAAAGAAACACAGTAGAGTAAAAGAGTGCTCTTTTCTCAAAAGCAGAGTGTGTTTCTTGTAAGGCGAGCTAGTGTTTGTTTCCCAGTCAGAAATGGAGTTGAATCCCATGCAGTTTCTGGTCCTACGAGCAATAGGTGTTTTCTGATAAGAAGAGTCACTATTGCGCTCCTATTGCCATACACAGTGCAAATAGCACTCCCGTCTGTTCCCAGCTAGCACAGTGTATTGGACTGAAGAGGAGCTACCGTTCTTGTCAGTTTCCTAAGCAGAGTTGAACTAGATATGGCCCGTGTGTGTAGGAAGCACAGTTCTTTTGTTCTGAGCAAGCTCACTGTTCGGACCCCATAGGAAACACAGTAGAGTAGAAGACTGCTCTTTTCTCAAAAGCAGAATGTGTTTCTTGTAAGGCGAGCTAGCGTTTGTTTCCCAATCCTAAATGGAGTTGAATCACATGCAGTCTCTGGTCCTATGAGCAAGAGTTTTTTTCTGGTAAGAAGTGTCACTATTGTGCTCCCATTGTCATACACAGGGCAAATAGCACTGGCGTCTGTTCCCAGAATTTACAGTGTATTGGACTGAAGAGGATCTTTTGTTCTTGTCATTTTCCTAAGCAGAATTGGAATAGATATGGCCGTATTTGTAGGAAGCACAGTTCTTTTGTTCTGAGCAAACTCACTGTTCTGGCCCTATAGGAAACTCAGTAGAGTAGAAGAGTGCTCTTTTCTCAAAATCAGAGTGTGTTTCTTGTAAGGCGAGCTAGCTTTTGTTTCCCAGTCCTAAATGGAGTTGAATCACATGCAGTTTTTGGTCCTACGAGCAAGAGTTGTTTTCTGATAAGAAGAGTCACTATTGCGCTCCAATTGCCATAAACAGTGCAAATAGCACTCGCATCTGTTCCAAGCAAGTACAGTGTATTGGACTGAAGAGGATCTACTGTTCTTGTCAGTTTCCTAAGCAGAGTTGAACTAGACATGGCCCGTGTGTGTAGGAAGCACAGTTCTTTTGTTCTGAGCAAGCTCACTGTTCGGACCCCATAGGAAACACAGTAGAGTACAAGACTGCTCTTTTCTCAAAAGCAGAGTGTGTTTCTTGTAAGGCGAGCTATCCTTTGTTTCCCAATCCTAAATGGAGTTGAATCACATGCAGTTTCTGGTCCTACGAGCAAGAGTTGTTTTCTGGTAAGAAGAGTCACTATTGTGCTCCCATTGTCATACACAGGGCAAATAGCACAGGCGTCTGTTCCCAGCAAGTACAGTGTATTGGACTGACGAGGATCTACTCTTCTTGTCAGTTTCCAAAGAAGAATTGAACTAGATATGGCACGTGTGTAGGAAGCACAGTTCGTTTTTTCTAAGCAAGCAAACTGTTTTGGCCCTATAGGAAACACAGTAGAGTAGAAGAGTGATCATTTCTCAAAAGCAGAGTGTGTTTCTTGTAAGGCGAGCTAGCGTTTGTTTCCCAGTCCTAAATGGGGTTGAATCACATGCAGTTTTTGGTCCTACGAGCAAGAGTTGTTTTCTGGTAAGGAAAGTCACTATTGTGCTCCCATTGCAATACACAGTGCAAATAGCACTCGCGTCTGTTCCTAGCAAGTACAGTGTATTGGACTGAAGAGGAGCTACTGTTCTTTTCAGTTTCCTAAGCAGAGTTGAACTAGATATGGCCCATGTATGTAGGAAGCACAGTTCTTTTGTTCTGAGAATGCTCACTGTTCTGGCCCTATAGGAAACACATTAGCGTTGAAGAGTGCTCTTTTCTCAATCTAGAGTGTGTTTCTTGTAAGTCGAGCTAGCGTTTGTTTCCCAGTCCTAAATGGAGTTGAATCCCATGCAGTTTCTGGTCCTACTAGCAAGAGTTGTTTTCTGGTAAGAAGAGTCACTATTGGGCTCCCATTGTCGTACACAGGGTAAATAGCACTGGGGTCTGTTCCCAGCAAGTACAGTGTATTGGACTGAAGAGGATCTACTGTTCTTGTCACTTTCCAAAGCAGAATTGAATTAGATATGGCCCGTGTGTGTAGGAAGCACAGTTCTTTTGTTCTAAGCATGCTAACTGTTCTGGCCCTATAGGAAACACCGTAGAGTAGAAGAGTGATCATTTCTCAAAAGCAGAACGTGTTTCTTGTAAGGCGAGCTAGCGATTGTTTCCCAGTCAGAAATGGAGTTGAATCACATCCAGTTTTTGGTCCTACGAGCAAGAGTTGTTTTCTGGTAAGGAAAGTCACCTTTGCCCTCCCATTGCCATACACAGTGCAAATAGCACTGGCATCTGTTCCTAGCATGTACAGTGTATTGGACTGAAGCGGAGCTACTGTTCTTGTCAGTTTCCTAAGCAGAGTTGAACTAGATATGGCCCGTGTGTGTAGGAAGCACAGTTCTTTTGTTCTGAGCAAGCTCACTGTTCGGACCCCATAGGAAACACAGTAGAGTAGAAGAGTGCTCTTTTCTCAAAAGCAGAGTGTGTTTCTTGTAAGACGAGCTAGCGTTTGTTTTCCAGTCCTAAATGGAGTTGAATCACATGCAGTTTTTGTTCCTACAAGCAAGATTTGTTTTCTGAAAAGGAAAGACACTATTGGGCTCCCATTGCCATACACAGTGCAAAAAGCACTCGCGTCTGTTCCCAGCAAGTACGGTGTATTAGACTGAAGAGGAGCTACTGTTCCTGTCAGTTTCCTAAGCAGAGTTGAACTAGATATGGCCCGTGTGTGTAGGAAGCACAGTTCTTTTGTTCTGAGCAAGCTCACTATTCGGAAACCATAGGAAACACAGTAGAGTAGAAGACTGCTCTTTTCTCAAAAGCAGAGTGTGTTTCTTGTAAGGCGAGCTAGTGTTTCTTTCCCAGTCAGAAATGGAGTTGAATCCCATGCAGTTTCTGGTCATACGAGCAAGAGGTGTTTTCTGATAAGAAGAGTCACTATTGTCCTCCTATTGCCATACACAGTGCAAATAGCACTCGCGTTTGTTCCCAGCTAGCACAGTGTATTGTACTGAAGAGGAGCTACCGTTCTTCTCAGTTTCCTAAGCAGAGTTGAACTAGATATGGACCGTGTGTGTAGGAAGAACAGTTCTTTTGTTCTGCGCAAGCTAACTGTTCGGACCCCATAGCAAACACAGAAGAGTAGAAGAGTGCTCTTATCTCAAAAGCAGAGTGTGTTTCTTGTAAGGCGAGCTAGCTTTTGTTTCCCAGTCCTAAATGGAGTTGAATCCCATGCAGTTTCTGGTCCTATGAGCAAGAGTTGTTTTCTGGTAAGAAGAGTCACTATTGTGCTCCCATTGTCATACAAAGGGCAAATAGCACTGGCGTCTGTTCCCAGCAAGTACAGTGTATTGGACTGAAGAGGATATACTGTTCTTGTCATTTTCCTAAGGAGAATTGAACTAGATATGGCCCGTGTGTGTAGGAAGCACAGTTCTTTTGTTCTGAGCAAGCTCACTGTTCGGCCCCCTTAGGAAACACAGTAGAGTAGAAGAGTGCTCTTTTCTCAAAAGCAGAGTGTGTTTCTTGTAAGGCGAGCTAGCGTTTGTTTCCCAGTCAGAAATGGAGTTGAATCCCATGCAGTTTCTGGTCCTATGAGCAAGAGGTGTTTTCTGATAAGAAGAGTCACTATTGTGCTCCTATTGCCATACACAGTGCAAATAGCACTCGGGTCTGTTCCCAGCAAGTACAGTGTATTCGACTGAAGAGGAGCTACTGTTCCTGTCAGTTTCCTAAGCAGAGTTGAACTAGATATGGCCCGTGTGTGTAGGAAGCACAGTTCTTTTGTTCTGAGCAAGCTCACTATTCGGAAACCATAGGAAACACAGTAGAGTAGAAGACTGCTCTTTTCTCAAAAGCAGAGTGTGTGTCTTGAAAGGCGAGCTAGCGTTTGTTTCCCAGTCCTAAATGGTGTTGAATCACAAGAGGTTTTTGGTCCTACAAGCAAGGTTTGTTTTCTGGTAAGGAAAGTCACTATTGTGCTCCCATTGCCATACACAGTGCAAATAGCACTTGAGTGTGTTCCCAGCAAGTACAGTGTATTGGACTGGAGAGGAGCTACTGTTCTTGTCAGTTTCCTAAGCAGAATTGAACTAGATATGTACCGTGTGTAGGAAGCACAGTTCTTTTGTTCTGAGAATGCTCACTGTTCTGGCCCTATAGGAAACACATTAGAGTAGAAGAGTGCTGTTTTCTCAATCCAGAGTGTGTTTCTTGTAAGTCGAGCTACCGTTTGTTTCCCAGTCCTAAATGGAGTTGAATCCCATGCAGTTTCTGGTCCTACCAGCAAGAGTTATTTTCTGGTAAGAAGAGTCACTATTGTGCTCCCATTGTCATACACAGGGCAAATAGCACTGGCATCTGTTCCAAGCAAGTACAGTGTATTGGACTGAAGAGGATCTACTGTTCTTGTCAGTTTCCTAAGCAAAATTGATCTAGATATGGACCGTGTGTGTAGGAAGCACAGTTATTTTGTTCTAAGCAAGCTAACTGTTTTGGCCCTATAGGAAACACAGTAGAGTAGAAGAGTGATCATTTCTCAAAAGCAGATTGTGTTTCTTGTAAGGCGAGCTAGCGTTTGTTTCCCAGTCCTAAATAGAGTTGAATCCCATGCAGGTTCTGGTCCTACGAGCAAGAGTTGTTTTCTGGTAAGAAGAGTCACTATTGTGCTCCCATTGCAATACACAGTGCAAATAACACTCGCGTCTGTTCCCAGCAGGTACAGTGTATTGGACAGAAGAGGATCTACTGTTTTTGTCAGTTTCCTAAGCACAGTTGAACTTGATATGGCCCCTGTGTTTAGAATGCACAGTTCTTTTGTTCTGAGCAAGCTTACTGTCCGGACCACGTAGGAAACACAGTAGAGTAGAGGAGTGCTCTTTTCTCAAAAGCAAAGTATGTTTCTTGTAAGGTGAGTTACCGTTTGTTTCCCAGTCCTAAATGGAGTTGATTCTCATGCAGTTTCAGGTCCTATGAGCAAGAGATGTTTTCTGGTAAGAAGAGTCACTATTGTGCTCCCATTGTCATACACAGGGCAAATAGCACTGGCGTCTGTTCCCAGCATTTACAGTGTATTGAACTGAAGAGGATCTTTTGTTCTTGTCATTTTCCTAAGCAGAATTGGAGTAGATATGGCCGTATTTGTAGGAAGCACAGTTCTTTTGTTCTGAGCAAACTCACTGTTCTGGCCCTATAGGAAACACAGAAGAGTAGAAGAGTGCTCTTTTCTCAAAATCAGAGTGTGTTTCTTGTAAGGCGAGCTAGCGTTTGTTTACCAGTCCTAAATGGAGTTGAATCACATGCAGTTTTTGGTCCTACGAGCAAGAGTTGTTTTCTGATAAGAAGAGTCACTATTGCGCTCCAATTGCCATAAACAGTGCAAATAGCACTCGCATCTGTTCCAAGCAAGTACAGTGTATTGGACTGAAGAGGAGCTACCGTTCTTGTCAGTTTCCTAAGCAGAGTTGAACTAGATATGGCCCGTGTGTGTAGGAAGCACAGTTCTTTGGTTCTGAGCAAGCTCACTGTTCAGACCCCATAGGAAACACAGTAGAGTAGAAGAGTGTTCATTTCTCAAAAGCAGAGTGTGTTTCTTGTAAGGCGAGCTAGCGTTTGTTTCCCAGTCTTAAATGGAGTTGAATCACATGCAGTCTTTGGTCCTATGAGCAAGAGTTGTTTTCTGGTAAGGAAAGTCACTATTGCGCTCCCATTGCCATAAACAGTGGAAATAGCACTCGCGTCTAAACCTAGCAACTACAGTGTATTGGACAGAAGAGGAGCTACTGTTCTTGTCAATTTCCTAAGCAGAGTTGAACTAGATATGGCCTATGTGTGTAGGAAGCACATTTCTTTTGTTCTGAGCAACCTCACTGTTCGGACCCCATAGGAAACACAGTAGAGTAGAAGAGTGCTCTTTCCTCAAAAGCAGAGTGTGTTTCTTGTAAGGCGAGCTAGCGTTTGTTTCCAGGTCCTAAATGGAGTTGAATCACATGCAGTTTTTGGTCCTATGAGCAAGAGTTGTTTCTGGTAAGAAGAGTCACTATTGCGCTCCCATTGTCATACACATGGCAAATAGCACTGGCTTGTGTGTCCAACATGTACAGTGTGTTGGTTTGAAGAGGACCTACTGTTCTTGTCAGTTTCCTAAGCAGAATTGAACTAGATATGGTCGTGTGTGTAGGAAGCACAGTTCTTTTGTTCTGAGCAAGCTCACTGTTCTGGCACTACAGGAAACACAGTAGGGTAGAAGAGTGCTCTTTTCTCAAAAGCAGAGTGTGTTTCTTGTAAGGCGAGCTAGCGTTTGTTTCCCAGTCCTAAATGGAGTTGAAACACATGCAGTCTCTGGTCCTACCAGCAAGAGTTGTTTTCTGATAAGAAGAGTCACTATTGCGCTCCAATTGCCATTCACAGTGCAAATAGCACTCGCGTCTGTTCCCAACAAGTACAGTGTATTGGACTGAAGAGGATCTACTGTTCTTGTCAGTTTCCTAAGCAGAGTTGAACTAGATATGGACGGTGTGTGTAGGAAGCACAGTTCTTTTGTTCTGAGCAAGCTCACTGTGCGGACCACATAGGAAACACAGTAGAGTAGAAGAGTGCTCTTTTCTCAAAAGCAGAGTGTGTTTCTTGTAAGGCGAGCTAGCGTTTGTTTCCCAGTCCTAAATGGAGTTGAATCCCATGCAGGTTCTGGTACTACGAGCAAGAGTTGTTTTCTGGTAAGAAGAGTCACTATTGGGCTCCCATTGCCATACACAGTGCAAATAGCACTCGCGTCTGTTCCCAGCAAGTACAGGGTATTGGACTGAAGAGGATCTACTGTTCTTGTCAGTTTCCTAAGCAGAGTTGAATTAGATATGGACCGTGTGTGTAGGAAGCACAGTTCTTCTGTTCTGAGCAAGCTCACTGTTCGGACCCCATAGGAAAAACAGTAGAGTAGAAGAGTGCTCTTTTCTCAAAAGCAGAGTGTGTTTCTTGTAAGGCGAGCTAGCGTTTGTTTCCCAGTCCTAAATGGAGTTGAATCACATGCAGTTTCTGGTCCTATGAGCAAGAGTTGTTTTCTGGTAAGAAGAGTCACTATTGCGCTTCCTTTGTCATACATAGGGCAAATAGCACTGGCTTCTGTGTCCAACATGTTCAGTGTATTGTATTGAAGAGGATCTACTGTTCTTGTCAGTTTCCTAAGCAGAATTGAACTAGATATGGCTGTGTGAAGGAAGCACAGTTTATTTGTTCAGAGCAAGCTCACTGTTCAGACCCCAATGGAAACACAGTAGAGTAGAAGAATGCTCTTTTCTCAAAAGCAGAGTGTGTTTCTTGTAAGGCGAGCTAGCGTTTGTTTCCCAGTCCTAAATGGAGTTGATTCACATGCAGTTTCTGGTCCTACGAGCAAGAGTTGTTTTCTGGGAAGAAGAGTCACTATTGCGCTCCCATTGTCATACACAGGACAAAACACTGGAGTCTGTTCCCAGCATGTATAGTGTATTGGACTGAAGAGAATCTACTGTTCTTGTCAGTTTCGTAAGCAGAGTTCAACTAGATATGGCCCGTGTGTGTAAGAAGCACAGTTTTTTTATTCTGAGCAAGCTCACTCTTCTGGCCCTATAGGAAACACAGTAGAGTAGAAGAGTGCTCTTTTCTCAAAAGCAGAGTTTGTTTCTCATAAGGCGAGCTAGTGTTTGTTTCTCAGTCAGAAATAGAGTTGAATCCCAATCAATTTCTGGTCCTACAAGCAAGATTTGTTTTCTGGTAAGAAGAGTCACTATTGGGCTCCCATTGCCATACACATTGCAAAGAGCACTCTCGTCTTTTCCCAGGATGTACAGTGTATTGGACTGAAGAGGAGCTACTGTTCTTGTCAGTTTCCTAAGCAGAGTTGAACTAGATATGGCCCGTGTGTGTAAGAAGCACAGTTCTTTTATTCTGAGCAAGCTCACTCTTCTGGCCCTATAGGAAACACAGTAGAGTAGAAGAGTGCTCTTTTCTCAAAATTAGAGTGTGTTTCTTGTAAGGCGAGCTCGCGTTTGTTTCCCAGTCCTAAAAAAAGTTGAATCACATGCAGTTTTTGCTTTACAAGCAAGAGTTGTTTTGTGGCAAGGAAAGTCACTATAACGCTCCCATTGCCATACACAGTGCAAATAGCACTCGCGTCTGTTCCCAGCAAGTACAGTGTATTGGACTGAAGAGGAGCTGCTGTTCTTGTTAGTTTCCTAAGCAGAGTTGAACTAGATATGGCCCGTGTGTGTAGGAAGCACAGTTCTTTTGTTCTGAGCAAGCTCACTGTTCTGGCCCTATAGGAAACACAGTAGAGTAGAAGACTGCTCTTTTCTCGAAAGCAGAGTGTGTTACTTGTAAGGCGAGCTAGCGTTTGTTTCCCAATACTAAATGGAGTTGAATCCAATGAAATTTCTGGTCCTACGAGCAAGAGGTGTTTTTTGATAAGAAGTGTCACTATTGTGCTCCCATTGTCATACACAGGGCAATTAGCACTCCAGTCTGTTCCCAGCAAGTTCACTGTATTGGACTGAAGCGGAGCTACTGTTCTTGTCAGTTTCCTAAGCAGAGTTGAACTAGATATGGCCCGTGTGTGTAGGAAGCACAGTTCCTTTGTTCTGAGCAAGCTCACTGTTCGGACCCCATTGGAAACACAGTAGAGTAGAAGAGTGCTCTTTTCTCAAAAGCAGAGTGTGTTTCTTGTAATGCGAGCTAGCTTTTGTTTCCCAGTCCTAAATGGAGTTGAATCACATGAAGTTTTTGGTCCTATGAACAAGAGTTGTTTTCTGGTAAGGAAAGTGACTATTGCACTCCCATTGCCATATACAGTGCAAATAGCACTCGAGTCTGTTCCAAGCAAGTACAGTGTATTGGACTGAAGAGGAGCTACTGTTCTTGTCAGTTTCCTAAGCAGAGTTGAAGTAGATATGGCCTGTGTGTGTAAGAAGCAGAGTTCTTTTTTTCTAAGCAAGCTAACTGTTTTGGCCCTATAGGAAACACAGTAGAGTAGAAGAGTGATCATTTCTCAAAAGCAGAGTGTGTTTCTTGTAAGACGAGCTAGCGTTTGTTTCCCAGTCCTAAATGGAGTTGAATCCCATGCAGTTTCTGGTCCTACGAGCAAGAGTTATTTTCTGGTAAGAAGAGTCACTATTGGGCTCCCATTGCCATACACAGTGCAAATAGCACTCGTGTCTGTTCCCAGCAAGTACAGGGTATTGGACTGAAGAGGATCTACTGTTCTTGTCAGTTTCCTAAGCAGAGTTGAACTAGATATGGCCCGTGTGTGTAGGAAGCACAGTTCTTCTGTTCTGAGCAAGCTCAATGTTCGGACCCCATAGGAAAAACAGTAGAGTAGAAGAGTGCTCTTTTCTCAAAAGCAGAGTGTGTTTCTTGTAAGGCGAGCTAACGTTTGTTTCCCAGTCATAAATGGAGTTGAATCACATGCAGTTTCTGGTCCTATGGGCAAGAGTTGTTTTCTGGTAAGAAGAGTCACTATTGCGCTCCCATTGTCATACACAGGGCAAATAGCACTGGCTTCTGTGTCCAACATGTACAGTGTATTATATTGAAGAGGATCTACTGTTCTTGTCAGTTTCCTAAGCAGAATTGAACTAGATATGGCTGTGTATGTAGGAAGCACAGTTCTTTTGTTCTGAGCAAGCTCACTGTTCGGACCCCATAGGAAACACAGTAGAGTAGAAGAGTGCTCTTTTCTCAAAAGCAGAGTGTGTTTCATGTAAGCCGAGCTAGCATTTGTTTCCCAGTCCTAAATAGAGTTGAATCACATGCAGTTTCTGGTCCTATGAGCAAGAGTTGTTTTCTGGTAAGGAAAGTCACTATTGCGCTCCCATTGCCATACACAGTGCAAATAGCACTCGCGTCTGTTCCCAGCAAGTACAGTGTATCGGACTGAAGCGGAGCTACTGTTCTTGTCAGTTTCCTAAACAGAGTTGAACTAGATATGGACCGTGTGTAGGAAGCACAGTTCTTTTGTTCTGAGCAAGCTCACTGTTCTGGCCCTATAGGAAATACAGTAGAGTAGAAGAGTGCTCTTTTCTCTAAAGCAGAGTGTGTTTCTTGTAAGGCGAGCTAGCGTTTGTTTCCCAGTCCTAAATGGAGTTGAATCACATGCAGTTTCCTGTCATAAGTTGTTTTCTGGTAAGAAGAGTCACTATTGTGCTCCCATTGTCATACACAGGGCAATTAGCACTCCAGTCTGTTCCCAGCATGTACAGCGTATTGGACTGAAGAGGATCTACTGTTCTTGTCAGGTTCCTAAGCAGAGTTGAACTAGATATGGCCCATGTGTGTAGGAAGCACAGTTCTTTTATTCTGAGCAAGCTCACTGTTCGGACACCATAGGAAACACAGTAGAGTAGAAGAGTGCTCTTTACTCAAAAGCTGAGTGTGTTTCTTGTAAGGCGAGATAGCATTTGTTTCCCAGTCCTACATGGAGTGGAATCACATGCAGTTTCTGGTCCTAGGAGCAAGAGTTGTTTTCTGGTAAGGAAAGTCACTATTGCGCTCTCATTGCCATACACAGTGCAAAGAGCACTGGCGTCTGTTCCCAGCAAGTACATTGTATTTAACTAAAGAGGAGCTACTGTTCTTGTCAGTTTCCTAAGCAGAGTTGAACTAGATATGGTCCATGTGTAGGAAGCACAGTTTTTTTGTTCTGAGCAAGCTCACTGTTTTGACGCCATAGGAAACACAGTAGTATATAAGGGTGCTCTTTTCTCAAAAGCAGAGTGTGTTTCTTGTAAGGCGAGCTAGCGTTTGTTTCCCAGTCCTAAATGGAGTTAAACCCATGCAGTTTCTTGTCCTACGAGCAAGAGTTGTTTTCTGGTAAGAAGAGTCACTATTGCGCTGCCATTGCCATACACAGGACAAATAGCACTGGCGTCTGTTCCCAGCATGTACAGTGTATTGGACTGAAGAGGATCTACTGTCCTTGTCAGGTTCCTAAGCAGAGTTGAACTAGATATGGCGGTTTGTGTAGGAAGCACAGTTCTTTGGTTCTGAGCAAGCTCACTGTTCGGACCCGATAGGAAACACAGTAGAATAGAAGAGTGCTCTTTTCTCAAAAGCAGAGTATGTTTCTTGTAAGGCGAGATAGCATTTGTTTCCCAATCCTACATGGAGTGGAATCACATGCAGTTTCTGGTCCTAGGAGCAAGAGTTGATTTCTGGTAAGGAAAGTCACTATTGTGCTCCCATTGCCATACACAGTGCAAATAGCATTCGCGTCTTTTCCCAGCAAGTACAGTGTATTGTACTGAATAGGAGCTACTGTTCTTGTCAGTTTCCTGAGCAGAGTTGAACTAGATATGGCCCGTGTGTGTAGGAATCACAGTTCTTATGTTCTGAGCAAGCTCACTGTTCTGGCCCTATAGGAAACACAGTAGAGTAGAAGAGTGCACTTTTCTCAAAAGCAGAGTATGTTTCTTGTAATGCGAGCTAGAGTTTGTTTCCCAGTCCTAAATGAAGTTGAGTCACATGCAGTTTTTTGTCCTACGAGCAAGAGTTGTTTTCTGGTAAGACGAGTCACTATTGTGCTCCAATTGCCATACAAAGTGCAAATAGCACTCGCGTCTGTTCCCAGCAAGTACAGTGTATTGGACTGAAGAGGAGCTAATGTTCTTGTCAGTTTTCTAAGCAGAGTTGAACTGGATATGGCCCGTGTGTGTAGGAAGCACAGTTCTTTTATTCTGAGCAAGCTCACTATTCTGGCCCTATAGGAAATACAGTAGAGAAGAAGAGTGCTCTTTTCTCTAAAGCAGAGTGTGTTTCTTGTAAGGCGAGCTAGCGTTTGTTTCCCAGTCCTAAATGGAGTTGAATCACATGCAGTTTCAGGTCCTAAGTGCAAGAGATGTTTTCTGGTAAGGAAAGTCACTATTGCGCTCCCATTGCCATACACAGTGCAAAAAGCACTCCCGTCTGTTCCCAGCAAGTACAGTGTATTGGACTGAATAGCAGCTACTGTTCTTGTCAGTTTCCTAAGCAGAGTTGAACTAGGTATGATCCGTGTGTGTAGGAAGCACAGTTCTTTTGTTCTGAGCAATCTCACTGTATGGACCCCATAGGAAACACAGTAGAGTAGAAGAGTGCTCTTTTCTCAAAAGCAGAGTGTGTTTCTTGTAAGGCGAGCTAGCGTTTGTTTCCCAGTCCTAAATGGAGTTGAATCCCATGCAGTTTCTGGTCCTACGAGCAAGAGTTGTTTTCTGGTAAGAAGAGTCACTATTGTTCTCCCATTGTCATACACAGGGCAAATAGCACTGGCGTCTGTTCCCGGCATGTACAGTGTATTGGACTGAAGAGGATCTACTGTTCTTGTCAGGTTCCTAAGCAGAATTGAACGAGATATGGCCGTGTGTGTAGGAAGCACAGTTCTTTTGTTCTGAGAAAGCTCACTGTCCGGACACCATAGGAAACACAGTAGAGTAGAAGAGTGCTCTTTTCTCAAAAGCGGAGTGTGTTTCTTGCAAGGTGAGCTAGCGTTTGTTTCCCAGTCCTAAATGGAGTTGAATCACATGCAGTTTCTGGTCCTACGAGCAAGAGTTGTTTTCTGGTAAGGAAAGTCACTATTGCGCTCCCATTGCCATACACAGTGCAAATGGCACTCGCGACTGTTCCCAGCTAGTACAGTGTATTGGACTGAAGAGGAGCTACTGTTCATGTCAGTTTCCTAATCAGAGTTGAAATAGATATGGCCCGTGTGTGGAGGAAGCACAGTTCTTTTTTTCTGAGCAAGCTCACTGTTTGGACCCCATAGGAAATACAGTAGAGTAGAGGAGTACTCTTTTCTCGAAAGAAGAGTGTGTTTCTTGTAAGGCGAGCTAGCATTTGTTTTCCAGTCCTAAATGGAGTTGAATCACATGCAGTTTCTGGTCCTACGAGCAAGAGTTGTTATATGGTAAGAATAGTCACTATTGCGCTGCCAATGCCATACAAGGACAAATAGCACTGGCGTCTGTTCCCATCAAGTACAGTGTATTGGACTGAAGAGGATCTACTGTTCTTGTCAGGTTCCTAAGCAGAATTGAAATGGATAAGACCGTGTGTGTAGGAAGCACAGTTCTTTTGTTCTGAGCAAGCTCACTGTTCGGACCCCAGAGGATACACAGTAGAGTAGAAGAGTGCTCTTTTCTCAAAAGCAGAGTGTGTTTCTTGTAAGGCGAGCTATCGTTTGTTTCCCAGTCCTAAATGGAGTTGAATCACATGCAGTTTCTGGTCCTACGAGCAAGAGTTGTTTTCTGGTAAGGAAAGTCACTATTGCGCTCCCATTGCCATACACAGTGCAAATAGCTCTCACGTCTGTTCCCAGCAAGTACAGTGTATTGGAATGAAGAGGAGCTACTGTTCTTGTCAGTTTCCTAAGCAGAGTTCAACTAGATAGGGTCTGTGTGTGTAGGAAGCACAATTCTTTTGTTCTGAGCAAGCTCACTGTTTGGACCCCATAGGAAATACAGTAGAGTAGAAGAGTGCTCTTTTCTCAAAAGGAGAGTGTGTTTCTTGTAAGGCGAGCTAGCGTTTGTTTTCCAGTCCTAAATGGAGTTGAATCACATGCAGTTTCTGGTCCTACGAGCAAAAGTTGTTTTCTTGTAAGGAAAGTCACTATTGCGCTCCCATTGCCATACACAGTGCAAATAGCTCTGGCGTCTGTTCCCAGCACGTACAGTGTATCGGACTGAAGAGGAGTTAATGTTCCTGTCAGTTTCCTAAGCAGAGTTCAACTAGATAGGGTCTGTGTGTCTAGGAAGCACAGTTCTTTTGTTCTGAGCAAGCTCACAGTTTGGACCCCTTAGGAAACACAGTAGAGTAGAAGAGTGCTCCTTTCTCAAAAGCAGTGTGTGATTCTTTTAAGGCATGCTAGTGTTTGTTTCCCAGTCCTAAATGGAGTTGAATCCCATGCAGTTTCTGATCCTACGAGCAAGAGTTGTTTTCTGGTAAGAAGAGTCACTATTGCGCTGCCATTGCCGTACACACAACAAATAGCACTGGCGTCTGTTCCCATCAAGTACAGTGTATTGGACTGAAGAGGATCTACTGTTCTTGTCAGGTTCCTAAGCAGACTTGGATTATATATGGCCGTGTGTGTAGGAAGCACAGTTTTTTTGTTCTGAGCAAGCTCACTGTTCGGACCCCATAGGAAACATAGTAGAGTAGAAGAGTGCTCTTTTCTCAAAAGCGGAGTGTGTTTCTTGTAAGTCGAACTAGTATTTGTTTCCCAGTTCTAAATGGAGTTGAATGACATGCAGTTTCTGGTCCTACGATCAAGAGTTGTTTTCTCGTAAGGAAAGTCACTATTGTGTTCCCATTGCCATACACAGTGCAAATAGCAATCCCGTCTGTTCCCAGCAATTACAGTGTATTGGACTGAAGAGGAGCTACTGTTCTTCTCAGTTTCCTAAGCAGAGTTGAACTAGATATGGTCCGTGTGTGCAGGAAGCACAATTCTTATGTTTTGAGAAAGCTTACTGTTTGGACTCCATAGGAAATACAGTAGAGTAGAAGAGTGCTCTTTTCTCTAAAGCAGAGTGTATTTCTTGTAAGGCTAGCTAGGGTTTGTTTTCCAGTCCTAAATGGAGTTGAATCCCATGCAGTTTCTGGTCCTACGAGCAAGAGTTGTTTTCTGGTAAGAAGAGTCACTATTGTGCTGCCATTGCCATACACACGAGAAATAGCACTGGCGTTGTTCCCAGCAAGTACAGTGTATTATACTGAAGAGGATGTACTGTTCTTGTCAGGTTCCTAAGCAGACTTGAACTATATATGGCCATGTGTGTAGGAAGCACAGTTTTTTTGTTCTGAGCAAGCTCACTGTTCGGACCCCATAGGAAACACAGTAGAGTAGAAGAGTGCTCTTTTGTCAAAAGCAGAGTGTGTTTCTTGTAAGTCGAGCTAGCATTTTTTTCCCAGTTCTAAATGGAGTTGAATAACATGCAATTTCTGGTCCCACAATCATGAGTTGTTTTCTGTTAAGGAAAGTCACTATTGTGCTCCCATTGCCATACACAGTGCAAATAGCACTCCCGTCTGTTCCCAGCAAGTACCGTGTATTGCAATGAAGAGGAGCTACTGTTCTTTTCAGTTTCCTAAGCAGAGTTGAACTAGATATGGTCCGTGTGTTTAGGAAGCACAATTCTTATGTTCTGAGCAAGCTCACTGTTCGGACCCCATAGAAAACACAGTAGAGTAGAAGAGTGCTCTTTTCTCAAAAGCGGAGTGTGTTTCTTGTAAGGCAAGCTAGCGTTTGTTTCCCAGTCCTAAATGGAGTTGAATCACATGCAGTTTCTGGTCCCACGAGCAAGAGTTGTTTTCTGGTAAGGAAAGTCAATATTGCGCTCCCATTGCCATACACAGTGCAAATAGCACTCGTGTCTGTTCCCAGCAAGTACAGTGTATCGGACTGAAGAGGAGCTACTGTTCTTGTCAGTTTCCTAAGCAAAGTTCAACTAGATAGGGTCCGTGTGTGTAGGAAGCACAGTTCTTTTGTTCTGAGCAAGCTCACAGTTTGGACCCCTTAGGAAACACAGTAGAGTAGAAGAGTGCTCTTTTCTCTAAAGTAGAGTGTGTTTCTTGTAAGGCGAGCTAGCGTTTGTTTCCCAGTCCTAAATGGAGTTGAACCACATGCAGTTTCTGGTCCTACGAGCAGGAGTTGTTTTATGGTAAGAATAGTCACTATTGCGCTGCCATTGCCATACACAGGACAAATAGCCTTGGCGTCTGTTCCCAGCAAGTACAGTGTATTGGACTGAACAGGACCTACTGTTCTTGTCAGGTTCCTCAGCAGAATTGAACTAGATATGGCCCTTTGTGTAGGAAGCACAGTTCTTTTGTTTTGAGAAAGCTCACATTTCAAACCACATAGGAAAAACAGTAGAGTAGAAGAGTGCTCTTTTCTCAAAAGCAGAGTGTGTTTCTTGTAAGGCGAGCTAGCATTTGTTTCCCAGTCCTAAATGGAGTTGAATCACTTGCAGTTTCTGTTCCTACGAGCAAGAGTTGTTTTCTGGTAAGGAAAGTCACTATTGTGCTCCAATTGCCATATGCAATGCAAATAGCACTCCCGTCTGTTCCCAGCAAGTACAGTGTATTGGACTGAAGAGGAGCTACTGTTCTTCTCAGTTTCCTAGACAGAGTTGAACTAGATATGGCCCGTGTGTGTAGGAAGCACAATTCTTTTGTTCTGAGCAAGCTCACTGTTCTGGCACTATAGGAAACACAGTAGAGTAGAAGAGTGCTCTTTTCTCAAAAGCAGAGTGTGTTTCTTTTAAGTCGATCTAAAGTTTGTTTCCCAGTCCGAAATGGAGTTGAGTCACATGCAGTTTTTTGTCCTACGAGCAAGAGTTGTTTTCTGGTAAGGTGAGTCACTATTGTGCTCTAATTGCCATACACAGTGCAAATAGCACTCGCGTCTGTTCCCAGCAAGTACAGTGTATTGGACTGAAGAGCAGCTACTGTTCTTGTCAGTTTCCTAAGCAGAGTTGAACTAGATATGGCCCGTGTGTGTAGGAAGCACAGTTCTTTTGTTCTGAGCAAGCTCACTGTTCGGACACTATAGGAAACAGAGTATAGTAGAAGAGTGTTCTTTTCTCAAAAGCAGAGTGTGTTTCTTGTAAGGCAAGCAAGCGTTTGTTTCCCAGTCCTAAATGGAGTTGAATCACATGCAGTTTCTGGTCCTACGAGCAAGAGTTGTTTTCTGGTAAGGAACATCACTATTGCGCTCCCTTTGCCATACACAGTGCAAATAGCACTCGCGTCTGTTCCCAGCAAGTACAGTGTTGGACTGAAGAGGAGCAACTGCTCTTGTCAGGTTCCTAAGCAGAGTTGAACTATATGGTCCGTGTGTAGGAAGCACAGTTCTTTTGTTCTGAGCAAGCTCACTGTTTGGACCCCATAGGAAACACAGTAGACTAGAAGAGTGCTCTTTTATCTAAAGCAGAGTGTGTTTCTTGTAAGGCGAGCTAGCGTTTGTTTCCCAGTCCTAAATGGAGTTGAATCCCATGCAGTTTCTGGTCCTACGAGCAAGAGTTGTTTTCTGGTAAGGAAAGTCACCATTGCGCTCCCATTGCCGTAGAGAGTGCAAATAGCACTCGCGTCTGTTTCCAGCAAGTACAGTGTATTGGACTGAAGCAGAGCTACTGATCTTGTCCGTTTCCTACGCAGCATTGAACTAGACATTGCCCCTGTGTGTAGGAAGCACAGTTCTTTTGTTCTGAAGAAGCTCACTGTTCTGGCCCTATAGGAAACACAGTAGAGTAGAAGAGTGCTCTTTTCTCAAAAGCAGAGTGTGTTTCTTGTAAGGCGAGCTAGAGTTTGTTTCCCAGTCCTAAATGGAGTTGAGTCACATGCATTTTTTTGTCCTACGAGCAAGAGTTTTTTTCTGGTAAGACGAGTCACTATTGTGCTCCAATTGCCATACTCAGTGCAAATAGCACTCGCATCTGTTCCCAGCAAGTACAGTGTATTGGACTGAAGAGGAGCTACTGTTCTTGTCAGTTTCCTAAGCAGAGTTGAACTAGATATGGCCCGTGTGTAGGAAGCACAGTTCTTTTGTTCTGAGCAAGCTCACTCTTCTGGCCCTATAGGAAACACAGTAGAGTAGAAGAGTGCTCTTTTCTCTAAAGCAGAGTGTGTTTCTTGTAAGACGAGCTAGCGTTTGTTTCCCAGTCCTAAATGGAGATGAACCACATGAAGTTTCTGGTCCTACGAGCAAGAGTTGTTTTCTGGTAAGAAGAGTCACTATTTCGCTCCAATTGCCATACCCAGTGCAAATAGCACTCGCGTCTGTTCCCAGCAAGTACAGTGTATTGGACTGAATAGGAGCTACTGTTCTTGTCAGTTTCCTAAGCAGAGTTGAACTAGATATTGTCCATTTGTGTACGAAGCACAGTTCATTTGTTCTGAGCAAGCTCAATTTTTGGACCCCATGGGAAACACAGTAGAGTAGAAGAGTGCTCTTTTCTCAAAAGCAGAGTGTGTTTCTTTTAATGTGAGCTAGCGTTTGTTTCCTTGTCCTAAATGGATTTGAATCACATGCAGTTTCTGGTCCTACGAGCAAGAGTTGTGTTCTGGGAAGGAAAGTCACTATTGCGCTATCATTGACATACACATTACAAATAGCACTGGCGTCTGTTCCCAGCAAGTACAGTGTATCAGACTGAAGAGGAGCTACTGTTCTTGTCAGTTTCCTAAGCAGAGTTGAACTAGATATGGCCCGTGTGTGTAGGAAGCTCAGTTCTTATGTTCTGAGCAAGCTCACTGTTCTGGCCCTATAGGAAACACAGTAGAGTAGAAGAGTGCTGTTTTCTCCAAAGCAGAGTGTGTTTCTTGTAAGGCGAGCTAGCGTTTGTTTCCCAGTCTTTAATGGAGTTGAATCACATGCAGTTTCTGTTCCTATGAGCAAGAGTTGTTTTCTGGTAAGAAGAGTCACTATTGTGCTCCCATTGCCATACACAGTGCAAATAACACTCGCGTCTGTTCCCAGCAAATACAGTGTATTGGACAGAAGAGGATCTACTGTTTTTGTCAGTTTCCTAAGCACAGTTGAACTTGATATGGCCCCTGTGTTTAGAATGCACAGTTCTTTTGTTCTGAGCAAGCTCACTGTCCGGACCCCATAGGAAACACAGTAGAGTAGAGGAGTGCTCTTTTCTCAAAAGCAAAGTATGTTTCTTGTAAGGTGAGTTAGCGTTTGTTTCCCAGTAATAAATGGAGTTGATTCACATGCAGTTTCAGGTCCTATGAGCAAGAGATGTTTTCTGGTAAGAAGAGTCACTATTGTGCTCCCATTGTCATACACAGGGCAAATAGCACTGGCGTCTGTTCCCAGCATTTACAGTGTATTGGACTGAAGAGGATCTTTTGTTCTTGTCATTTTCCTAAGCAGAATTGGAATAGATATGGCCGTATTTGTAGGAAGCACAGTTCTTTTGTTCTGAGCAAACTCGCTGTTCTGGCCCTATAGGAAACTCAGTAGAGTAGAAGAGTGCTCTTTTCTCAAAATCAGAGTGTGTTTCTTGTAAGGCGAGCTAGCGTTTGTTTCCCAGTCCTAAATGGAGTTGAATCACATGCAGTTTTTGGTCCTACGAGCAAGAGTTGTTTTCTGATAAGAAGAGTCACTATTGCGCTCCAATTGCCATAAACAGTGCAAATAGCACTCGCATCTGTTCCAAGCAAGTACAGTGTATTGGACTGAAGAGGAGCTACTGTTTTTGTCAGTTTCCTAAGCAGAGTTGAACTAGACATGGCCCGTGTGTGTAGGAATCACAGTTCTTTTGTTCTGAGCAAGCTCACTGTTCGGACCCCATAGGAAACACAGTAGAGTAGAAGACTGCTCTTTTCTCAAAAGCAGAGTGTGTTTCTTGTAAGGCGAGCTATCCTTTGTTTCCCAATCCTAAATGGAGTTGAATCACATGCAGTTTCTGGTTCTACGAGCAAGAGTTGTTTTCTGGTAAGAAGAGTCACTATTGTGCTCCCATTGTCATACACAGGGCAAATAGCACTGGCGTCTGTTCCCAGCAAGTACAGTGTATTGGACTGACGAGTATCTACTCTTCTTGTCAGTTTCCAAAGCAGAATTGAACTAGATATGGCACGTGTGTAGGAAGCACAGTTCGTTTTTTCTAAGCAAGCAAACTGTTTTGGCCCTATAGGAAACACAGTAGAGTAGAAGAGTGATCATTTCTCAAAAGCAGAGTGTGTTTCTTGTAAGGCGAGCTAGCGTTTGTTTCCCAGTCCTAAATGGGGTTGAATCACATGCAGTTTTTGGTCCAAGAGCAAGAGTTGTTTTCTGGTAAGGAAAGTCACTATTGTGCTCCCATTGCCATACACAGTGCAAATAGCACTCGCGTCTGTTCCTAGCAAGTACAGTGTATTGGACTGAAGAGGAGCTACTGTTCTTTTCAGTTTTCTAAGCAGAGTTGAACTAGATATGGCCCATATATGTAGGAAGCACAGTTCTTTTGTTCTGAGAATGCTCACTCTTCTGGCCCTATAGGAAACACATTAGCTTTGAAGAGTGCTCTTTTCACAATCTAGAGTGTGTTTCTTGTAATTCGAGCTAGCGTTTGTTTCCCAGTCCTAAATGGAGTTGAATCCCATGCAGTTTCTTGTCCTACGAGCAAGAGTTGTTTTCTGGTAACAAGAGTCACTATTGCGCTCCCATTGTCATACACAGGGCAAATAGCACTGACGTTTGTTCCCAGCATATACAGTGTATTGGACTGAAGAGGATCTACTGTCCTTTTCAGTTTCCTAAGCAGAATTGAACTAGATATGGCAGTATTTGTATGAAGCACAGTTCTTTTTTTCTGAGCAAGCTCACTGTTCTGGCCCTATAGGAAACACAGTAGAGTAGAAGAGTGCTCTTTTGTCAAAAGCAGAGTGTTATTCTTGTAAGGCAAGCTAGCGTTTTTTCCCAGTCCTAAATGGAGTTGAATCACATGCAGTGTTTGGTCCTACGAGCATGAGATGTTTTCTGGAAAGGAAAGTCACCTTTGCGCTCCCATTGCCATACACAGTGCAAATAGCACTCGCATCTTTTCCCAGCAAGTACAGTGTATTTGATGAAGCGGAGCTACTGTTCTTGTCAATTTCCTAAGCAGAGTTGAACTAGATATGGCCCGTGTGTGTAGGAAACCCAGTTCTTTTGTTCTGACCAAGTTCACTGTTCGGAACCCAAAGAAACACAGTAGAGTAAAAGAGTGCTCTTTTCTCAAAAGCAGAGTGTGTTTCTTGTAAGGCGAGCTAGTGTTTGTTTCCCAGTCAGAAATGGAGTTGAATCCCATGCAGTTTCTGGTCCTACGAGCAAGAGGTGTTTTCTGATAAGGGAAGTCGCTATTGTGCTCCCTTTGCCATACACAGTGCAAATAGCACTCGCGTCTGTTCCCAGCAAGTACAGTGCATTGGATTGAAGAGGAGCTACTGTTCTTGTCAGTTTCCTAAGCAGAGTTGAACTAGATATGGCCCGTGTGTTTAGGAAGCACAGTTCTTTTGTTCTGAGCAAGCTCACTGTTCGGACCCCATAGGATACACAGTAGAGTAGAAGAGTGCTCTTTTCTCAAAAGCAGAGTGTGTTTCTTGTAAGGTGAGCTAGCGTTTGTTTCCTAGTCCTAAATGGAGTTGAATCACATGCAGTTTCTGGTCCTACGAGCAAGAGTTGTTTTCTGGTAAGGAAAGTCACTATTGTGCTCCCATTGCCATACACAGTGCAAATAGCACTCGAGTCTGTTTCCAGCAAGTACAGTGTATTGGACTGAAGAGGAGCTACTGTTCTTGTCAGTTTCCTAAGCAGAGTTGAACTAGATATAGACTTTGTGTGTAGGAAGCACAGTTCTTTTGTTCTGAGAATGCTCACTGTTCTGGCCCTATAGGAAACACAGTAGAGTAGAAGAGTGCTGTTTTCTCAATCCAGAGTGTGTTTATTGTAAGTCGAGCTAGCGATTGTTTCCCAGTAAGAAATGGAGTTGAATCCCATGCAGTTTCTGGTCCTACGAGCAAGAGGTGTTTTCTGATAAGAAGAGTCACTATTGTGCTCCTATTGCCATACACAGTGCAAATAGCACTCGTGTCTGTTCCCAGCAAGTACAGTGTATTGGACTGAAGTGGAGCTACTGTTCTTGTCAGTTTCCTAAGCAGAGTTGAACTAGATATGGCCCGTGTGTGTAGGAAGCACAGTTCTTTTGTTCTGAGCAAGCTCACTGTTCGGCCCCCTTAGGAAACACAGTAGAGTAGAAGAGTGCTCTTTTCTCAAAAGCAGAGTGTGTTTCTTGTAAGGCGAGCTAGCGTTTGTTTCCCAGTCAGAAATGGAGTTGAATCCCATGCAGTTTCTGGTCCTACGAGCAAGAGGTGTTTTCTGATAAGAAGAGTCACTATTGTGCTCCTATTGCCATACACAGTGCAAATAGCACTCGGGTCTGTTCCCAGCAAGTACAGTGTATTCGACTGAAGAGGAGCTACTGTTCCTGTCAGTTTCCTAAGCAGAGTTGAACTAGATATGGCCGGTGTGTGTAGGAAGCACAGTTCTTTTGTTCTGAGCAAGCTCACTATTCGGAAACCATAGGAAACACAGTAGAGTAGAAGACTGCTCTTTTCTCAAAAGCAGAGTGTGTTTCTTGTAAGGCGAGCTAGCGTTTGTTTCCCAATCCTAAATGGAGTTGAATCCCATGCAGTTTCTGGTCCTACGAGCAAGAGGTGTTTACTGATAAGAAGTGTCACTATTGCGCTCCCATTGTCATACACAGGGTAAATAGCACTCGCGTCTGTTCCCAGCAAGTACAGTGTATTGGACTGAAGAGGAGCTACTGTTCTTGTCAGTTTCCTAAGCAGAGTTGAACTAGATATGGCCCGTGTGTGTAGGAAACACAGTTCTTTTGTTCAGAGCAAGCTCACTGTTCGGACCCCATTGGAAACAGGGTAGAGTAGAAGAGTGCTCTTTTCTCAAAAGCAGAGTGTGTGTCTTGAAAGGCGAGCTAGCGTTTGTTTCCCAGTCCTAAATGGTGTTGAATCACATGAGGTTTTTGGTCCTACAAGCAAGGTTTGTTTTCTGGTAAGGAAAGTCACTATTGTGCTCCCATTGCCATACACAGTGCAAATAGCACTTGAGTGTGTTCCCAGCAAGTACAGTGTATTGGACTGGAGAGGAGCTACTGTTCTTGTCAGTTTCCTAAGCAGAATTGAACTAGATATGTACCGTGTGTAGGAAGCACAGTTCTTTTGTTCTTTGAATGCTCACTGTTCTGGCCCTATAGGAAACACATTAGAGTAGAAGAGTGCTGTTTTCTCAATCCAGAGTGTGTTTCTTGTAAGTCGAGCTACCGTTTGTTTCCCAGTCCTAAATGGAGTTGAATCCCATGCAGTTTCTGGTCCTACCAGCAAGAGTTATTTTCTGGTAAGAAGAGTCACTATTGTGCTCCCATTGTCATACACAGGGCAAATAGCACTGGCGTCTGTTCCAAGCAAGTACAGTGTGTTGGTTTGAAGAGGATCTACTGTTCTTGTCAGTTTCCTAAGCAGAATTGAACTAGATATGGTCGTGTGTGTAGGAAGCACAGTTCTTTTGTTCTGAGCAAGCTCACTGTTCTGGCACTACAGGAAACACAGTAGGGTAGAAGAGTGCTCTTTTCTCAAAAGCAGAGTGTGTTTCCTGTAAGGCGAGCTAGCGTTTGTTTCCCAGTCCTAAATGGAGTTGAAACACATGCAGTCTCTGGTCCTATCAGCAAGAGTTGTTTTCTGATAAGAAGAGTCACTATTGCGCTCCAATTGCCATACACAGTGCAAATATCACTCGCATCTGTTCCCAACAAGTACAGTGTATTGGACTGAAGAGGATCTATTGTTCTTGTCAGTTTCCTAAGCAGAGTTGAACTAGATATGGACCGTGTGTGTAGGAAGCACAGTTCTTTTATTCTGAGCAAGCTCACTGTGCGGACCACATAGGAAACACAGTAGAGTAGAAGAGTGCTCTTTTCTCAAAAGCAGAGTGTTTTTCTTGTAAGGCGAGCTAGCGTTTGTTTCCCAGTCCTAAATGGAGTTGAATCCCATGCAGGTTCTGGTACTACGAGCAAGAGTTGTTTTCTGGTAAGAAGAGTCACTATTGGGCTCCCATTGCCATACACAGTGCAAATAGCACTCGCGTCTGTTCCCAGCAAGTACAGGGTATTGGACTGAAGAGGATCTACTGTTCTTGTCAGTTTCCTAAGCAGAGTTGAATTAGATATGGACCGTGTGTGTAGGAAGCACAGTTCTTCTGTTCTGAGCAAGCTCACTGTTCGGACCCCATAGGAAAAACAGTAGAGTAGAAGAGTGCTCTTTTCTCAAAAGCAGAGTGTGTTTCTTGTAAGGCGAGCTAGCGTTTGTTTCCCAGTCCTAAATGGAGTTGAATCACATGCAGTTTCTGGTCCTATGAGCAAGAGTTGTTTTCTGGTAAGAAGAGTCACTATTGGGCTCCCATTGCCATACACAGTGCAAATAGCACTCGTGTCTGTTCCCAGCAAGTACAGGGTATTGGACTGAAGAGGATCTACTGTTCTTGTCAGTTTCCTCTGCAGAGTTGAATTAGATATGGACCGTGTGTGTAGGAAGCACAGTTCTTCTGTTCTGAGGAAGCTCACTGTTCGGACCCCATAGGAAAAACAGTAGAGTAGAAGAGTGCTCTTTTCTCAAAAGCAGAGTGTGTTTCTTGTAAGGCGAGCTAGCGTTTGTTTCCCAGTCCTAAATGGAGTTGACTCACATGCAGTTTCTGGTCCTATGAGCAAGAGTTGTTTTCTGGTAAGAAGAGTCACTATTGCGCTTCCTTTGTCATACACAGGGCAAATAGCACTGGCTTCTGTGTCCAACATGTACAGTGTATTGTATTGAAGAGGATCTACTGTTCTTGTCAGTTTCCTAAGCAGAATTGAACTAGATATGGCTGTGTGAAGGACGCACAGTTTATTTGTTCAGAGCAAGCTCACTGTTCAGACCCCAAAGGAAACACAGTAGAGTAGAAGAGTGCTCTTTTCTCAAAAGCAGAGTGTGTTTCTTGTAAGGCGAGCTAGCGTTTGTTTCCCAGTCCTAAATGGAGTTGATTCACATGCAGTTTCTGGTCCTACGAGCAAGAGTTGTTTTCTGGGAAGAAGAGTCACTATTGCGCTCCCATTGTCATACACAGGACAAAACACTGGAGTCTTTTTCCAGCATGTATAGTGTATTGGACTGAAGAGAATCTACTGTTCTTGTCAGTTTCGTAAGCAGACTTCAACTAGATATGGCCCGTGTGTGTAAGAAGCACAGTTCTTTTATTCTGAGCAAGCTCACTCTTCTGGCCCTATAGGAAACACAGTAGAGTAGAAGAGTGCTCTTTTCTCAAAAGCAGAGTTTGTTTCTCATAAGGCGAGCTAGTGTTTGTTTCCCAGTCAGAAATAGAGTTGAATCCCAATCAATTTCTGGTCCTACAAGCAAGATTTTTTTTCTGGTAAGAAGAGTCACTATTGGGCTCCCATTGCCATACACATTGCAAATAGCACTCTCATCTTTTCCCAGGATGTACAGTGTATTGGACTGAAGAGGAGCTACTGTTCTTGTCAGTTTCCTAAGCAGAGTTGAACTAGATATGGCCCGTGGGTGTAAGAAGCACAGTTCTTTTATTCTGAGCAAGCTCACTCTTCTGGCCCTTAGGAAACACAGTAGAGTAGAAGAGTGCTCTTTTCTCAATATCAGAGTGTGTTTCTCGTAAGGCGAGCTCGCGTTTGTTTCCCAGTCCTAAAAGGAGTTGAATCACATGCAGTTTTTGGTTTACAAGCAAGAGTTGTTTTCTGGCAAGGAAAGTCAATATAACGCTCCCATTGCCATACACAGTGCAAATAGCACTCGCGTCTGTTCTCAGCAAGTACAGTGTATTGGACTGAAGAGGAGCTACTGTTCCTGTTAGTTTCCTAAGCAGAGTTGAACTAGATATGGCCCGTGTGTGTAGGAAGCACAGTTCTTTTGTTCTGAGCAAGCTCATTATTCGGACACCATAGGAAACACAGTAGAGTAGAAGACTGCTCTTTTCTCAAAAGCAGAGTGTGTTACTTGTAAGGCGAGCTAGCGTTTGTTTCCCAATACTAAATGGAGTTGAATCCAATGAAGTTTCTGGTCCTACGAGCAAGAGGTGTTTTTTGATAAGAAGTGTCACTATTGTGCTCCCATTGTCATACACAGGGCAATTAGCACTCCAGTCTGTTCCCAGCAAGTACACTGTATTGGACTGAAGAGGAGCTACTGTTCTTGTCAGTTTCCTAAGCAGAGTTGAACTAGATATGGCCCGTGTGTGTAGGAAGCACAGTTCCTTTGTTTTGAGCAAGCTCACTGTTCGTACCCCATTGGAAACACAGTAGAGTAGAAGAGTGCTCTTTTCTCAAAAGCAGAGTGTGTTTCTTGTAAGGCGAGCTAGCGTTTGTTTCCCAGTCCTAAATGGAGTTGAATCACATGCAGTTTCTGGTCCTAGGAGCAAGAGTTGATTTCTGGTAAGGAAAGTCACTATTGTGCTCCCATTGCCATACACAGTGCAAATAGCACTCGCGTCTTTTCCCAGCAAGTACAGTGTATTGTACTGAATAGGAGCTACTGTTCTTGTCAGTTTCCTAAGCAGAGTTGAACTAGATATGGCCCGTGTGTGTAGGAATCACAGTTCTTATGTTCTGAGCAAGCTCACTGTCCTGGCCCTATAGGAAACACAGTAGAGTAGAAGAGTGCACTTTTCTCAAAAGCAGAGTATGTTTCTTGTAATGCGAGCTAGAGTTTGTTTCCCAGTCCTAAATGAAGTTGAGTCACATGCAGTTTTTTGTCCTACGAGCAAGAGTTGTTTTCTGGTAAGACGAGTCACTATTGTGCTCCAATTGCCATACACAGTGCAAATAGCACTCGCGTCTGTTCCCAGCAAACAGTGTATTGGACTGAAGAGGAGCTAATGTTCTTGTCAGTTTTCTAAGCAGAGTTGAACTAGATATGGCCCGTGTGTGTAGGAAGCACAGTTCTTTTATACTGAGCAAGCTCACTATTCTGGCCCTATAGGAAACACAGTAGAGTAGAAGAGTGCTCTTTTTTCTAAAGCAGAGTATGTTTCTTGTAAGGCAAGCAAGTGTTTGTTTCCCAGTCCTAAATGGAGTTGAATCACATGCAGTTTCTGGTACTACGAGCAAGAGTTGTTTTCTGGTAAGGAAAGTCACTATTGCGCTCCCTTTGCCATACACAGTGCAAAAAGCACTCGCGTCTGTTCCCAGCTAGTACAGTGTATCGGACTGAAGAGGAGCTACTGTTCATGTCAGTTTTCTAATCAGAGTTAAAATAGATATGGCCCGTGTGTGGAGGAAGCACAGTTCTTTTGTTTTGAGCAAGCTCACATTTCAAACCACATAGGAAACACAGTAGAGTAGAAGAGTGCTCTTTTCTCAAAAGCAGAGTGTGTTTCTTGTAAGGCGAGCTAGCATTTGTTTCCCAGTTCTAAATGGAGTTGAATCACTTGCAGTTTCTGTTCCTACGAGCAAGAGTTGTTTTCTGGTAAGGAAAGTCACTATTGTGCTCCAATTGCCATACACAATGCAAAAAGCACTCCCGTCTGTTCCCAGCAAGTACAGTGTATTGGACTGAAGAGGAGCTACTGTTCTTCTCAGTTTCCTAGACAGAGTTGAACTAGATATGGCCCGTGTGTGTAGGAAGCACAATTCTTTTGTTCTGAGCAAGCTCACTGTTCTGGCCCTATAGGAAACACAGTAGAGTAGAAGAGTGCTCTTTTCTCAAAAGCAGATTGTGTTTCTTTTAAGTCGATCTAAAGTTTGTTTCCCAGTCCTAAATGGAGTTGAGTCACATGCAGTTTTTTGTCCTACGAGCAAGAGTTGTTTTCTGGTAAGATGAGTCACTATTGTGCTCTAATTGCCATACACAGTGCAAATAGCACTCGCGTTTGTTCCCAGCAAGTACAGTGTATTGGACTGAAGAGCAGCTACTGTTCTTGTCAGTTTCCTAAGCAGAGTTGAACTAGATATGGCCCGTGTGTGTAGGAAGCACAGTTCTTTTGTTCTGAGCAAGCTCACTGTTCGGACACTATAGGAAACAGAGTATAGTAGAAGAGTGCTCTTTTCTCAAAAGCAGAGTGTGTTTCTTGTAAGGCAAGCAAGTGTTTGTTTCCCAGTCCTAAATGGAGTTGAATCACATGCAGTTTCTGGTACTACGAGCAAGAGTTGTTTTCTGGTAAGGAAAGTCACTATTGCGCTCCCTTTGCCATACACAGTGCAAAAAGCACTCGCGTCTGTTCCCAGCAAGTACAGTGTTGGACTGAAGAGGAGCTACTGCTCTTGTCAGGTTCCTAAGCAGAGTTGAACTATATGGTCCGTGTGTAGGAAGCACAGTTCTTTTGTTCTGAGCAAGCTCACTGTTTGGACCCCATAGGAAACACAGTAGACTAGAAGAGTGCTCTTTTATCTAAAGCAGAGTGTGTTTCTCGTAAGGCGAGCTAGCGTTTGTTTCCCAGTCCTAAATGGAGTTGAATCCCATGCAGTTTCTGGTCCTACGAGCAAGAGTTGTTTTCTGGTAAGGAAAGTCACCATTGTGCTCCCATTGCCGTAGAGAGTGCAAATAGCACTCGCTTCTGTTTCCAGCAAGTACAGTGTATTGGACTGAAGCGGAGCTACTGATCTTGTCCGTTTCCTACGCAGCATTGATCTAGACATTGCCCCTGTGTGTAGGAAGCACAGTTCTTTTGTTCTGAGGAAGCTCACTGTTCTGGCCCTATAGGAAACACAGTAGAGTAGAAGAGTGCTCTTTTCTCAAAAGCAGAGTGTGTTTCTTGTAAGGCGATCTAGATTTTGTTTCCCAGTCCTAAATGGAGTTGAGTCACATGCATTTTTTTGTCCTACGAGCAAGAGTTTTTTTCTGGTAAGATGAATCACTATTGTGCTCCAATTGCCATACACAGTGCAAATAGCACTCGCATCTGTTCCCAGCAAGTACAGTGTATTGGACTGAAGAGGAGCTACTGTTCTTGTCAGTTTCCTAAGCACAGTTGAACTAGATATGGCCCGTGTGTAGGAAGCACAGTTCTTTTGTTCTGAGCAAGCTCACTCTTCTGGCCCTATAGGAAACACAGTAGAGTAGAAGAGTGCTCTTTTCTCTAAAGCAGAGTGTGTTTCTTGTAAGGCGAGCTAGCGTTTGTTTCCCAGTCCTAAATGGAGATGAACCACATGCAGTTTCTGGTCCTACTAGCAAGAGTTGTTTTCTGGTAAGAAGAGTCACTATTTCGCTCCAATTGCCATACCCAGTGCAAATAGCACTCGCGTCTGTTCCCAGCAAGTACAGTGTATTGGACTGAATAGGAGCTACTGTTCTTGTCAGTTTCCTAAGCAGAGTTGAACTAGATATTGTCCATTTGTGTAGGAAGCACAGTTCATTTTTTCTGAGCAAGCTCACTGTTTGGACCCCATGGGAAACACAGTAGAGTAGAAGAGTGCTCTTTTCTCAAAAGCAGAGTGTGTTTCTTTTAAGGTGAGCTAGCGTTTGTTTCCTTGTCCTAAATGGATTTGAATCACATGCAGTTTCTGGTCCTACAAGCAAGAGTTGTTTTCTGGGAAGGAAAGTCACTATTGCGCTATCATTGCCATACACATGACAAATAGCACTGGCGTCTGTTCCCAGCAAGTACAGTGTATCAGACTGAAGAGGAGCTACTGTTCTTGTCAGTTTCCTAAGCAGAGTTGAACTAGATATGGCCCGTGTGTGTAGGAAGCTCAGTTCTTATGTTCTGAGCAAGCTCACTGTTCTGGCCCTATAGGAAACACAGTAGAGTAGAAGAGAGCTCTTTTCTCTAAAGCAGAGTTTGTTTCATGTAAGGCAAGCTAGCGTTTGTTTCCTAGTCCTAAATGGAGTGGAATCACATGCAGTTTCAGGTCCTATGAACAAGAGTTTTTTTCTGGTAAGGAAAGTCACTATTGCTCTCCCATTGCCATACACAGTGCAAATAGCACTTGCGTCTGTTCCCAGCAAGTACAGTGTATTGGACTGAATAGGAGCTACTGTTCTTGTCAGTTTCCTAAGCAGAGTTGAACTAGATATGGTCCATTTGTGTAGGAAGCACAGTTCATTTGTTCTGAGCAAGCTCACTGTTTGGACCCCATGGGAAACACAGTAGAGTAGAAGAGTGCTCTTTTCTGAAAAGCAGAGTGTGTTTCTTGTAAGGCGAGCTAGCGTTTGTTTCCTTGTCCTAAATGGATTTGAATCACATGCAGTTTCTGGTCCTACGAGCAAGAGTTGTTTTATGGTAAGAATAATCACTATTGCGCTGCCATTGCCATACACAGGACAAATAGCACTGGCGTCTGTTCCCAGCATGTACAGTGTATTGGACTGAAGAGGATCTACTGTTCTTGTCAGGTTCCTAAGCAGAATTGAACTAGATATGGCCGTGTATGTAGGAAGCACAGTTCTTTTGTTCTGAATAAGCTCACTGTTCTGGCACTATAGGAAACACAGTATAGTAGAAGAGTGCTCTTTTCTCAAAAGCAGAGTGTGTTTCTTTTAAGGCGAGCTAGCATTTGTTTCCTAGTCCTAAATGGAGTTGAGACACATGCAGTATTTGGTCCTACGAGCAAGAGTTGTTTTCTGGTAAGGAAAGTCACTATTGTGCTCCTATTGCCATACAGAGTGCAAATAGCACTCATGTCTGTTCCCAGCAAGTACAGGGTATTGTTCTGTAGAGGAGCTACTGTTCTTGTCAGTTTCCTATGCAGAGTTGAACTAGATTTGGCTCGTGTGTGGAGGAAGCACAGTTCTTTTGTTCTGAGCAAACTCACTGTTTGGACCTCATAGGAAACACAGTAGAGTAGAAGAGTGCTCTTTTCTCGAAAGCAGAGTGTGTTTCTTGAAAGGCGAGCTAGCATTTGTTTCCCAGTACTAAATGGAGTTGAATCACATGCAGTTTCTGGTCCCACGAGCAAGGGTTGTTTTCTGGTAAGAAGAGTCACTATTGTGCTCCCATTGACATACACAGGACAAATAGCACTGGCGTCTTTTCCCAGCATGTACATTGTATTGGACTGAAGAGGATCTACTGTTCTTGTCAGTTTCCTAAGCAGAGTTGAACTAGATATGGCCCCTGTGTGTGGGAAGCACAGTTCTTTCGTTCTGAGCAAGCTCACTATTCTGGCCCTATAGGAAACACAGTAGAGTAGAAGAGTGCTCTTTTGTCAAAAGCAGAGTGTGTTTCTTGTAAGTCGAGCTAGCATTTTTTTCCCAGTTCTAAATGGAGTTGAATAACATGCAATTTCTGGTCCCACAATCACGAGTTGTTTTCTGGTAAGGAAAGTCACTGTTGTGCTCCCATTGCCATACACAGTGCAAATAGCACTCCGTCTGTTCCCAGCAAGTACCGTGTATTGGAATGAAGAGGAGCTACTGTTCTTTTCAGTTTCCTAAGCAGAGTTGAACTAGATATGGTCCGTGTGTGTAGGAAGCACAATTCTTATGTTCTGAGCAAGCTCACTGTTCGGACCCCATAGGAAACACAGTAGAGTAGAAGAGTGCTCTTTTCTCAAAAGCGGAGTGTGTTTCTTGTAAGGCAAGCTAGCGTTTGTTTCCTAGTCCTAAATGGAGTTGAATCACATGCAGTTTCTGGTCCCATGAGCAAGAGTTGTTTTCTGGTAAGGAAAGTCACTATTGCGCTCCCATTGCCATACACAGTGCAAATAGCACTCGTGTCTGTTCCCAGCAAGTACAGTGTATCGGACTGAAGAGGAGCTACTGTTCTTGTCAGTTTCCTAAGCAAAGTTCAACTAGATAGGGTCCGTGTGTGTAGGAAGCACAGTTATTTTGTTCTGAGCAAGCTCACTGTTCTGGCCCTATAGGAAACACAGTAGAGTAGAAGAGTGCTCTTTTCTCTAAAGCAGAGTGTGTTTCTTGTAAGGCGAGCTAGCGTTTGTTTCCCAGTCCTAAATGGAGTTGAACCACATGCAGTTTCTGGTCCTACGAGCAGGAGTTGTTTTATGGTAAGAATAGTCACTATTGCGCTGCCATTGCCATTCACAGGACAAATAGCCTTGGCGTCTGTTCCCAGCAAGTACAGTGTATTGGACTGAACAGGACCTACTGTTCTTGTCAGGTTCCTCTGCAGAATTGAAGTAGATATGGCCCTTTGTGTAGGAAGCACAGTTCTTTTGTTTTGAGCCAGCTCACATTTCAAACCACATAGGAAACACAGTAGAGTAGAAGAGTGCTCTTTTCTCAAAAGCAGAGTTTGTTTCTTGTAAGGCGAGCTAGCATTTGTTTCCCAGTCCTAAATGGAGTTGAATCACTTGCAGTTTCTGTTCCTATGAGCAAGAGTTGTTTTCTGGTAAGGAAAGTCACTATTGTGCTCCAATTGCCATACACAATGCAAATAGCACTCCCGTCTGTTCCCAGCAAGTACAGTGTATTGGACTGAAGAGGAGCTACTGTTCTTCTCAGTTTCCTAGACAGAGTTGAACTAGATATGGCCCGTGTTTGTAGGAAGCACAATTCTTTTGTTCTGAGCAAGCTCACTGTTCTGGCCCTATAGGAAACACAGTAGAGTAGAAGAGTGCTCTTTTCTCAAAAGCAGAGTGTGTTTCTTTTAAGTCGATCTAAAGTTTGTTTCCCAGTCCTAAATGGAGTTGAGTCACATGCAGTTTTTTGTCCTACGAGCAAGAGTTGTTTTCTGGTAAGATGAGTCACTATTGTGCTCTAATTGCCATACACAGTGCAAATAGCACTCGCGTTTGTTCCCAGCAAGTACAGTGTATTGGACTGAAGAGCAGCTACTGTTCTTGTCAGTTTCCTAAGCAGAGTTGAACTAGATATGGCCCGGTGTGTAGGAAGCACAGTTCTTTTGTTCTGAGCAAGCTCACTGTTTGGACACTATGGGAAACAGAGTATAGTAGAAGAGTGCTCTTTTCTCAAAAGCAGAGTGTGTTTCTTGTAAGGCAAGCAAGTGTTTGTTTCCCAGTCCTAAATGGAGTTGAATCACATGCAGTTTCTGGTCCTACGAGCAAGAGTTGTTTTCTGGTAAGGAAAGTCACTATTGCACTCCCTTTGCCATACACAGTGCAAATAGCACTCGCGTCTGTTCCCAGCAAGTACAGTGTTGGACTGAAGAGGAGCTACTGCTCTTGTCAGGTTCCTAAGCAGAGTTGAACTATATGGTCCGTGTGTAGGAAGCACAGTTCTTTTGTTCTGAGCAAGCTCACTGTTTGGACCCCATAGGAAACACAGTAGACTAGAAGAGTGCTCTTTTATCTAAAGCAGAGTGTGTTTCTTGTAAGTCGAGCTATCGTTTGTTTCCCAGTCCTAAATGGAGTTGAATCCCATGCAGTTTCTGGTCCTACGAGCAAGAGTTGTTTTCTGGTAAGGAAAGTCACCATTGCGCTCCCATTGCCGTAGAGAGTGCAAATAGCACTCGCTTCTGTTTCCAGCAAGTACAGTGTATTGGACTGAAGCGGAGCTACTGATCTTGTCCGTTTCCTACGCAGCATTGATCTAGACATTGCCCCTGTGTGTAGGAAGCACAGTTCTTTTGTTCTGAGGAAGCTCACTGTTCTGGCCCTATAGGAAACACAGTAGAGTAGAAGAGTGCTCTTTTCTCAAAAGCAGAGTGTGTTTCTTGTAAGGCGAGCTAGAGTTTGTTTCCCAGTCCTAAATGGAGTTGAGTCACATGCATTTTTTTGTCCTACGAGCAAGAGTTTTTTTCTGGTAAGATGAGTCACTATTGTGCTCCAATTGCCATACACAGTGCAAATAGCACTCGCATCTGTTCCCAGCAAGTAGAGTGTATTGGACTGAATAGGAGCTACTGTTCTTGTCAGTTTCCTAAGCAGAGTTGAACTAGATATGGCCCGTGTGTAGGAAGCACAGTTCTTTTGTTCTGAGCAAGCTCACTCTTCTGGCCCTATAGGAAACACAGTAGAGTAGAAGAGTGCTCTTTTCTCTAAAGCAGAGTGTGTTTCTTGTAAGGCGAGCTAGCGTTTGTTTCCCAGTCCTAAATGGAGATGAACCACATGCAGTTTCTGGTCCTACGAGCAAGAGTTGTTTTCTGGTAAGAAGAGTCACTATTTCGCTCCAATTGCCATACCCAGTGCAAATAGCACTGGCGTCTGTTCCCAGCAAGTACAGTGTATTGGACTGAATAGGAGCTACTGTTCTTGTCAGTTTCCTAAGCAGAGTTGAACTAGATATTGTCCATTTGTGTAGGAAGCACAGTTCATTTTTTCTGAGCAAGCTCACTGTTTGGACCCCATGGGAAACACAGTAGAGTAGAAGAGTGCTCTTTTCTCAAAAGCAGAGTGTGTTTCTTGTAAGGCGAGCCAGCGTTTGTTTTCTTGTCCTAAATGGATTTGAATCACATGCAGTTTCTGGTCCTACGAGCAAGAGTTGTTTTCTGGGAAGGAAAGTCACTATTGCGCTATCATTGCCATACACATTACAAATAGCACTGGCGTCTGTTCCCAGCAAGTACAGTGTATCAGACTGAAGAGGAGCTACTGTTCTTGTCAGTTTCCTAAGCAGAGTTGAACTAGATATGGCCCGTGTGTGTAGGAAGCTCAGTTCTTATGTTCTGAGCAAGCTCACTGTTCTGGCCCTATAGGAAACACAGTAGAGTAGAAGAGTGCTCTTTTCTCTAAAGCAGAGTTTGTTTCATGTAAGGCAAGCTAGCGTTTGTTTCCTAGTCCTAAATGGAGTGGAATCACATGCAGTTTCTGGTCCTACGAACAAGAGTTTTTTTCTGGTAAGGAAAGTCACTATTGCTCTCCCATTGCCATACACAGTGCAAATAGCACTTGCGTCTGTTCCCAGCATGTACAGTGTATTGGACTGAAGAAGATCTACTGTTCTTGTCAGGTTCCTAAGCAGAATTGAACTAGATATGGCCGTGTGTGTAGGAAGCACAGTTCTTTTGTTCTGAGCAAACTTACTGTTCGGACTCCATAGGAAACACAGTATAGTAGAAGAGTGCTCTTTTCTCAAAAGCAGAGTGTGTTTCTTTTAAGGCGAGCTAGCATTTGTTTCCTAGTCCTAAATGGAGTTGAGACACATGCAGTATTTGGTCCTACGAGCAAGAGTTGTTTTCTGGTAAGGAAAGTCACTATTGTGCTCCTATTTCCATACAGAGTGCAAATAGCACTCATGTCTGTTCCCAGCAAGTACAGTGTATTGTTCTGTAGAGGAGCTACTGTTCTTGTCAGTTTCCTATGCAGAGTTGAACTAGATATGGCTCGTGTGTGGAGGAAGCACAGTTCTTTTGTTCTGAGCAAGCTCACTGTTTGGACCTCATAGGAAACACAGTAGAGTAGAAGAGTGCTCTTTTCTCGAAAGCAGAGTGTGTTTCTTGAAAGGCGAGCTAGCATTTGTTTCCCAGTCCTAAATGGAGTTGAATCACATGCAGTTTCTGGTCCCACGAGCAAGGGTTGTTTTCTGGTAAGAAGAGTCACTATTGTGCTCCCATTGACATACACAGGGCAAATAGCACTGGCGTCTTTTCCCAGCATGTACATTGTATTGGACTGAAGAGGATCTACTGTTCTTGTCAGTTTCCTAAGCAGAGTTGAACTAGATATGGCCCCTGTGTGTGGGAAGCACAGTTCTTTCGTTCTGAGCAAGCTCACTGTTCTGGCCCTATAGGAAACACAGTAGAATAGAAGAGTGCTCTTTTCTCAAAAGGAAAGTGTGTTTCTTGTAAGGTGAGCTAGCATTTGTTTCCCAGTCCTAAATGGAGTTGAATCACATGCAGTTTCTGGTCCTACGAGCAAGAGTTTTTCTCTGGTAAGAAGAGTCACTATTGCGTTCCCAATGCCATACACAGTGAAAATAGCACTCTCCTCTGTTCCCAGCATGTACAGTGTATTGGACTGAAGATGATCTACTGTTCTTGTCAGTTTCCTAAGCAGAATTGAACTAGATATGGCCGTGTGTGTAGGAAGCACAGTTCTTTTGTTCTGAGCAAGCTCACTGTTCTGGCAATTTAGGAAACACAGTAGAGTAGAAGAGTGCTCTTTTCTCAAAAGCAGAGTGTGTTTCTTGTAAGGCGAGCTAGCGTTTGTTTCCCAGTCCTAAATGCAGTTGAGTCACATGCAGTTTTTGGTCCTATGAGCAAGAGTTGTTTTCTGGTAAGAAGAGTCACTATTGAGCTCCAATTTCCATACACAGTGCAAATAGCACTCGTGTCTGTTCCCAGCAAGTACAGTGTTGGACTGAAGAGGAGCTAGTGTTCTTGTCAGTTTCCTAAGCAGAGTTGAACTACATATGCTCCGTGTGTGTAGGAAGCACAGTTCTTTTGTTCTGAGCAAGCTCACTGTTTGGACCCCATAGGAAACACAGTATAGTAGAAGAGTGCTCTTTTCTCAAAAGCAGAGTGTGTTTCATGTAAGCCAGCTAGCATTTGTTTCCCAGTTTTCAATGGAGTTGAATCACATGCATTTTCTGGTCCTACGAGCAAGAGTTGTTTTCTGGTAAGGAAAGTCACTATTGCACTCCCATTGCCATATACAGTGCAAATAGCACTCGCGTCTGTTCCAGCAAGTACAGTGTATCAGACCAAAGAGGAGCTACTGTTCTTGTCAGTTTCCTAAGCAGAGTTGAACTAGATATGGCCCGTATGTGTAGGAAGCACAGTTCTTTTGTTCTGAGCAACCTCACCGTTCTGGCCCTTTGGGAAACACAGTAGAGAAGAAGAGTGCTCTTTTCTCAAAACCAGAGTGTGTTTCTTGTAAGGCGAGCTAGCGTTTGTTTCCCAGTCCTAAATGGAGTTGAGTCACATGCAGTTTTTGTCCTACAAGCAAGAGTTGTTTTCTGGTAAGACGAGTCACTATTGTGCTCCCATTGCCACACACAGTGCAAATAGCACTCACGTCTGTTCCCAGCAAGTACAGTGTATTGGACTGAATAGGATCTATTGTTCTTTTCAGTTTTCTAAGCAGAGGTGAACTAGATATGGCCCATGTGTATAGGAAGCACAGTTCTTTGTTCTGAGCAAGCTCACTGTTCGGACACCATAGGAAACACAGTAGAGTAGAAGAGTGATCTTTTCTCAAAAGCAGAGTGTGTTTCATATAAGGCAAAGTAGCGTTTGTTTCCCAGTCCTAAATGGAGTTAAATCACATAAAGTTTCTGGTCCTATGAGCAAGAGTTGTTTTCTGGTAAGGAAAGTCACTATTGCAATTCCATTGCCATACACAGTGCAAATAGCACTGGCGTCTGTTCCCAGCAATTACAGTGTATCGGACTGAAGAGGAGCTACTGTTCTTGTCAGTTTCCTAAGCAGAGTTGAACTAGATATGGCCCGTGTGTGTAGGAAGCTCAGTTCTTATGTTCTGAGCAAGCTCACTGTTCTGGCCCTATAGGAAACACAGTAGAGTAGAAGAGATTTCTTTTCTCTAAAGCAGAGTGTGTTTCTTGTAAGGCAAGCTAGCGTTTGTTTCCTAGTCCTAAATGGAGTTGAATCACATGCAGTTTCTGGTCATACGAGCAAGAGTTGTTTTCTGGTAAGGAAAGTCACTATTGCGCTCCCACTGCCATACACAGTGCAAATAGCACTCGCGTCTGTTCCCAGCAAGTACCGTGTATTGGACTGAAGAGGATCTACTGTTCTTTTCAGTTTCCTAAGCAGAATTGAACTAGATATGGCCCGTGTGTGTAGGAAGCACAGTTCATTTTTTCTGAGCAAGCTCACTGTGTGGACCCCATAGTAAACACAGTAGAGTAGAAGAGTGCTCTTTTCTCAAAAGCAGAGTGTGTTTCATGTAAGGCGAGCTAGCATTAGTTTCCCAGTCCTAAATGGAGTTGAATCACATGCACTTTCTGGTCCTACGAGCAAGAGTTGTTTTCTGGTAAGGAAAGTCCCTATTGCGCTCCCATTGCCATATACAGTACAAATAGCACTCGCGTCTGTTCCCATCAAGCACAGTGTATCAGACTGAATTGGAGCTACTGTTCTTGTCAGTTTCCTAAGCAGAGATGAACTAGATATGGCCCGTGTGTAGGAAGCACAGTTCTTTTGTTCTGAGCAAGCTCACTGTTCTGGCCCTATAGGAAACACAGTAGAGTAGTAGAGTGCTCTTTTCTCTAAAGCAGAGATTGTTTCTTGTAAGGTGAGGTAGCATTTGTTTCCCAGTCCTAAATGGAGTTGAAACACATGCAGTTTCTGGTCCTACGAGCAAGAGCTGTTTTATGGTAAGAATAGTCACTATTGCGCAGCCATTGCCATACACAGGACCAGCAAGTACAGTGTATTGGACTAAAGGGGATCTACTGTTCTTGTCAGGTTCCTAAGCAGACTTGAACTAGATATGGCCCGTGTGTGTAGGAAGCACTGTTCTTTTGTTCTGAGCAAGCTCACCGTTCTGGCACTATGGGAAACAGGTAGAGTAGAAGAGTGCTCTTTTCTCAAAAGCAGAGTGTGTTTCTTGTAAGGCAAGCTAGCATTTGTTTCCTAGTCCTAAATGGAGTGGAATCACATGCAGTTTCTGGTCCTACGAACAAGAGTTGTTTTCTGGTAAGGAAAGTCACTATTGCACTCCCATTGCCATACACAGTGCAAAGAGCACTCACGTCTGTTCCCAGCAAGTACAGTGTTGGACTGAAGAGGAGCTCCTGTTCTTGTCAGTTTCCTAAGCAGAGTTGAACTAGATATGGCCCATGTGTGTAGGAAGCTCAGTTCTTATGTTCTGAGCAAGCTCACTCTTCTGGCCCTATAGGAAACACAGTAGAGTAGAAGAGTGCTCTTTTCTCTAAAGCAGAGTGTGTTTCTTGTAAGGCAAGCTAGCGTTTGTTTCCTAGTCCTAAATGGAGTGGAATCACTTGCTGTTTCTAGTCCTACGAACAAGAGTTGTTTTCTGGTAAGGAAAGTCACTATTGTGCTCCCATTGACATACACAGTGCAAATAGCACTCGCGTCTGTTCCCAGCAAGTACAGTGTTGGACTGAAGAGGAGCTACTGTTCTTGTCAGGTTCCTAAGCAGAGTTGAACTAGATATGGCCCATGTGTGTAGGAAGCACAGTTCTTTTGTTCTGAGCAAGCTCACTGTTCTGGCCCTATAGGAAACACAGTAGAGTAGAAGAGTGCTCTTTTCTCAAAAGCAGAGTGTGTTTCTTGTAAGGCGAGCTAGCGTTTGTTTCCCAGTCCTAAATGGAGTTGAAACACATGCAGTTTCTGGTCCTACGAGCAAGAGCTGTTTTATGGTAAGAATAGTCACTATTGCGCTGCCATTGCCATACACAGGACAAATAGCACTGGCGTCTGTTCCCAGCAAGTACAGTGTATTGGACTAAAGAGGATCTACTGTTCTTGTCAGGTTCCCAAGCAGAGTTGAATTAGATATGGCCCGTGTGTATAGGAAGCACAGTTATTATGTTCTGAGAGAGCTTACTGTTCTGGCCCTATAGGAAACACAGTAGAGTAGAAGAGTGCTCTTTTCTCAAAAGCAGAGTGTGTTTCTTGTAAGGCAAGCTAGCGTTTTTTTCCTAGTCCTAAATGGAGTTGAATCACATGCAGTGTCTGGTCCTACGAGCAAGAGTTGTTTTCTGGTAAGGAAAGTCACTATTGCGCTCCCATTGCCATACACAGTGCAAATAGCACTCGCGTCTGATCCCAGAAAGTACAGTGTATCGGACAGAAGAGGAGCTACTGTTCTTGTCAGTTTCCTAAGCAGAGTTGAACTAGATATGGCCCGTGTGTGTAGGAAGCACAGTTCTTTTGTTCTGAGCAAGCTCACCATTCTGGCCCTATGGGAAACACAGTAGAGTAGAAGAGCGCTCTTTTCTCAAAAGCAGAGTGTGTTTCTTGTAAGGCGAGCTAGAGTTTGTTTCCCAGTCCTAAATGGAGTTGAGTCACATGCAGGTTTTTGTCCTAAGAGCAAGAGTTGATTTCTGGTAAGTCGAGTCACTATTGTGTTCCCATTGCCATACACAGTGCAAATTGCACTCGTGTCTGTTCCTAGCAAGTACAGTGCATTGGACTGAATAGGATCTACGGTTCTTTTCAGTTTCCTAAGCAGAGGTGAACTAGATATGGCCCATGTGTGTAGGAAGCACAGTTCTTTTGTTCTGAGCAAGCTCACTGTTCGGACCCCATAGGAAACACAATAGAGTAGAAGAGTGCTCTTTTTTCTAAAGCAGAGTGTGTTTTTTGTAAGGCAAGCTAGTGTTTGTTTCCTAGTCCTAAAGGGAGTTGAATCACATGCAGTTTCTGGTCCTACGAACAAGAGTTGTTTTCTGGTAAGGAAAGTCACTATTGTGCTCCCATTGCCATACACAGTGCAAATAGCACTCGCGTCTGTTCCCAGCAAGTACAGTGTTGGACTGAAGAGGAGCTACTGTTCTTGTCAGGTTGCTAAGCAGAGTTGAACTACATATGGTCCGTGTGTGTAGGAAGCACAGTTCTTTTGTTCTGAGCAAGCTCACTGTTTGGACCCCTTAGGAAACACAGTAGACTAGAAGAGTGGTCCTTTCTCTAAAGAACAGTGTGTTTCTTGTAAGGCGAGCTAGCGTTTGTTTCCCAGTCCTAAATGGAGTTGAATCCCATGCAGTTTTTTGTCCTATGAGCAAGAGTTGTTTTCTGGTAAGACGAGTCACTATTGTGCTCCAATTGCCCTACACAGTGCAAATAGCACTCGCATCTGTTCCCAGCAAGTACAGTGTATTGGACTGAAGAGGATCTACTCTTCTTGTCAGTTTCCTAAGCAGAGTTGAATTAGATATGGCCCATGTGTGTAGGAAGCACAGTTCTTTTGTTCTGAGCAAGCTCACTGTTTGGACCCCATAGGAAACACAGTAGAGAAGAAGAGTGCTCTTTTCTCAAAAGCAGAGTGTGTTTCATGTAAAGCAAGCTAGCATCTGTTTCCCAGTCCTAAATGGAGTTGAATCACATGCAGTTTCTGGTCCTACGAGCAAGAGTTGTTTTCTGGTAAGGAAAGTCCCTATTGCGCTCCCATTGCCATATACAGTGCAAAAAGCACTTGCGTCTGTTCACAGCAAGTACAGTGTATTGGACTGAATAGGATCTACGGTTCTTTTCAGTTTCCTAAGCAGAGGTGATCTAGATATGGCCCATGTGTGTAGGAAGCACAGTTCTTTTGTTCTGAGCAAGCTCACTGTTCGGACCCCATAGGAAACACAGTAGAGTAGAAGAGTGCTCTTTTCTCTAAAGCAGAGTGTGTTTCATATTAGGCAAGGTAGCGTTTGTTTCCCAGTCCTAAATGGAGTTGAATCACATGCAGTTTCTGGTCCTATGAGCAAGAGTTGTTTTCTGGTAAGGAAAGTCACTATTGCACTCCCATTGCTATATACAGTGCAAATAGCACTCGAGTCTGTTCCCAGCAAGTACAGTGTATCGGACTGAAGAGGAACTACTGTTCTTGTCAGTTTCCTAAGCAGAGTTGAACTAGATATAGCCCGTGTGTAGGAAGCACAGTTCTTTTGTTCTGAGCAAGCTCACTGTTCTGGCCCTATAGGAAACACAGTAGAGTAGAAGAGTGCTCTTTTCTCTACAGCAGAGTGTGTATCTTGTAAGGCGAGCTAGCGTTTGTTTCCCAGTCCTAAATGGAGTTGAAACACATGCAGTTTCTGGTCCTACGAGCAAGAGTTGTTTTATGGTAAGAATAGTCACTATTGCGCTTCCATTGCCTTACACAGGACAAATAGCACTGGCGTCTGTTCCCAGCAAGTACAGTGTATTGGACTAAAGGGGATCTACTGTTCTTGTCAGGTTCCTAAGCAGAGTTGAACTAGATATGGCCCGTGTGTGTAGGAAGCATAGTTATTATGTTCTGAGCAAGCTCACTGTTCTGGCCCTATAGGAAACACAGTAGAGTAGAAGAGTGCTCTTTTATCTAAAGCAGAGTGTTTTTCTTGTAAGGCAAGCTAGCATTTGTTTCCCAGTCCTAAATGGAGTTGAATCACATGCAGTTTCTAGTCCTACAAGCAAGAGTTGTTTTCTGGTAAGGAAAGTCACTATTGTGCTCCCATTGCCATACACAGTGCAAATAGCACTCGCGTCTGTTCCCAGCAAGTACAGTGTATTGGACTGAATAGGATCTACTGTTCTTTTCAGTTTCCTAAGCAGAGGTGCACTAGATATGGCCTATGTGTGTAGGAAGCACAGTTCTTTTGTTCTGAGCAAGCTCACTGTTCAGACCCCATAGGAAACACAGTAGAGTAGAAGAGTGCTCTTTTCTCAAAAGCCAAGTGTGTTTCATGTAAGGCGAGGTAGCGTTTGTTTCCCAGTCCTAAATGGAGTTGAATCACATGCAGTTTCTGGTCCTATGAGCAAGAGTTGTTTTCTGGTAAGGAAAGTCACTATTGCACTCCCATTGCCATACACAGTGCAAATAGCACTGGCGTCTGTTCCCAGCAAGTACAGTGTATCGGACTGAAGAGGAGCTACTGTTCTTGTGAATTTCCTAAGCAGATTTGAACTAGATATGGCCCGAGTGTGTAGGAAGCTCAGTTCTTATGTTCTGAGCAAGCTCACTGTTCTGGCCCTATAGGAAACACAGTAGAGTAGAAGAGTGCTCTTTTCTCTAAAGCAGAGTGTGTTTCTTGTAGGGCAAGCTAGCGTTTGTTTCCTAGTCCTAAATGGAGTTGAATCACATGCAGTTTCTGGTCCTACGAACAAGAGTTGTTTTCTGGTAAGGAAAGTCACTATTGCGCTCCCATTGCCATACACAGTGCAAATAGCACTCGTGTCTGTTCCCAGCAAGTACAGTGTTGGACTGAAGAGGAGCTACTGTTCTTGTCAGGTTCCTAATCAGAGTTGAACTACATATGGTCCGTGTGTGTAGGAAGCACAGTTGTTTTTTTTTCTGAGCAAGCTCACTGTTTGGACCCCATGGGAACCACAGTAGACTAGAAGAGTGCTCCTTTCTCTAAAGCAGACTGTGTTTCTTGTAAGGCGAGCTAGCGTTTGTTTCCCAGTCCTAAATGGAGTTGAATCCCATGCAGATTCTGGTACTATGAGCAAGATTTGTTTTCTGGTAAGGAAAGTCACTATTGCGCTGCCATTGCCATACACAGGACAAATAGCACTGGCGTCTGTTGCCAGCAAGTACAGTGTATTGGACTGAAGAGGATCTACTGTTCTTGTCAGGTTCGTAAGCAGACTTGAACTAGATATGGCCGTGTGTAGGAATCACAATTTTTTTTGTTCTGAGCAAGCTCACTGTTGGACCCCATAGGAAACACAGTAGAGTAGAAGAGTGCTCTTTTCTCAAAAGCAGAGTGTGTTTCATGTAAGGCGAGCTAGCATTTGTTTTCCAGTCCTAAATGTAGTTGAATCACATGCACTTTCTGGTCCTATGAGCAAGAGTTGTTTTCTGGTAAGGAAAGTCCCTATTGCTCTCCCATTGCCATATACATTGCAAATATCACTCGCGTCTGTTCCCAGCAAGTACAGTGTATCAGACTGAAGAGAAGCTACTGTTCTTTTCAGTTTCCTAAGCAGAGTTGAACTAGATATGGCCCGTGTGTAGGAAGCACAGTTCTTTTCTCTGAGCAAGCTCACTGTTCTGGCCCTATAGGAAACACAGTAGAGTAGAAGAGTGCTCTTTTCTCTAAAGCAGAGTGTGTTTTTTGTAAGGCGAGCTAGCGTTTGTTTCCCAGTCCTAAATGGAGATGAACCACATGCAGTTTCTGGTCCTACGAGCAAGAGTTGTTTTCTGGTAAGAGTAGTCACTATTGCGCTGCCATTGCCATACACAGGACAAATAGCACTGGCGTCTGTTGCCAGCAAGTACAGTGTATTCGACTAAAGGGGATCTACTGTTCTTGTCAGGTTCCTAAGCAGAGTTGAACTAGATATGGCCCGTGTGTGTAGGAAGCACAGTTATTATGTTCTGAGCAAGCTCACTGTTCTGGCCCTAAAGGAAACACAGTAGAGTAGAAGAGTGCTATTTTCTCAAAAGCAGAGTATGTTTCTTGTAAGGCAAGCTAGCGTTTGTTTCCCAGTCCTAAATGGAGTTGAGTCACATGCAGTTTTTTGTCCTACGAGCAAGAGTTGTTTTCTGGTAAGACGAGTCACTATTGTGCTCTCATTGCCATACACAGTGCAAATAGCACTTGCGTCTGTTCCCAGCAAGTACAGTGTATTGGACTGAATAGGATCTACTGCTCTTTTCAGTTTCCTAAGCAGAGGTGAACTAAATATCTCCCATGTGTGTAGGAAGCACAGTTCTTTTGTTCTGAGCAAGCTCACTGTTTGGACCCCTTAGGAAACACAGTAGAGTAGAAGAGTGCTCTTTTCTCAAAAGCAGAGTGTCTTTCATGTAAGGCGAGGTAGCGTTTGTTTCCCAGTCCTAAATGGAGTTGAGTCACATGCAGTTTCTGGTCCTATGAGCAAGAGTTGTTTTCTGGTAAGGAAAATCACTATTGCAATCCCATTGCCATACACAGTGCAAATAGCACTGGCGTCTGTTCCCAGCAAGTACAGTGTATTGGACTAAAGGGGATCTACTGTTCTTGTCAAGTTCCTAAGCAGAATTGAACTAGATATGGCCCGTGTGTGTAGGAAGCACAGTTATTATGTTCTGAGCAAGCTCACTGTTTGGACCCCATAGGAAACACAGTAGAGTAGAAGAGTGCTCTTTTCGAAAAGCAGAGTGTGTTTCATGTAAGGCGAGCTAGCATTTGTTTCCCAGTCCTAAATGGAGTTGAATCACATGCACTTTCTGGTCCTATTAGCAAGAGTTGTTTTCTGTTAAGGAAATTCACTATTGCACTCCCATTGGCATATACAGTGCAAATAGTCCTCGCGTCTGTTCGCAGCAAGTACAGTATATCGGACTGAAGAGGAGCTACTGTTCTTGTCAGTTTCCTAAGCAAAGTTGAACAAGATATGGCCCGTGAGTAGGAAGCACAGTTCTTTTGTTCTGAGCAAGCTCACTGTTCTGGCCCTATAGGAAACACAGTAGAGTAGAAGAGTGCTCTTTGCTCTAAAGCAGAGTGTGTTTCTTGTAAGGCAAGCTAGCGTTTGTTTCCCAGTCCTAAATGGAGTTGAATCACATGCAGTTTCTGTTCCTACGAGCAAGAGTTGTTTTCTGGTAAGGAAAGTCACTATTGCGCTCCCATTGCCATACACAGTGCAAATAGCACTCGCGTCTGATCCCAGCAAGTACAGTGTATCAGACTGAAGAGGAGCTACTGTTCTTCTCAGTTTCCTAAGCAGAGTTGAACTAGATATGGACCGTGAGTGTAGGAAGCACAGTTCTTTTGTTCTGAGCAATCTCACCGTTCTGGCCCTATGGGAAACACAGTAGAGTAGAAGAGTGCTCTTTTCTCAAAAGCAGAGTGTGTTTCTTGTAAGGAGAGCTACTGTTTGTTTCCCAGTCCTAAATGGAGTTGAGTCACATGCAGTTTTTTGTCCTACGAGCAAGAGTTGTTTTCTGGTAAGACGAGTCACTATTGTGCTCCCATTGCCATACACAGTGCAAATAGCACTCGTGTCTGTTTCCAGCAAGTACAGTGTATTGGACTGAATAGAATCTACTGTTCTTTTCAGTTTCCTAAGCAGAGGTGCACTAGATATGGCCCATGTGTGTAGGAAGCACAGTTCTTTTTTTCTGAGAAAGCTCACTGTTCGGACCCCATAGGAAACACAATAGAGTAGAGGAGTGCTCTTTTCTCTAAAGCAGAGTGTGTTTCTTGTAAGGCGAGGTAGCGTTTGTTTCCCAGTGCTAAATGGAGTTGAATCACATGCACTTTCTGGTCCTATGAGCAAGAGTTGTTTTCTGGTAAGGAAAGTCACTATTGCACTCCCATTGCCATACACAGTGCAAATAGCACTGGCGTCTGTTCCGAGCAAGTACAGTGTATCGGACTGAAGAGGAGCTACTGTTCTTGTCAATTTCCTAAGCAGAGTTGAACTAGATATGGCCCGTGTGTGTAGGAAGCTCAGTTCTTATGTTCTGAGCAAGCTTACTGTTCTGGCCCTATAGGAAACACAGTAGAGTAGAAGAGTGCTCTTTTCTCTAAAGCAGAGTGTGTTTCTTGTAGGGCAAGCTAGCGTTTGTTTCCTAGTCCTAAATGGAGTTGAATCCCATGCAGTTTCTGGTCCTACAAACAAGAGTTGTTTTCTGGTAAGGAAAGTCACTATTGCGCTCCCATTGCCATACACAGTGCAAATAGCACTCGCGTCTGTTCCCAGCAAGTACACTGTTGGACTGAAGAGGAGCTACTGTTCTTGGCAGGTTCCTAATCAGAGTTGAACTACATATGGTCCGTGTGTGTAGGAAGCACAGTTCTTTTGTTCTGAGCAAGCTCACTGTTTGGACACCATAGGAAACACAGTAGACTAGAAGAGTGCTCCTTTCTCTAAAGCAGAGTGTGTTTCTTGTAAGGCGAGCTAGCGTTTGTTTCCCAGTACTAAATGGAGTTGAATCCCATGCAGTTTCTGGTACTATGAGCAAGAGTTGTTTTCTGGTAAGGAAAGTCACTATTGCGCTGCCATTGCCATACACAGGACAAATAGCACTCGCGTCTGTTCCCAGCAAGTACAGTGTATCGGACTGAAGAGGAGCTACTGTTCTTCTCAGTTTCCTAAGCAGAGTTGAACTAGATATGGCCCGTGTGTAGGAAGCACAGTTCTTTTGTTCTGAGCAAGCTCACTGTTCTGGCCCTATAGGAAACACAGTAGAGTAGAAGAGTGCTCTTTTCTCTAAAGCAGAGTGTGTTTCTTGTAAGTCGAGCTAGCGTTTGTTTCCCAGTCCTAAATAAAATTGAAACACATGCAGTTTCTGGTCCTACGAGCAAGAGTTGTTTTATGGTAAAAATAGTCACTATTGTGCTGCCATTGCCATACACTGGACAAATAGCACTGGCGTCTGTTCCCAGCAAGTACAGTGTATTGGACTAAAGGGGATCTACTGTACTTGTCAGGTTCCTAAGCAGAGTTGAACTAGATATGGCCCGTGTGTGTAGGAAGCACAGTTATTATATTCTGAGCAAGCTCACTGTTCTGGCCCTATAGGAAACACAGTAGAATAGAAGAGTGCTCTTTTCTCAAAAGCAGAGTGTGTTTCATGTAAGGCGAGCTAGCCTTTGTTTCCCAGTCCTAAATGGAGTTGAATCCCATGCAGTTTCTGGTACTATGAGCAAGAGTTGTTTTCTGGTAAGGAAAGTCACTATTGCGCTGCCATTGCCATACACAGGACAAATAGCACTGGCGTCTGTTGCCAGCAAGTACAGTGTATTGGACTGAAGAAGATCTACTGTTCTTGTCAGGTTCCTAAGCAGACTTGAACTAGATAAGGCCGTGTGTGTAGGAAGCACAATTTTTTTGTTCTGAGCAAGCTCACTGTTTGGACCCCATAGGAAACACAGTAGAGTAGAAGAGTGCTCTTTTCTCAAAAGCAGAGTGTGTTTCATGTAAGGCGAGCTAGCATTTGTTTCCCAGTCCTAAATGGAGTTGAATCACATGCACTTTCTGGTCCTACGAGCAAGAGTTGTTTTCTGGTATGGAAAGTCACTATTGCACTCCCATTGCCATATACAGTGCAAATATTCCTCGCGTCTGTTCGCAGCAAGTACAGTATATCAGACTGAAGAGGAGCTACTGTTCTTGTCAGTTTCCTAAGCAGAGTTGAACAAGATATGGCCCGTGTGTAGGAAGCACAGTTCTTTTGTTCTGAGCAAGCTCACTGTTCTGGCCCTATAGGAAACACAGTAGAGTAGAAGAGTGCTCTTTTCTCTAAAGAAGAGTGTGTTTCTTGTAAGGCGAGCTAGCGTTTGTTTCCCAGTCCTAAATGTAGGTGAATCACATGCAGTTTCTGGTCCTACGAGCAAGAGTTGTTTTCTGGTAAGGAAAGTCACTATTGCACTCCCATTGCCATACACAGTGCAAATAGCACTCCCGTCTGGTCCTAGCAAGTACAGTGTATTGGACTGAAGAGGAGCTACTGTTCTTCTCAGTTTCCTAAGCAGAGTTGAATTAGATATGCCCCGTGTGTGTAGGAAGCACAGTTCTTTTGTTCTGAGCAAGCTCACTGTTCTAGCCCTATGGGAAACACAGTAGAGTAGATGGGTGTTCTTTTCTCAAAAGCAGAGTGTGTTTCTCGTAAGGTGAGCTAGAGTTTGTTTCCCAGTCCTAAATGTAGTTGAGTCACATGCAGTTTTTTGTCCTATGAGCAAGAGTTGTTTTCTGGTAAGACGAGTCACTATTGTGTTCCAATTGCCCTACACAGTTCAAATAGCACTCGCGTCTGTTCCCAGCTAGTACAGTGTATTGGACTGAATAGGATCTACTGTTCTTTTCAGTTTCCTAAGCAGAGTTGAACTAGATATGGTCCATGTGTGTAGGAAGCACAGTTCTTTTGTTCTGAGCAAGCTCACTGTTTGGAACCCATAGGAAACACAGTAGAGTAGAAGAGTGCTCTTTTCTCAAAAGCAGAGTGTGTTTCATGTAAGGCGAGCTAGCATTTGTTTCCCAGTCCTAAATGGAGTTGAATCACATGCACTTTCTGGTCCTACGAGCAAGAGTTGTTTTCTGGTAAGGAAAGTCACTATTGCACTCCCATTGCCATATACAGTGCAAATATTCCTCGCGTCTGTTCGCAGCAAGTACAGTATATCAGACTGAAGAGGAGCTACTGTTCTTTTCAGTTTCCTAAGCAGAGTTGAACAAGATATGGCCCGTGTGTAGGAAGCACAGTTCTTTTGTTCTGAGCAAGCTCACTGTTCTGGCCCTATAGGAAACACAGTAGAGTAGAAGAGTGCTCTTTTCTCTAAAGAAGAGTGTGTTTCTTGTAAGGCGAGCTAGCGTTTGTTTCCCAGTCCTAAATGTAGGTGAATCACATGCAGTTTCTGGTCCTACGAGCAAGAGTTGTTTCTGGTAAGGAAAGTCACTATTGCACTCCCATTGCCATACACAGTGCAAATAGCACTCCCGTCTGTTCCTAGCAAGTACAGTGTATTGGACTGAAGAGGAGCTACTGTTCTTTTCAGTTTCCTAAGCAGAGTTGAATTAGATATGCCCCGTGTGTGTAGGAAGCACAGTTCTTTTGTTCTGAGCAAGCTCACTGTTCTAGCCCTATGGGAAACACAGTAGAGTAGATGGGTGTTCTTTTCTCAAAAGCAGAGTGTGTTTCTCGTAAGGTGAGCTAGAGTTTGTTTCCCAGTCCTATATGTAGTTGAGTCACATGCAGTTTTTTGTCCTATGAGCAAGAGTTGTTTTCTGGTAAGACGAGTCACTATTGTGCTCCAATTGCCCTACACAGTTCAAATAGCACTCGCGTCTGTTCCCAGCAAGTACAGTGTATTGGACTGAATAGGATCTACTGTTCTTTTCAGTTTCCTAAGCAGAGTTGAACTAGATATGGTCCATGTGTGTAGTCAGCACAGTTCTTTTGTTCTGAGCAAGCTCACTGTTTGGAACCCATAGGAAACACAGTATAGTAGAAGAGTGCTCTTTTCTCAAAAGCAGAGTGTGTTTCATGTAAGGCGAGCTAGCATTTGTTTCCCAGTCCTAAATGGAGTTGAATCACATGCACTCTCTGGTCCTATGAGCAAGAGTTGTTTTCTGGTAAGGAAAGTCACTATTGCACTCCCATTGCCATATACAGTGCAAAAGCACTCGCGTCTGTTCCCAGCAAGTACAGTGTATCGGACTTAAGAGGAGCTACTGTTCTTCTCAGTTTCCTAAGCAGAGTTGAACTAGATATGGCCCGTGTGTAGGAAGCACAGTTCTTTTGTTCTGAGCAAGCTCACTGTTCTGGCCCTATAGGAAACACAGTAGAGTAGAAGAGTGCTCTTTTCTCTAAAGCAGAGTGTGTTTCTTGTAAGGCGAGCTAGCGTTTGTTTCCCAGTCCTAAATGAAATTGAAACTCATGCAGTTTCTGGTCCTACGAGCAAGAGTTGTTTTATGGTAAGAATAGTCACTATTGTGCTGCCATTGCCATACACTGGACAAATAGCACTGGCGTCTGTTCCCAGCAAGTACAGTGTATTGGACTGAAGAGGATCTACTGTTCTTGTCAGGTTCCTAAGCAGACTTGAACTAGATATGGCCGTGTGTGTAGGAAGCACAATTTTTTTGTTCTGAGCAAGCTCACTGTTCTGGCCCTATAGGAAACACAGTAGAGTAGAAGACTGCTCTTTTCTCAAAAGCAGAGTGTGTTTTATGTAAGGCGAGCTAGCGTTTGTTTCCCAGTCCTAAATGGAGTTGAATCCCATGCAGTTTCTGGTACTATGAGCAAGAGTTGTTTTCTGGTAAGGAAAGTCACTATTGCGCTGCCATTGCCATACACAGGACAAATAGCACTGGCGTCTGTTGCCAGCAAGTACAGTGTATTGGACTGAAGAGGATCTACTGTTCTTGTCAGGTTCCTAAGCAGACTTGAACTAGATATGGCCGTGTGTGTAGGAAGCACAATTTTTTTGTTCTGAGCAAGCTCACTGTTTGGACCCCATAGGAAACACAGTAGAGTAGAAGAGTGCTCTTTTCTCAAAAGCAGAGTGTGTTTCATGTAAGGCGAGCTAGCATTTGTTTCCCAGTAGTTAATGGAGTTGAATCACATGCACTTTCTGGTCCTACGAGCAAGAGTTGTTTTCTGGTAAGGAAAGTCACTATTGCACTCCCATTGCCATATACAGTGCAAATATTCCTCGCGTCTGTTCGCAGCAAGTACAGTATATCAGACTGAAGAGGAGCTACTGTTCTTGTCAGTTTCCTAAGCAGAGATGAACAAGATATGGCCCGTGTGTAGGAAGCACAGTTCTTTTGTTCTGAGCAAGCTCACTGTTCTGGCCCTATAGGAAACACAGTAGAGTAGAAGAGTGCTCTTTTCTCTAAAGAAGAGTGTGTTTCTTGTAAGGCGAGCTAGCGTTTGTTTCCCAGTCCTAAATGGGGTTGAATCACATGCAGTTTCTGGTCCTACGAGCAAGAGTTGTTTTCTGGTAAGGAAAGTCACTATTGCACTCCCATTGCCATACACAGTGCAAATAGCACTCCCGTCTGTTCCTAGCAAGTACAGTGTATTGGACTGAAGAGGAGCTACTGTTCTTCTCAGTTTCCTAAGCAGAGTTGAATTAGATATGCCCCGTGTGTGTAGGAAGCACAGTTCTTTTGTTCTGAGCAAGCTCACTGTTCTAGCCCTATGGGAAACACAGTAGAGTAGAAGGGTGTTCTTTTCTCAAAAGCAGAGTGTGTTTCTCGTAAGGTGAGCTAGAGTTTTTTTCCCAGTTCTAAATGTAGTTGAGTCACATGCAGTTTTTTGTCCTATGAGCAAGAGTTGTTTTCTGGTAAGACGAGTCACTATTGTGCTCCAATTGACCTACAAAGTTCAAATAGCACTCGCGTCTGTTCCCAGCAAGTACAGTGTATTGGACTGAATAGGATCTACTGTTCTTTTCAGTTTCCTAAGCAGAGTTGAACTAGATATGGTCCATGTGTGTAGGAAGCACAGTTCTTTTGTTCTGAGCAAGCTCACTGTTTGGAACCCATAGGAAACACAGTAGAGTAGAAGAGTGCTCTTTTCTCAAAAGCAGAGTGTGTTTCATGTAAGGCGAGCTAGCATTTGTTTCCCAGTCCTAAATGGAGTTGAATCACATGCACTTTCTGGTCCTATGAGCAAGAGTTGTTTTCTGGTCAGGAAAGTCACTATTGCACTCCCATTGCCATATACAGTGCAAATAGCACTCGCGTCTGTTCCCAGCAAGTACAGTGTATCGGACTGAAGAGGAGCTACTGTTCTTCTCAGTTTCCTAAGCAGAGTTGAACTAGATATGGCCCGTGTGTAGGAAGCACAGTTCTTTTGTTCTGAGCAAGCTCACTGTTCTGGCCCTATAGGAAACACAGTAGAGTAGAAGAGTGCTCTTTTCTCTAAAGCAGAGTGTGTTTCTTGTAACGCGAGCTAGCGTTTGTTTCCCAGTCCTAAATGAAATTGAAACACATGCAGTTTCTGATCCTACGAGCAAGAGTTGTTTTATGGTAAGAATAGTCACTATTGAGCTCCCATTGCCATACACTGGACAAATAGCACTGGCGTCTGTTCCCAGCAAGTACAGTGTATTGGACTAAAGGGGATCTACTGTACTTGTCAGGTTCCTAAGCAGAGTTGAACTAGATATGGCCCGTGTGTGTAGGAAGCACAGTTATTATATTCTGAGCAAGCTCACTGTTCTGGCCCTATAGGAAACACAGTAGAGTAGAAGAGTGCTCTTTTCTCAAAAGCAGAGTGTGTTTCATGTAAGGCGAGCTAGCATTTGTTTCCCAGTCCTAAATGGAGTTGAATCCCATGCAGTTTCTGGTACTATGAGCAAGAGTTGTTTTCTGGTAAGGAAAGTCACTATTGCGCTGCCATTGCCATACACAGGACAAATAGCACTGGCGTCTGTTGCCAGCAAGTACAGTGTATTGGACTGAAGAGGATCTACTCTTCTTGTCAGGTTCCTAAGCAGACTTGAACTAGATATGGCCGTGTCTGTAGGAAGCACAATTTTTTTTGTTCTGAGCAAGCTCACTGTTTGGACCCCATAGGAAACACAGTAGAGTAGAAGAGTGCTCTTTTCTCAAAAGCAGAGTGTGTTTCATGTAAGGCGAGCTAGCATTTGTTTCCCAGTCCTAAATGGAGTTGAATCACATGCACTTTCTGATCCTACGAGCAAGAGTTGTTTTCTGGTAAGGAAAGTCACTATTGCACTCCCATTGCCATATACAGTGCAAATAGCCCTCGCGTCTGTTCGCAGCAAGTACAGTATATCAGACTGAAGAGGAGCTACTGTTCTTGTCAGTTTCCTAAGCAGAGTTGAACAAGATATGGCCCGTGTGTAGGAAGCACAGTTCTTTTGTTCTGAGCAAGCTCACTGTTCTGGCCCTATAGGAAACACAGTAGAGTAGAAGAGTGCTCTTTTCTCTAAAGCAGAGTGTGTTTCTTGTAACGCGAGCTAGCGTTTGTTTCCCAGTCCTAAATGGAGTTGAATCACATGCAGTTTCTGGTCCTACGAGCAAGAGTTGTTTTCTGGTAAGACGAGTCACTATTGTGCTCCAATTGCCCTACACAGTTCAAATAGCACTGGCGTCTGTTCCCAGCAAGTAAAGTGTATTGGACTGAATAGGATCTACTTTTCTTTTCAGTTTCCTAAGCAGAGTTGAACTAGATATGGCCTGTGTGTGTAGGAAGCACAGTTATTATATTCTGAGCAAGCTCACTGTTCTGGCCCTATAGGAAACACAGTAGAGTAGAAGAGTGCTCTTTTCTCAAAAGCAGAGTGTGTTTCATGTAAGGCGAGCTAGCGTTTGTTTCCCAGTCCTAAATGGAGTTGAATCCCATGTAGTTTCTGGTACTATGAGCAAGAGTTGTTTTCTGGTAAGGAAAGTCACTATTGCGCTGCCATTGCCATACACAGGACAAATAGCACTGGCGTCTGTTGCCAGCAAGTACAGTGTATTGGACTGAAGAGGATCTACTGTTCTTGTCAGGTTCCTAAGCAGACTTGAACTAGATATGGCCGTGTGTGTAGGAAGCACAATTTTTTTTGTTCTGAGCAAGCTCACTGTTTGGACCCCATAGGAAACACAGTAGAGTAGAAGAGTGCTCTTTTCTCAAAAGCAGAGTGTGTTTCATGTAAGGCGAGCTAGCATTTGTTTCCCAGTCCTAAATGGAGTTGAATCACATGCACTTTCTGATCCTACGAGCAAGAGTTGTTTTCTGGTAAGGAAAGTCACTATTGCACTCCCATTGCCATGCACAGTGCAAATAGCACTGGCGTCTGTTCCCAGCAAGTACAGTGTATCGGACTGAAGAGGAGCTACTTTTCTTGTCAATTTCCTAAGCAGAGTTGAACTAGATATGGCCCGTGTGTGTAGGAAGCTCAGTTCTTATGTTCTGAGCAAGCTCACTGTTCTGGCCCTATAGGAAACACAGTAGAGTAGAAGAGTGCTCTTTTCTCTAAAGCAGAGTGTGTTTCTTGTAGGGCAAGCTAGCGTTTGTTTCCTAGTCCTAAATGGAGTTGAATTCCATGCAGTTTCTGGTCCTACGAACAAGAGTTGTTTTCTGGTAAGGAAAGTCACTATTGCACTCCCATTGCCATACACAGTGCAAATAGCACTCGCGTCTGTTCCCAGCAAGTACAGTGTTGGACTGAAGAGGAGCTACTGTTCTTGTCAGGTTCCTAATCAGAGTTGAACTACATATGGTCCGTGTGTAGGAAGCACAGTTCTTTTGTTCTGAGCAAGCTCACTGTTTGGACCCCATAGGAAACACAGTAGAGTAGAAGAGTGCTCTTTTCTCAAAAGCAGAGTGTGTTTCATGTAAGGCGAGCTAGCATTTGTTTCCCAGTCCTAAATGAAGTTGCATCACATGCACTTTCTGGTCCTATTAGCAAGAGTTGTTTTCTGGTAAGGAAATTCACTATTGCACTCCCATTGGCATATACAGTGCAAATAGTCCTCGCGTCTGTTCGCAGCAAGTACAGCATATCGGACAGAAGAGGAGCTACTGTTCTTGTCAGTTTCCTAAGCAAAGTTGAACAAGATATGGCCCGTGAGTAGGAAGCACAGTTCTTTTGTTCTGAGCAAGCTCACTGTTCTGGCCCTATAGGAAACACAGTAGAGTAGAAGAGTGCTCTTTGCTCTAAAGCAGAGTGTGTTTCCAGGAAGGCGAGCTAGCGTTTGTTTCCCAGTCCTAAATGGAGTTGAATCACATGCAGTTTCTGGTCCTACGAGCAAGAGTTGTTTTCTGGTAAGGAAAGTCACTATTGCACTCCCATTGCCATACACAGTGCAAATAGCACTCCCGTCTGTTCCTAGCAAGTACAGTGTATTGGACTGAAGAGGAGCTACTGTTCTTCTCAGTTTCCTAAGCAGAGTTGAACTAGATATGCCCCGTGTGTGTAGGAAGCACAGTTCTTTTGTTCTGAGCAAGCTCACTGTTTTAGCCCTATGGGAAACACAGTAGAGTAGAAGAGTGTTCTTTTCTCAAAAGCAGAGTGTGTTTCTCGTAAGGCGAGCTAGAGTTTGTTTCCCAGTCCTAAATGTAGTTGAGTCACATGCAGTTTATCTGTCCTATGAGCAAGAGTTGTTTTCTGGTAAGACGAGTCACTATTGTGCTCCAATTGCCCTACACAGTGCAAATAGCACTCGCGTCTGTTCCCAGCAAGTACAGTGTATTGGACTGAATAGGATCTACTGTTCTTTTCAGTTTCCTAAGCAGAGTTGAACTAGATATGGTCCATGTGTGTAGGAAGCACAGTTCTTTTGTTCTGAGCAAGCTCACTGTTCGGACCCCATTGGAAACACAGTAGAGTAGAAGAGTGCTCTTTTCTCAAAAGCAGAGTGTGTTTCATGTAAGGCGAGGTAGCGTTTGTTTCCCAGGCCTAAATGGAGTTGAATCACATGCAGTTTCTGGTCCTATGAGCAAGAGTTGTTTTCTGGTAAGGAAAGTCACTATTGCACTCCCATTGCCATACACAGTGCAAATAGCACTGGCGTCTGTTCCCAGCAAGTACAGTGTATCGGACTGAAGAGGACCTACTGTTCTTGTCAATTTCCTAAGCAGAATTGAACTAGATATGGCCCGTGTGTGTAGGAAGCTCAGTTCTTATGTTCTGAGCAAGCTCACTGTTCTGGCACTATAGGAAACACAGTAGAGTAGAAGAGTGCTCTTTTCTCTAAAGCAGAGTATGTTTCATGTAAGGCGAGGTAGCCTTTTTTTCCCAGTCCTAAATGGAGTTGAATCACATGCAGTTTCTGGTCCTACGAGCAAGAGTTGTTTTCTGGTAAGGAAAGTCACTATTGAACTCCCATTGCCATACACAGTGCAAATAGCACTCGCGTCTGTTCCCAGGAAGTACAGTGTTGGACTGAAGAGGAGCTACTGTTCTTGTCAGGTTCCTAATCAGAGTTGAACTACATATGGACTGTGTGTAGGAAGCACAGTTCTTTTGTTCTGAGCAAGCTCACTGTTTGGACCCCATAGGAAACACAGTAGACTAGAAGAGTGCTCCTTTCTCTAAAGCAGAGTGTGTTTCTTGTAAGGCGAGCTAGCGTTTGTTTCCCAGTCCTAAATGGAGTTGAATCCCATGCAGTTTCTGGTCCTACTAGCAAGAGTTGTTTTCTGGTAAGGAAAGTCACTATTGCGCTGCCATTGCCATACACAGGACAAATAGCACTGGCGTCTGTTGCCAGCAAGTACAGTGTATTGGACTGAAGAGGATCTACTGTTCTTGTCAGGTTCCTAAGCAGACTTGAACTAGATATGGCCGTGTGTGTAGGAAGCACAATTTTTTTGTTCTGAGCAAGCTCACTGTTTGGACCCCATAGGAAACACAGTAGAGTAGAAGAGTGCTCTTTTCTCAAAAGCAGAGTGTGTTTCATGTAAGGCGAGCTAGCATTTTTTTCCCAGTCCTAAATGGAGTTGAATCACAGGCACTTTCTGGTCCTATGAGCAAGAGTTGTTTTCTGGTAAGGAAAGTCACTATTGCACTCACATTGCCATATACAGTGCAAATAACACTCGCGTCTGTTCCCATCCAGTACAGTGTATCGAACTTAAGAGGAGCTACTGTTCTTCTCAGTTTCCTAAGCAGAGTTGAACAAGATATGGCCCGTGTGTAGGAAGCACAGTTCTTTTGTTCTGAGCAAGCTCACTGTTCTGGCCCTATAGGAAACACAGTAGAGTAGAAGAGTGCTCTTTTCTCTAAAGCAGAGGGTGTTTCTCGTAGGGCGAGCTAGCGTTTGTTTCCCAGTCCTAAATGGAGTTGAATCACATGCAGTTTCTGGTCCTACGAGCAAGAGTTGTTTTCTGGTAAGACGAGTCACTATTGTGCTCCAATTGCCCTACACAGTTCAAATAGCACTCGCGTCTGTTCCCAGCAAGTACAGTGTATTGGACTGAATAGGATCTACTGTTCTTTTCAGTTTCCTAAGCAGTGTTGAACTATATATGGTCCATGTGTGTAGGAAGCACAGTTCTTTTGTTCTGAGCAAGCTCACTGTTTGGACCCCATAGGAAACACAGTAGAGTAGAAGAGTGCTCTTTTCTCAAAAGCAGAGTGTGTTTCATGTAAGGCGAGCTAGCATTTGTTTCCCAGTCCTAAATGGAGTTGAATCACATGCAGTTTCTGGTCCTACGAGCAAGAGTTGTTTTCTGGTAAGGAAAGTCACTATTGCACTCCCATTGACATATACAGTGCAAATAACACTAGCGTCTGTTCCCAGCAAGTACAGTGTATCGAACTGAAGAGGAGCTACTGTTCTTCTCAGTTTCCTAAGCAGAGTTGAACTAGATATGGCCCGTGTGTAGGAAGCACAGTTCTTTTGTTCTGAGCAAGCTCACTGTTCTGGCCCTATAGGAAACACAGTAGAGTAGAAGAGTGCTCTTTTCTCTAAAGCAGAGTGTGTTTCTTGTAAGGCGAGGTAGCGTTTGTTTCCCAGGCCTAAATGGAGTTGAATCACATGCAGTTTCTGGTCCTATGAGCAAGAGTTGTTTTCTGGTAAGGAAAGTCACTATTGCACTCCCATTGCCATACACAGTGCAAGTAGCACTGGCGTCTGTTCCCAGCAAGTACAGTGTATCGGACTGAAGAGGAGCTACTGTTCTTGTCAATTTCCTAAGCAGAATTGAACTAGATATGGCCCGTGTGTGTAGGAAGCTCAGTTCTTATGTTCTGAGCCAGCTCACTGTTCTGGCCCTATAGGAAACACAGTAGAGTAGAAGAGTGCTCTTTTCTCTAAAGCAGAGTGTGTTTCATGTAAGGCGAGGTAGCGTTTTTTTCCCAGTCCTAAATGGAGTTGAATCACATGCAGTTTCTGGTCCTATGAGCAAGAGTTGTTTTCTGGTAAGGAAAGTCACTATTGCACTCCCATTGCCATACACAGTGCAAATAGCACTCGCGTCTGTTCCCAGCAAGTACAGTGTTGGACTGAAGAGGAGCTACTGTTCTTGTCAGGTTCCTAATCAGAGTTGAACTACATATGGTCCGTGTGTGTAGGAAGCACAGTTCTTTTGTTCTGAGCAAGCTCACTGTTTGGACCGCATAGGAAACACAGTAGACTAGAAGAGTGCTCCTTTCTCTAAAGCAGAGTGTGTTTCTTGTAAGGCGAGCTAGCGTTTGTTTCCCAGTCCTAAATGGAGTTGAATGCCATGCAGTTTCTGGTCCTACTAGCAAGAGTTGTTTTCTGGTAAGGAAAGTCACTATTGCGCTGCCATTGCCATACGCAGGACAAATAGCACTGGCGTCTGTTGCCAGCAAGTACAGTGTATTGGACTGAAGAGGATCTACTGTTCTTGTCAGGTTCCTAAGCAGACTTGAACTAGATATGGCCGTGTGTGTAGGAAGCACAATTTTTTTGTTCTGAGCAAGCTCACTGTTTGGACCCCATAGGAAACACAGTAGAGTAGAAGAGTGCTCTTTTCTCAAAAGCAGAGTGTGTTTCATGTAAGGCGAGCTAGCATTTGTTTCCCATTCCTAAATGGAGTTGAATCACAGGCACTTTCTGGTCCTATGAGCAAGAGTTGTTTTCTGGTAAGGAAAGTCACTATTGCACTCCCATTGCCATATACAGTGCAAATAACACTCGCGTCTGTTCCCAGCAAGTACAGTGTATCGGACTGAAGAGGAGCTACTGTTCTTCTCAGTTTCCTAAGCAGAGTTGAACTAGATATGGCCCGTGTGTAGGAAGCACAGTTCTTTTGTTCTGAGCAAGCTCACTGTTCTGGCCCTATAGGAAACACAGTAGAGTAGAAGAGTGCTCTTTTCTCTAAAGCAGAGTGTGTTTCTTGTAAGGCGAGCTAGCGTTTGTTCCCCAGTCCTAAATGAAATTGAAACACATGCAGTTTCAGGTCCTACGAGCAAGAGTTGTTTTATGGTAAGAATAGTCACTATTGTGCTACCATTGCCATACACTGGACAAATAGCACTGGCGTCTGTTCCCAGCAAGTACAGTGTATTGGACTAAAGGGGATCTACTGTTCTTGTCAGGTTCCTAAGCAGAGTTGAACTAGATATGGCCCGTGTGTGTAGGAAGCACAGTTATTATATTCTGAGCAAGCTCACTGTTCTGGCCCTATAGGAAACACAGTAGAGTAGAAGAGTGCTCTTTTCTCAAAAGTAGAGTGCGTTTCTTGTAAGGCAAGCTAGCGTTTTTTTCCCAGTCCTAAATGGAGTTGAATCACATGCAGTTTCTGGTCCTACGAGCAAGAGTTGTTTTCTGGTAAGGAAAGTCACTATTGCGCTCCCATTGCCATACACAGTGCAAATAGCACTCGCGTCTGATCCCAGCAAGTACAGTGTATCAGACTGAAGAGGAGCTACTGTTCTTCTCAGTTTCCTAAACAGAGTTGAACTAGATATGGACCGTGAGTGTAGGAAGCACAGTTCTTTTATTCGGAGCAATCTCACCGTTCTGGCCCTATGGGAAACACAGTAGAGTAGAAGAGTGCTCTTTTCTCAAAAGCAGAGTGTGTTTCTTGTAAGGCGAGCTACTGTTTGTTTCCCAGTCCTAAATGGAGTTGAGTCACATGCAGTTTTTTGTCCTACGAGCAAGAGTTGTTTTCTGGTAAGACGAGTCACTATTGTGCTCCCATTGCCATACACAGTGCAAATAGCACTCGTGTCTGTTTCCAGCAAGTACAGTGTATTGGACTGAATAGAATCTACTGTTCTTTTCAGTTTCCTAAGCAGAGGTGCACTAGATATGGCCCATGTGTGTAGGAAGCACAGTTCTTTTTTTCTGAGCAAGCTCACTGTTCGGACCCCATAGGAAACACAGTAGAGTAGAAGAGTGCTCTTTTCTCTAAAGCAGAGTGTGTTTCTTGTAAGGCGAGGTAGCGTTTGTTTCCCAGTGCTAAATGGAGTTGAATCACATGCAGTTTCTGGTCCTATGAGCAAGAGTTGTTTTCTGGTAAGGAAAGTCACTATTGCACTCCCATTGCCATACACAGTGCAAATAGCACTGGCGTCTGTTCCCAGCAAGTACAGTGTATCGGACTGAAGAGGAGCTACTGTTCTTGTCAATTTCCTAAGCAGAGTTGAACTAGATATGGCCCGTGTGTGTAGGAAGCTCAGTTCCTATGTTCTGAGCAAGCTTACTGTTCTGGCCCTATAGGAAACACAGTAGAGTAGAAGAGTGCTCTTTTCTCTAAAGCAGAGTGTGTTTCTTGTAGGGCAAGCTATCATTTGTTTCCTAGTCCTAAATGGAGTTGAATCCCATGCAGTTTCTGGTCCTACGAACAGGAGTTGTTTTCTGGTAAGGAAAGTCACTATTGCGCTCCCATTGCCATACACAGTGCAAATAGCACTCGCGTCTGTTCCCAGCAAGTACAGTGTTGGACTGAAAAGGAGCTACTGTTCTTGGCAGGTTCCTAATCAGAGTTGAACTACATATGGTCCGTGTGTGTAGGAAGCACAGTTCTTTTGTTCTGAGCAAGCTCACTGTTTGGACACCATAGGAAACACAGTAGACTAGAAGAGTGCTCCTTTCTCTAAAGCAGAGTGTGTTTCTTGTAAGGCGAGCTAACGTTTGTTTCCCAGTCCTAAATGGAGTTGAATCCCATGCAGTTTCTGGTCCTACTAGCAAGAGTTGTTTTCTGGTAAGGAAAGTCACTATTGCGCTGCCATTGCCATACACAGGACAAATAGCACTGGCGTCTGTTGCCAGCAAGTACAGTGTATTGGACTGAAGAGGATCTACTGTTCTTGTCAGGTTCCTAAGCAGACTTGAACTAGATATGGCCGTGTGTGTAGGAAGCACAATTTTTTTGTTCTGAGCAAGCTCACTGTTTGGACCCCATAGGAAACACAGTAGAGTAGAAGAGTGCTCTTTTCTCAAAAGCAGAGTGTGTTTCATGTAAGGCGAGCTAGCATTTTTTTCCCAGTCCTAAATGGAGTTGAATCACAGGCACTTTCTGGTCCTATGAGCAAGAGTTGTTTTCTGGTAAGGAAAGTCACTATTGCACTCACATTGCCATATACAGTGCAAATAACACTCGCGTCTGTTCCCATCCAGTACAGTGTATCGAACTTAAGAGGAGCTACTGTTCTTCTCAGTTTCCTAAGCAGAGTTGAACAAGATATGGCCCGTGTGTAGGAAGCACAGTTCTTTTGTTCTGAGCAAGCTCACTGTTCTGGCCCTATAGGAAACACAGTAGAGTAGAAGAGTGCTCTTTTCTCTAAAGCAGAGGGTGTTTCTCGTAGGGCGAGCTAGCGTTTGTTTCCCAGTCCTAAATGGAGTTGAATCACATGCAGTTTCTGGTCCTACGAGCAAGAGTTGTTTTCTGGTAAGACGAGTCACTATTGTGCTCCAATTGCCCTACACAGTTCAAATAGCACTCGCGTCTGTTCCCAGCAAGTACAGTGTATTGGACTGAATAGGATCTACTGTTCTTTTCAGTTTCCTAAGCAGTGTTGAACTATATATGGTCCATGTGTGTAGGAAGCACAGTTCTTTTGTTCTGAGCAAGCTCACTGTTTGGACCCCATAGGAAACACAGTAGAGTAGAAGAGTGCTCTTTTCTCAAAAGCAGAGTGTGTTTCATGTAAGGCGAGCTAGCATTTGTTTCCCAGTCCTAAATGGAGTTGAATCACATGCAGTTTCTGTTCCTACGAGCAAGAGTTGTTTTCTGGTAAGGAAAGTCACTATTGCACTCCCATTGACATATACAGTGCAAATAACACTAGCGTCTGTTCCCAGCAAGTACAGTGTATCGAACTGAAGAGGAGCTACTGTTCTTCTCAGTTTCCTAAGCAGAGTTGAACTAGATATGGCCCGTGTGTAGGAAGCACAGTTCTTTTGTTCTGAGCAAGCTCACTGTTCTGGCCCTATAGGAAACACAGTAGAGTAGAAGAGTGCTCTTTTCTCTAAAGCAGAGTGTGTTTCTTGTAAGGCGAGGTAGCGTTTGTTTCCCAGGCCTAAATGGAGTTGAATCACATGCAGTTTCTGGTCCTATGAGCAAGAGTTGTTTTCTGGTAAGGAAAGTCACTATTGCACTCCCATTGCCATACACAGTGCAAGTAGCACTGGCGTCTGTTCCCAGCAAGTACAGTGTATCGGACTGAAGAGGAGCTACTGTTCTTGTCAATTTCCTAAGCAGAATTGAACTAGATATGGCCCGTGTGTGTAGGAAGCTCAATTCTTATGTTCTGAGCCAGCTCACTGTTCTGGCCCTATAGGAAACACAGTAGAGTAGAAGAGTGCTCTTTTCTCTAAAGCAGAGTGTGTTTCATGTAAGGCGAGGTAGCGTTTTTTTCCCAGTCCTAAATGGAGTTGAATCACATGCAGTTTCTGGTCCTATGAGCAAGAGTTGTTTTCTGGTAAGGAAAGTCACTATTGCACTCCCATTGCCATACACAGTGCAAATAGCACTCGCGTCTGTTCCCAGCAAGTACAGTGTTGGACTGAAGAGGAGCTACTGTTCTTGTCAGGTTCCTAATCAGAGTTGAACTACATATGGTCCGTGTGTGTAGGAAGCACAGTTCTTTTGTTCTGAGCAAGCTCACTGTTTGGACCGCATAGGAAACACAGTAGACTAGAAGAGTGCTCCTTTCTCTAAAGCAGAGTGTGTTTCTTGTAAGGCGAGCTAGCGTTTGTTTCCCAGTCCTAAATGGAGTTGAATGCCATGCAGTTTCTGGTCCTACTAGCAAGAGTTGTTTTCTGGTAAGGAAAGTCACTATTGCGCTGCCATTGCCATACGCAGGACAAATAGCACTGGCGTCTGTTGCCAGCAAGTACAGTGTATTGGACTGAAGAGGATCTACTGTTCTTGTCAGGTTCCTAAGCAGACTTGAACTAGATATGGCCGTGTGTGTAGGAAGCACAATTTTTTTGTTCTGAGCAAGCTCACTGTTTGGACCCCATAGGAAACACAGTAGAGTAGAAGAGTGCTCTTTTCTCAAAAGCAGAGTGTGTTTCATGTAAGGCGAGCTAGCATTTGTTTCCCATTCCTAAATGGAGTTGAATCACAGGCACTTTCTGGTCCTATGAGCAAGAGTTGTTTTCTGGTAAGGAAAGTCACTATTGCACTCCCATTGCCATATACAGTGCAAATAACACTCGCGTATGTTCCCAGCAAGTACAGTGTATCGGACTGAAGAGGAGCTACTGTTCTTCTCAGTTTCCTAAGCAGAGTTGAACTAGATATGCCCCGTGTGTAGGAAGCACAGTTCTTTTGTTCTGAGCAAGCTCACTGTTCTGGCCCTATAGGAAACACAGTAGAGTAGAAGAGTGCTCTTTTCTCTAAAGCAGAGTGTGTTTCTTGTAAGGCGAGCTAGCGTTTGTTTCCCAGTCCTAAATGAAATTGAAACACATGCAGTTTCAGGTCCTACGAGCAAGAGTTGTTTTATGGTAAGAATAGTCACTATTGTGCTACCATTGCCATACACCGGACAAATAGCACTGGCGTCTGTTCCCAGCAAGTACAGTGTATTGGACTAAAGGGGATCTACTGTTCTTGTCAGGTTCCTAAGCAGAGTTGAACTAGATATGGCCCGTGTGTGTAGGAAGCACAGTTATTATATTCTGAGCAAGCTCACTGTTCTGGCCCTATAGGAAACACAGTAGAGTAGAAGAGTGCTCTTTTCTCAAAAGTAGAGTGTGTTTCTTGTAAGGCAAGCTAGCGTTTTTTTCCCAGTCCTAAATGGAGTTGAATCACATGCAGTTTCTGGTCCTACGAGCAAGAGTTGTTTTCTGGTAAGGAAAGTCACTATTGCGCTCCCATTGCCATACACAGTGCAAATAGCACTCGCGTCTGATCCCAGCAAGTACAGTGTATCAGACTGAAGAGGAGCTACTGTTCTTCTCAGTTTCCTTAACAGAGTTGAACTAGATATGGACCGTGAGTGTAGGAAGCACAGTTCTTTTGTTCTGAGCAATCTCACCGTTCTGGCCCTATGGGAAACACAGTAGAGTAGAAGAGTGCTCTTTTCTCAAAAGCAGAGTGTGTTTCTTGTAAGGCGAGCTACTGTTTGTTTCCCAGTCCTAAATGGAGTTGAGTCACATGCAGTTTTTTGTCCTACGAGCAAGAGTTGTTTTCTGGTAAGACGAGTCACTATTGTGCTCCCATTGCCATACACAGTGCAAATAGCACTCGTGTCTGTTTCCAGCAAGTACAGTGTATTGGACTGAATAGAATCTACTGTTCTTTTCAGTTTCCTAAGCAGAGGTGCACTACATATGGCCCATGTGTGTAGGAAGCACAGTTCTTTTTTTCTGAGCAAGCTCACTGTTCGGACCCCATAGGAAACACAGTAGAGTAGAAGAGTGCTCTTTTCTCTAAAGCAGAGTGTGTTTCTTGTAAGGCGAGGTAGCGTTTGTTTCCCAGTGCTAAATGGAGTTGAATCACATGCAGTTTCTGGTCCTATGAGCAAGAGTTGTTTTCTGGTAAGGAAAGTCACTATTGCACTCCCATTGCCATACACAGTGCAAATAGCACTGGCGTCTGTTCCCAGCAAGTACAGTGTATCGGACTGAAGAGGAGCTACTGTTCTTGTCAATTTCCTAAGCAGAGTTGAACTAGATATGGCCCGTGTGTGTAGGAAGCTCAGTTCCTATGTTCTGAGCAAGCTTACTGTTCTGGCCCTATAGGAAACACAGTAGAGTAGAAGAGTGCTCTTTTCTCTAAAGCAGAGTGTGTTTCTTGTAGGGCAAGCTATCATTTGTTTCCTAGTCCTAAATGGAGTTGAATCCCATGCAGTTTCTGGTCCTACGAACAAGAGTTGTTTTCTGGTAAGGAAAGTCACTATTGCGCTCCCATTGCCATACACAGTTCAAATAGCACTCGCGTCTGTTCCCAGCAAGTACAGTGTTGGACTGAAAAGGAGCTACTGTTCTTGGCAGGTTCCTAATCAGAGTTGAACTACATATGGTCCGTGTGTGTAGGAAGCACAGTTCTTTTGTTCTGAGCAAGCTCACTGTTTGGACACCATAGGAAACACAGTAGACTAGAAGAGTGCTCCTTTCTCTAAAGCAGAGTGTGTTTCTTGTAAGGCGAGCTAGCGTTTGTTTCCCAGTACTAAATGGAGTTGAATCCCATGCAGTTTCTGGTACTATGAGCAAGAGTTGTTTTCTGGTAAGGAAAGTCACTATTGCGCAGCCATTGCCATACACAGGACAAATAGCACTGGCGTCTGCTGCCAGCAAGTACAGTGTATTGGACTGAAGAGGATCTACTGTTCATTTCAGGTTCCTAAGCAGACTTGAACTAGATATGGCCCTGTGCGTAGGAAGCACAGTTCTTTTGTTCTGAGTAATCTCACCGTTCTGGCACTATGGGAAACACAGTAGAGTAGAAGAATGCTCTTTTCTCAAAAGCAGAGTGTGTTTCTTGTAAGGCGATGTTTCCCATTCCTAAATGGAGTTGAGTCACATGCAGTTTTTTGTCCAACGAGCAAGAGTTGTTTTCTGGTGCGACGAGTCACTATTGTGCTCCCATTGCCATACACAGTGCAAATAGCACTCGCGTCTGTTCCCCAGCAAGTACAGTGTATTGGACTGAATAGGATCTACTGTTCTTTTCAGTTTCCTAAGCAGAGGTGCACTAGATATGGCCCATGTGTGTAGGAGGCACATTTCTTTTGTTTCTGAGCAAGCTCACTGTTTGGACACCACAGGAAAACACAGTAGAGTAGAAGAGTGCTCTTTTCTCAAAAGCAGAGTGTGTTTCATGTAAGGCGAGCTAAGCGTTTGTTTCCCAGTCCTAAATGGAGTTGAATCCCATGAAGTTTCTGGTACTATGAGCAAGAGTTGTTTTTCTGGTAAGGAAAGTCACTATTGCCGCTGCCATTGCCATACACAGGACAAATAGCACTGGCGTCTGTTGCCAGCAAGTACAGTGTATTGGACTGAAGAGGATCTACTGTTCTTGTCAGGTTCCTAAGCAGACTTGAACTAGATATGGCCGTGTGTGTAGGAAGCACAATTTTTTTTTTGTTCTGAGCAAGCTCACTGTTTGGACCCCATAGGAAACACAGTAGAGTAGAAGAGTGCTATTTTCTCAAAAGCAGAGTGTGTTTCATGTAAGGCGAGCTAGCATTTGTTTCCCAGTCCTAAATGGAGTTGAATCACATGCACTTTCTGGTCCTACGAGCAAGAGTTGTTTTCTGGTAAGGAAAGTCACTATTGCACTCCCATTGCCATAGACAGTGCAAATATTCCTCGCGTCTGTTCGCAGCAAGTACAGTATATCAGACTGAAGAGGAGCTACTGTTCTTGTCAGTTTCCTAAGCAGGAGTTGAACAAGATATGGCCCGTGTGTAGGAAGCACAGTTCTTTTGTTCTGAGCAAGCTCACTGTTCTGGCCCTACAGGAAACACAGTAGAGTAGAAGAGTGCTCTTTTCTCTAAAGAAGAGTGTGTTTCTTGTAAGGCGAGCTAGCGTTTGTTTCCCAGTCCTAAATGGAGTTGAATCACATGCAGTTTCTGGTCCTCACGAGCAAAGGTTGTTTTCTGGTAAGGAAAGTCACTATTGCACTCCCATTGCCATACACAGTGCAAATAGCACTCCCGTCTGTTCCTAGCAAGTACAGTGTATTGGACTCAAGAGGAGCTACTGTTCTTCTCAGTTTCCTAAGCAGAGTTGAATTAGATATGCCCCGTGTGTGTAGGAAGCACAGTTCTTTTGTTCTGAGCAAGCTCACTGTTCTAGCCCTATGGAAAACACAGTAGAGTAGAAGGGTGTTCTTTTCTCAAAAGCAGAGTGTGTTTCTCGTAAGGTGAGCTAGAGTTTGTTTCCCAGTCCTAAATGTAGTTGAGTCACATGCAGTTTTTTGTCCTATGAGCAAGAGTTGTTTTCTGGTAAGACGAGTCACTATTGTGCTCCAATTGCCCTACACAGTTCAAATAGCACTCGCGTCTGTTCCCCAGCAAGTACAGTGTATTGGACTGAATAGGATCTACTGTTCTTTTCAGTCAGTTTCCTAAGCAGAGTTGAACTAGATATGGTCCATGTGTGTAGGAAGCACAGTTCATTTGTTCTGAGCAAGCTCACTGTTTGGAACCCATAGGAAACACAGTAGAGTAGAAGAGTGCTCTTTTCTCAAAAGCAGAGTGTGTTTCATGTAAGGCGAGCTAGCATTTGTTTCCCAGTCCTAAATGGAGTTGAATCACATGCACTTTCTGGTCCTATGAGCAAGAGTTGTTTTCTGGTAAGGAAAGTCACTATTGCACTCCCATTGCCATATACAGTGCAAAGAGCACTCGCGTCTGTTCCCAGCAAGTACAGTGTATCAGACTGAAGAGGAGCTACTGTTCTTCTCAGTTTCCTAAGCAGAGTTGAACTAGATATGGCCCGTGTGTAGGAAGCACAGTTCTTTTGTTCTGAGCAAGCTCACTGTTCTGGCCCTATAGGAAACACAGTAGAGTAGAAGAGTGCTCTTTTCTCTAAAGCAGAGTGTGTTTCTTGTAAGGCGAGCTAGCGTTTGTTTCCCAGTCCTAAATGAAATTGAAACACATGCAGTTTCTGGTCCTACGAGCAAGAGTTGTTTTATGGTAAGAATAGTCACTATTGTGCTGCCATTGCCATACACTGGACAAATAGCACTGGCGTCTGTTCCCAGCCAGTACAGTGTATTGGACTAAAGGGGATCTACTGTACTTGTCAGGTTCCTAAGCAGAGTTGAACTAGATATGGCCCGTGTGTGTAGGAAGCACAGTTATTATATTCTGAGCAAGCTCACTGTTCTGGCCCTTTAGGAAACACAGTAGAGTAGAAGAGTGCTCTTTTCTCAAAAGCAGAGTGTGTTTCATGTAAGGCGAGCTAGCGTTTGTTTCCCAGTCCTAAATGGAGTTGAATCCCATGCAGTTTCTGGTACTATGAGCAAGAGTTGTTTTCTGGTAAGGAAAGTCACTATTGTGCTGCCATTGCCATACACAGGACAAATAGCACTGGCGTCTGTTGCCAGCAAGTACAGTGTATTGGACTGAAGAGGATCTACTGTTCTTGTCAGGTTCCTAAGCAGACTTGAACTAGATATGGCCGTGTGTGTAGGAAGCACAATTTTTTTTTGTTCTGAGCAAGCTCACTGTTTGGACCCCATAGGAAACACAGTAGAGTAGAAGAGTGCTCTTTTCTCAAAAGCAGAGTGTGTTTCATGTAAGGCGAGCTAGCATTTGTTTCCCAGTCCTAAATGGAGTTGAATCACATGCACTTTATGGTACTACGAGCAAGAGTTGTTTTCTGGTAAGGAAAGTCACTATTGCACTCCCATTGCCATATACAGTGCAAATATTCCTCGCGTCTGTTCGCAGCAAGTACTTTATATCAGACTGAAGAGGAGCTACTGTTCTTGTCAGTTTCCTAAGCAGAGTTGAACAAGATATGGCCCGTGTGTAGGAAGCACAGTTCTTTTGTTCTGAGCAAGCTCACTGTTCTGGCCCTATAGGAAACACAGTAGAGTAGATGAGTGCTCTTTTCTCTAAAGCAGAGTGTGTTTCTTGTAAGGCGAGCTACTGTTTGTTTCCCAGTCCTAAATGGAGTTGAATCACATGCAGTTTCTGGTCCTACAAGCAAGAGTTTTTTTCTGGTAAGGAAAGTCACTATTGCACTCCCATTGCCATACACAGTGCAAATAGCACTCCCGTCTGTTCCTAGCAAGTACAGTGTATTGGACTCAAGAGGAGCTACTGTTCTTCTCAGTTTCCTAAGCAGAGTTGAATTAGATATGCCCCGTGTGTGTAGGAAGCACAGTTCTTTTGTTCTGAGCAAGCTCACTGTTCTAGCCCTATGGGAAACACAGTAGAGTAGAATAGTGCTCTTTTCTCAAAAGCAGAGTGTGTTTCATGTAAGGCGAGGTAGCGTTTGTTTCCTAGTCCTAAATGAAGTTGAATGCCATGCAGTTTCTGGTCCTACGAACAAGAGTTGTTTTTTGGTAAGGAAAGTCACTATTGCGCTCCCATTGCCATACACAGTGCAAATAGCACTCTCGTCTGTTCCCAGCAAGTACAGTGTTGGACTGAAGAGGAGCTACTGTTCTTCTCAGTTTCCTAAGCAGAGTTGAACTAGATATGCCCCGTGTGTGTAGGAAGCACAGTTCTTTTGTTCTGAGCAAGCTCACTGTTCGGAACAATTAGGAAACACAGTAGAGTACAAGAGTGCTCTTTTCTCAAAAGCAGAGTGTTTTTCTTGTAAGGCGAGCTAGTGTTTGTTTCCCAGTCAGAAATGGAGTTGAATGCCATGCAGTTTCTGGTCCGACGAGGAAGAGTTGTTTTCTGGTAAGAAGAGTCACTATTGTGCTCCCATTGTCATGCACAGGGCAAATAGCAATGGTGTCTGTTCCCAGCATGTACAGTGTATTGGACTGAGGAGGATCTACTGTTCTTGTCAGGTTCCTAAGCAGAGTTGAACTAGATATGGTCCGTTTGTGTAGGAAGCACAGTTTTTTTGTTCTGAGCAAGCTCACTGTTCTGGCCCTATAGGAAACACATTAGAGTAGAAGAGTGCTCTTTTCTCAAAAGCAGAGTGTTTTTCTTGTAAGGCGAGCTAGCGTTTGTTTCCCAGTCCTAAACGGAGTTGAATCACATGCAGTTTGTGGTCCTATGAGCAAGAGTTGTTTTCTTGTAAGAAGAGTCACTCTTGTGCTCCCATTGTCATACACAGGGCAAATAGCACTGGCTTCTGTTCCCAGCAAGTACAGTGTATTGGACTGAAGAGGATCTACTGTTCTTGTCAGTTTCCTAAGCAGAATTGAAATAGATATGGACTGTGTGTGTAGTCAGCACAGTTCATTGTTCTGAGCAAGCTCACTGTACTGGCCCTATAAAAAGCACAGTAGAGTAGAAGAGTGCTCTTTTCTCAAAAGCAGAGTGTGTTTCTCGTAAGGTGAGCTAGCGTTTGTTTCCCAGTCCTAAATGGTGTTGAATCACATGCAGTTTTTGGTCCTACGAGCAAGAGTTGTTTTCTGGTAAGGAAAGTCACTATTGTGCTCCCATTGCCATACACAGTGCAAATAGCACTCGCGTCTGTTCACAGTGAGTACAGTGTATTGGACTGACGAGGAGCTCTTTTCTTGTCAGTTTCCTAAGGAGAGTTGAACTAGATATGGCCCGTGTGTGTAGGAAGCACAGTTCTTTTGTTCTGAGGAAGCTCACTTTTCAGAACAATTAGGAAACACAGTAGAGTAGAAGAGTGCTCTTTTCTCAAAAGCAGAGTGTGTTTCTTGTAAGGCGAGCTAGTGTTTGTTTCCCAGTCAGAAATGGAGTTGAATGCCATGGAGTTTCTGGTCCTACGAGCAAGAGTTGTTTTCTGGTAAGAAGAGTCACTATTGTGCTCCCATTGTCATGCACAGGGCAAATTGCAATGGTGTCTGTTCCCAGCATGTACAGTGTATTGGACTGAGGAGGATCTACTGTTCTTGTCAGGTTCCTAAGCAGAGTTGACCTAGATATCGTCCGTGTGTGTGGGAAGCACAGTTTTTTTGTTGTGATCAAGCTGACTGTTCTGGCCCTATAGGAAACACAGTAGAGTAGAAGAGTGCTCTTTTCTCAAAAGCAGATTGTTTTTCTTGTAAGGCGAGCTAGCGTTTGTTTCCGAGTAAGAAATGGAGTTGAATCACATGCAGTTTGTCGTCCTATGAGCAAGAGTTGTTTTCTTGTAAGAAGAGTCACTATTGTGCTCCCATTGTCATACACAGGGCAAATAGCACTGACGTCTGTTCCCAGCAAGTACAGTGTATTGGACTGAAGAGGATCTACGCTTCTTGTCAGTTTCCTAAGCAGAGTTGAACTAGATATTGCCCGTGTGTGTAGGAAGCACAGTTCTTTTGTTCTGAGCAAGCTCACTGTTCTGGCCCTATAGGAAACACTGTAGAGTAGAAGAGCGCTCTTTTCTCAAAAGCAGAGTGTGTTTCTTGTAAGGCAAGCTAGTGTTTGTTTCCCAGTCAGAAATGGAGTTGAATCCCATGCAGTTTCTGGTTCTACGAGCAAGAGTTTTTTTCTGGTAAGGAAAGTCACTATTGTGCTTCCATTGCCATACACTGTGCAAATACCACACGCGTCTGCTTCCAGCAAGTACCGTGTATTGGACTGAAGAGGATCTACTGTTCTTGTCAGTTTCCTAAGCAGAGTTGCACTAGATATGGCCCGTGTGTGTACAAAGCACAGTTCTTTTGTTCTGAGCAACCTCACTGTTCGGAACAATTAGGAAACACAGTAGAGTAGAAGAGTGCTCTTTTCTCAAAAGCAGAGTGTGTTTCTTGTAAGGCGAGCAAGTGTTTGTTTCCCAGTCAGAAATGGAGTTGAATGCCATGCAGTTTCTGGTCCTACTTGCAAGAGTTGTTTTCTGTTAAGAAGAGTCACTATTGAGCTCCCATTGCCATACACAGTGCAAATAGCACTCGCGTCTGTTCTCAGCAAGTACAGTGTATTGGACTGAAGAGGAGCTACTGTTCTTGTCAGTTTCCTAAGCAGAGTTGAACTAGATATGGCCCGTGTGTGTAGGAAGCACAGTTCTTTTGTTCTGAGCTAGTTCACTGTTCGGATCCCTTAGGAAAAACAGTAGAGTAGAAGAGTACTCTTTTCTCAAAAGCAGAGTGTGTTTCGTGTAAGTCGAGCTAGCGTTTGTTTCCCAGACCTAAGTGGAGTTGAATCCCATGCAGTTTCTAGTCCTACGAGCAAGAGTTGTTTTCTGGCAAAAGAGTCACTATTGAGCTCCGATTGCCATACACAGTGCAAATAGCACTCGCGTCTGTTCCCAGCAAGTACATTGTATTGGACTGAAGAGGAGCTAATGTTCTTGTCATTTTCCTAAGCAGAGTTGAACTAGATATGGCCCATGTGTATAGGAAGCACAGTTCTTTTGTTCTAGCAAGCACACTGTTCGGACCCCATAAAAAATACAGTAGAGTAGAAGAGTGCTCTTTTCTCAAAAGCAGAGTATGTTTCTTGTAAGGCAAGCTAGCGTTTGTTTCCCAGTCCTAAATGGAGTTGAATCCCATGCAGTTTCTGCTCCTAAGAGCAAGAGTTGTTTTCTGGTAAGGAAAGTCACTATTATGCTCAAATTGCCATACACAGTGCAAATAGCACTCGCGTCTGTTCCCAGCAAGTAAGAGTATTGGACTTAAGAGGAGCTACTGTTCTTGTCAGTTTCCTAAGCAGAGTTGAACTAGATATGGCCTGTGTGTGTGGGAACCACAGTTCTTTTGTTCTGAGCAAGCTCACTGTTCGGACCCCATAGAAAACACAATAGAGTAGAAGAGTGCTCTTTTCTCAAAAGCAGATTGTGTTTCTTGTAAGGCGAGCTAGCGTTTGTTTCACAGTCCTAAATGGAGTTGAATCACATGCAGTTTCGGGTCCTAAGAGCAAGAGTTGTTTTCTGGTAAGAAGATTCACTATTGCGCTCCCATTGTCATACACAGGGCAAATATCACTGGCGTCTGTTCACAGCAAGTACAGTGTATTGGACTGAAGAGGATCTACTGTTCTTGTCAGTTACCTAAGCAGAGTTGAAATAGATATGGCCCGTGTGTGTAGTCAGCACAGTTCTTTTGTTCTGAGCAAGCTCACTGTTCTGGCCCTATAGGAAACACAGGAAAGTAGAAGAGTGCTCTTTTTTCAAAAGCAGAGTGTGTTTCTTGTAAGGCTAGCTAGCATTTGTTTCCCAGTCTTAAATGGAATTGAATCACATGCAGTTTCTGGTGCTACAAGCAAGAGCTGTTTTCTGGTAAGAAGAGTCACTATTGTGCTCCCATTGTCATATACAGGGCAAATAAAACTGGCGTCTGTTCCCAGCAAGTACAGTGTATTGGACTGAAGAGGATCTACTGTTCTTGTCAGTTTTCTAAGCAGAATTCAACTAGATATGGCCCGTGTGTGTAGGAAGCACAGTTCTTTTGTTCTGAGCAAGATCACTTTTCGGACCCCATAGGAAACACAGTAGAGTAGAAGAGTGCTCTTTTCTCAAAAGCAGAGTGTTTTTCTTGTAAAGCGAGCTAGTGTTTTTTTCCCAGTCCTAAATGGAGTTGAATCACATGCAGTTTCGGGTCCTACGAGCAAGAGTTTTTTCGGGTAAGAGGAGTCACTATTGCGCTCCCATTGTCATACACAGGGCAAATAGCAATGGCGTCTGTTCCCAGCATGTACAGTGTATTGGAGTGAAGAGGAGCTACTGTTCTTGTCAGTTTCCTAAGCAGAGTTGAATTAGATATGGCCCGTGTATGTAGGAAGCACAGTTCTTTTGTTCTGAGCAAGCTCACTGTTCAGACCCCATAGGAAACACAGTAGAGTAGAAGAGTGCTCTTTTCTCAAAAGCAGAGTGTGTTTCTTGTAAGGAAAGCTAGTGTTTGTTTCCCAGACAGAAATGGAGTTGAATCCCATGCAGTTTCTGGTCCTACAAGCAAGAGTTGTTTTCTGATAAGAAGAGTCACTATTGCGCTCCCATTGCCATACAAAGTGCAAATAGCACATGCGTCTGTTCCCAGAAAGTACAGTGTATTGGACTGAAGAGGAGCTACTGTTCTTGTCAGTTTCCTAAGCAGAATTGAACTAGATATGGCCGTGTGTGTAGGAAGCACAGTTCTTTTGTTCTGTGCAAGCTCACTGTTTGGACCCCATAGGAAACACATTAGAGTAGAAGAGTGCTCTTTTCTCAAAAGCAGAGTGTGTTTCTTGTAAGGCGAGCTAGCGTTTGTTTCCCAGTCAGAAATGGAGTTGAATCACATGCAGTTTGTGGTCCTATGAGCAAGAGGTGTTTTCTTCTAAGAAGAGTCACTATTGTGCTCCCATTGTCATACACAGGGCAAATAGTACTGGCTTCTGTTCCCAGCAAGTACAGTGTATTGGACTGAAGAGGATATACTGTTCTTGTCAGTTTCCTAAGCAGAATTGAAATAGATATGGCCTGTGTGTGTAGTCAGCACAGTTCATTGTTCTGAGCAAGCTCACTGTACTGGCCCTATAAAAAGCACAGTAGAGTAGAAGAGTGCTCTTTTCTCAAAAGCAGAGTGTGTTTCTCGTAAGGTAAGCTAGCGTTTGTTTCCCAGTCCTAAATGGAGTTGAATCACATGCAGTTTTTGGTCCTACGAGCAAGAGTTGTTTTCTGGTAAGGAAAGTAACTATTGTGCTCCCATTGCCATACACAGTGCAAATAGCACTCGCGTATGTTCACAGCGAGTACAGTGTATTGGACTGACGACGAGCTCTTTTCTTGTCAGTTTCTTAAGCAGAGTTGAACTAGATATGGCCCGTGTGTGTAGGAAGCACAGTTCATTTGTTCTGAGCAAGCTCACTTTTCGGAACAATTAGGAAACACAGTAGAGTAGAAGAGTGCTCTTTTCTCAAAAGCAGAGTGTGTTTCTTGTAAGGCGAGCTAGTGTTTCTTTCCCAGTCAGAAATGGAGTTGAATGCCATGCAGTTTCTGGTCCTACGAGCAAGAGTTGTTTTCTGGTAAGAAGAGTCACTATTGTGCTCCCATTGTCATGCACAGGGCAAATTGCAATGGTGTCTGTTCCCAGCATGTACAGTGTATTGGACTGAGGAGGATCTACTGTTCTTGTCAGGTTCCTAAGCAGAGTTGAACTAGATATCGTCCGTGTGTGTAGGAAGCACAGTTTTTTTGTTGTAAGCAAGCTCACTGTTCTGACCCTATAGGAAACACAGTAGAGTAGAAGAGTGCTCTTTTCTCAAAAGCAGAGTGTTTTTCTTGTAAGGCGAGCTAGCGTTTGTTTCCCAGTAAGAAATGGAGTTGAATCACATGCAGTTTGTGGTCCTATGAGCAAGAGTTGTTTTCTTGTAAGAAGAATCACTATGGTGCTCCCATTGTCATACACAGGACAAATAGCACTGACGTCTGTTCCCAGCAAGTACAGATTATTGGACTGAAGAGGATCTACTGTTCTTGTCAGTTTCCTAAGCAGAGTTGAACTAGATATTGCCCGTGTGTGTAGGAAGCACAGTTCTTTTGTTCTGAGCAAGCACACTGTTCGGACCCCATAAAAAATACAGTAGAGTAGAAGAGTGCTCTTTTCTCAAAAGCAGAGTATGTTTCTTGTAATACAAGCTAGCGTTTGTTTCCCAGTCCTAAATGGAGTTGAATCACATGCAGTTTCTGCTCCTAAGAGCAAGAGTTGTTTTCTGGTAAGGAAACTCACTATTATGCTCCCATTGCCATACACAGTGCAAATAGCACTCGCGTCTGTTCCCAGCAAGTACAGTGTATTGGACTGAAGTGGAGCTACTGTTCTTGTCAGTTTCCTAAGCAGAGTTGAATTAGATATGGCCCGTGTGTGTAGGAGCACAGTTCTTTTGTTCTGAGCAAGCACACTGTTCAGACCCCATAGGAAACACAGTAGAGTAGAAGAGTGCTCTTTTCTCAAAAGCAGAGTGTGTTTATTGTAATGAAAGCTAGTGTTTGCTTCCCAGACAGAAATGGAGTTGAATCTCATGCAGTTTCTGGTCCTACGAGCAAGAGTTGTTTTCTGATAAGAAGAGTCACTATTGCGCTCCCTTTGCCATACACAGTGCAAATAGCACACGCGTCTGTTCCCAGCAAGTACAGTGTATTGGACTGAAGAGGAGCTACTGTTCTTGTCAGTTTCCTAAGTAGAATTGAACTAGATATGGCCGTGTGTGTAGGAAGCACAGTTCTTTTGTTCTGAGCAAGCTCACTGTTTGGACCCCATAGGAAACACAGTAGAGTAGAAGAGTGCTCTTTTCTCAAAAGCAGAGTGTGTTTCTTGTAAGGCGAGCTAGCGTCAGTTTCCCAGTCAGAAATGGAGTTGAATCACATGCAGTTTTTGGTCCTATGAGCAAGAGTTGTTTTCTTGTAAGAAGAGTCACTATTGTGCTCCCATTGTCATACACAGGGCAAATAGCACTGGCGTCTGTTCCCAGCAAGTACACTGCATTGGACTGAAGAGGATCTACTGTTCTTGTCAGTTTCCTAAGCAGAATTGAAATTGATATGGCCTGTGTGTGTAGTCAGCACAGTTCATTGTTCTGAGGAAGCTCACTGTACTGGCCCTATAAAAAGCACAGTAGAGTAGAAGAGTGCTCTTTTCTCAAAAGCAGAGTGTGTTTCTTGTAAGGCGAGCTAGCGTTTGTTTCCCAGTCCTAAATGGAGTTGAATCACATGCAGTTTTTGGTCCTACGAGCAAGAGTTGTTTTCTGGTAAGGAAAGTCACTATTGTGCTCCCATTGCCATACACAGTGCAAATAGCACTCGCGTCTGTTCACAGTGAGTACAGTGTATTGGACTGACGAGGAGCTCTTTTCTTGTCAGTTTCCTAAGCAGAGTTGAACTAGATATGGCCCGTGTGTGTAGGAAGCACAGTTCTTTTGTTCTGAGCAAGCTCACTCTTCGGACCCCATAGGAAACACTGTAGAGTAGAAGAGTGCTCTTTTCTCAAAAGCAGAGTGAGTTTCTTGTAAGGCGAGATAGTGTTTGTTTCCCAGTCATAAATGTAGTTGAATCCCATGCAGTTTCTGGTCCTACGAGCAAGAGATTTTTTCTGGTAAGGAAAGTCACTATTGTGCTTCCATTGCCATACACTGTGCAAATACCACACGCGTCTGCTTCCAGCAAGTAACGTGTATTGGACTGAAGAGGATCTACTGTTCTTGTCAGTTTCCTAAGCAGAGTTGAACCAAATATGGACCGTGTGTGTACAAAGCACAGTTCTTTTGTTCTGAGCAAGCTCACTCTTCGGAACAATTAGGAAACACAGTAGAGTAGAAGAGTGCTCTTTTCTCAAAAGCGGAGTGTGTTTCTTGTAAGGCGAGCTAGCGTCAGTTTCCCAGTCAGAAATGGAGTTGAATCACATGCAGTTTTTGGTCCTATGAGCAAGAGTTGTTTTCTTGTAAGAAGAGTCACTATTGTGCTCCCATTGTCATACACAGGGCAAATAGCACTGGCGTCTGTTCCCAGCAAGTACACTGCATTGGACTGAAGAGGATCTACTGTTCTTGTCAGTTTCCTAAGCAGAATTGAAATTGATATGGCCTGTGTGTGTAGTCAGCACAGTTCATTGTTCTGAGCAAGCTCACTGTACTGGCCCTATAAAAAGCACAGTAGAGTAGAAGAGTGCTCTTTTCTCAAAAGCAGAGTGTGTTTCTTGTAAGGCGAGCTAGCGTTTGTTTCCCAGTCCTAAATGGAGTTGAATCACATGCAGTTTTTGGTCCTACGAGCAAGAGTTGTTTTCTGGTAAGGAAAGTCACTATTGTGCTCCCATTGCCATACACAGTGCAAATAGCACTCGCGTCTGTTCACAGTGAGTACAGTGTATTGGACTGACGAGGAGCTCTTTTCTTGTCAGTTTCCTAAGCAGAGTTGAACTAGATATGGCCCGTGTGTGTAGGAAGCACAGTTCTTTTGTTCTGAGCAAGCTCACTCTTCGGACCCCATAGGAAACACTGTAGAGTAGAAGAGTGCTCTTTTCTCAAAAGCAGAGTGAGTTTCTTGTAAGGCGAGATAGTGTTTGTTTCCCAGTCATAAATGTAGTTGAATCCCATGCAGTTTCTGGTCCTACGAGCAAGAGATTTTTTCTGGTAAGGAAAGTCACTATTGTGCTTCCATTGCCATACACTGTGCAAATACCACACGCGTCTGCTTCCAGCAAGTAACGTGTATTGGACTGAAGAGGATCTACTGTTCTTGTCAGTTTCCTAAGCAGAGTTGAACCAAATATGGACCGTGTGTGTACAAAGCACAGTTCTTTTGTTCTGAGCAAGCTCACTCTTCGGAACAATTAGGAAACACAGTAGAGTAGAAGAGTGCTCTTTTCTCAAAAGTGGAGTGTGTTTCTTGTAAGGTGAGCTAGTGTTTGTTTCCCAGTCAGAAATGGAGTTGAATGCCATGCAGTTTCTGGTCCTACGAGCAAGAGTAGTTTTATGGTAAGAAGAGTCACTATTGTGCTCCCATTGTCATGCACAGGACAAATAGCAATGGTGTCTGTTCCCAGCATGTACAGTGTATTGGACTGAGGAGGATCTACTGTTCTTGTCAGGTTCTTAAGCAGAGTTGAAATAGATATGGCCCATGTGTGTAGGAAGCACAGTTATTTTGTTCTGAGCAAGCACACTGTTCGGACCCCATAAAAAATACAGTAGAGTAGAAGAGTGCTCTTTTTTCAATAGCAGAGTATGTTTACTGTAAGGCAAGCTAGCGTTTGTTTCCCAGTCCTAAATGGAGTTGAATCACATGCAGTTTCTGCTCCTAAGAGCAAGAGTTGTTTTCTGGTAAGGAAAGTCACTATTGTGCTCCCATTGCCATACACAGTGCAAATAGCACTCGCGTCTGTTCCCAGCAAGTACAGTGTATTGGACTGAAGAGGAGCTACTGTTCTTGTCAGTTTCCTAAGCAGAGTTAAACTAGATATGGCCCGTGTGTGTGGGAACCACAGTTCTTTTGTTCTGAGCAAGCTCACTGTTCGGACCCCATAGAAAACACAATAGAGTAGAAGAGTGCTCTTTTCTCAAAAGCAGATTGTGTTTCTTGTAAGGCGAGCTAGCTTTTGTTTCACAGTCCTAAATGGAGTTGAATCACATGCAGTTTCGGGTCCTAAGAGCAAGAGTTGTTTTCTAGTAAGAAGATTCACTATTGCGCTCCCATTGTCATACACAGGGCAAATATCACTGGCATTTGTTCCCAGCAAGTACAGTGTATTGGACTGAAGAGGATCTACTGTTCTTGTCAGTTACCTATGCAGAATTGAAATAGATATGGCCCGTGTGTGTAGTCAGCACAGTTCTTTTGTTCTGAGCAAGCTCACGGTTCTGGCCCTATAGGAAACACAGGAAAGTAGAAGAGTGCTCTTTTCTCAAAAGCAGAGTGTGTTTCTTCTAAGGCGAGCTAACATGTTTCCCAGTCCTAAATGGAGTTGAATCACATGCAGTTTCTGTTCCTACGAGAAAGAGTTGTTTTCTGTAAGAAGAGTCACTATTGCGCTCCCATTGCCATTCTCAGAGCAAATAGCACACGATTCTGTTCCCAGCAAGTACAGTGTATTGGACTGAAGAGGATCTACTCTTCTTGTCAGTTTCCTAAGCAGAATTGAACTAGTTATGGCCGTGTGTGTACGAAGCCCAGTTCTTTTGTTCTGATCAAGTACACTATTCTGGCGATATAGGAAACATGTAGAGTAGAAGAGTGCTCTTTTCTCAAAAGCAGAATGTGTTTCTTGTAAGGCGACCTAGCGTTTGTTTCCCAGTCCTAAATGGAGTTGAATCCCATGCAGTTTCTGGTCCTACGAGCAAGAGTTGTTTTCTGGTAAGAAGAGTCACTATTGTGCTATCATTGCCATACACAGTGCAAATAGCACTCGCGTCTGTTCCCAGCAAGTACAGTGTATTGGACTGAAGAGGATCTACTGTTCTTGTCAGTTACCTAAGCAGAATTGAAATAGATATGGCCCGTGTGTGTAGTCAGCACAGTTCTTTTGTTCTGAGCAAGCTCAGTGTTCTGGCCCTATAGGAAACACAGGAGAGTAGAAGAGTGCTCTTTTCTCAAAAGCAGAGTGTGTTTCTTGTAAGGTGAGCTAGCATGTTTCCCAGTCCTAAATGGAGTTGAATCACATGCAGTTTCTGTTCCTATGAGCAAGAATTGTTTTCTGGTAAGAAGAGTCACTATTGTGCTCCCATTGCCATACACAGAGCAAATAGCACACAATTCTGTTCCCAGCAAGTACAGTGTATTGGACTGAAGAGGATCTACTCTTCTTGTCAGTTTCCTAAGCAGAATTGAACTAGTTATGGCCGTGTGTGTACGAAGCCCAGTTCTTTTGTTCTGATCAAGTACACTATTCTGGCGATATAGGAAACATGTAGAGTAGAAGAGTGCTCTTTTCTCAAAAGCAGAATGTGTTTCTTGTAAGGAGACCTAGCGTTTGTTTCCCAGTCCTAAATGGAGTTGAATCACATGCAGTTTCTGGTCCTACGAGCAAGAGTTGTTTTCTGGTAAGGAGAGACACTATTGTGCTCCCATTGCTGTACACAGTGCAAAAAGCACTCGCGTCTGTTCCCAGCAAGTACAGTGTATTGGACAGAAGAAACTCTACTGTTCTTGTCAGTTTCCTAAGCAGAGTTGAACTAGATATGGACCGTGTGTGGAGGAAGCACAGTTCTTTTGTTCTGAGCAAGCTCACTTTTCGGACCCCATGGGAAACACAGTAGAGTAGAAGTGTGCTCTTTTTTCAAATCAGATTGTGTTTCTTGTAAGGCTAGCTAGTGTTTGTTTCCCAGTCAGAAACGGAGTTGAATCCCATGCAGTTTCTGGTCCTACAACCAAGAGTTGTTTTCTGGTAAGAAGAGTCACTATTGTGCTCCCATTGCCATACACAGTGCAAATAGCACTCGCGTCTGCTCCCAGCAAGTACAGTGTATTGGAAAGAAGCAGAGCTGCTGTTCTTGTTAGTTTCCTAAGCAGAGTTGAACTAGATATAGCCCGTGTGTAGGAAGCACAGTTCTTTGGTTCTGAGCAAGCTCACTGTTCTGGCCCTATAGGAAACACAGTAGAGTAGAGGAGTGCTCTTTTCTCAAAAGTAGAGTGTTTTTCTTGTAAGGAGAGCTAGCGTTTGTTTCCCAGTCCTAAATGCAGTTGAATCACATGCAGTTTCTGATCCTACGAGCAAGAGTTGTTTTCTGGTAAGAAGAGTCACTATTGCGCTTCCATTGACATACACATTGCAAATAGCACTCGCTTTTTTTCCCAGCAAGTACAGTGTATTGGACAGAATAGGAGATACTGTTCTTGTCAGTTTCATAAGCAGAGTTGAACTATATATGGCCCGTGTGTGTAGGAAGCACAGTTCTTTTGTTCTGAGGAAGCTCACTGTTCTGGCCTTATAGAAAACACAGTAGAGCAGAAGAGTGCTCTTTTCTCAAAAGCAGAGTTTGTTTCTTGTAAGGCGAGCTAGCGTTTGTTTCCCAGTCCTAAATAGAGTTGAATCCCATGCAGTTTCTTGTCCTACGAGCAAGAGTTGTTTTCTGGTAAGAAGAGTCACTATTGCGCTCCCATTGCCATACACAGTGCAAATAGCACTGGCGTCTGTTCCCAGCAAGTACAGTGTATTGGACTGAAGAGGAGATACTGTTCTTGTCAGTTTCCTAAGCAGAGTTGAACTAGATATGGCCCATGTGTGTAGGAAGCACAGTTCGTTTGTTCTGAGCAAGCTCACTGTTCTGGCGCTATAGGAAACACAGTAGAGTAGAAGAGTGCTGTTTTCTCAAAAGCAGAGTGTGTTTCTTGTAAAGCGAGCTAGCATTTCTTTCCCAGTAATAAATGGAGTTGAATCACATGGATTTTCAGGTCCTAAGAGCAAGAGTTGTTTTCTGGTAAGGAAAGTCACTATTGCGCTCCCATTGCCATACACAGTGCAAATAGCACTCGCGTCTGTTCCCAGCAAGTACAGTGTATTGGACTGAAGAGGAGCTACTGTTCTCGTCAGTTCCTAAGCAGAGTTTAACTAGATATGGCCCGTGTGTAGGAAGCACAGTTCTTTTGTTCTGAGCAAGTTCACTGTTCTGGCCCTATGGGAAACACAGTAGAGTAGAAGAGTGCTCTTTTCTCAAAAGCAGAGTGTGTTTCTTGTAAGGCGAGGTAGCATTTGTTTCCCAGTCCTAAATGGAGTTGAATCCCATGCAGTTTCTGGTCCTACGAGCAAGAGTTGTTTTCTGGTAAGAAGAGACACTATTTTGCTCCCATTGTCATACACAGGGCAAATAGCACTGGCGTCTGTTCCCAGCATGTAGAGTGTATTGGACTGAAGAGGATCTACTGTTCTTGTCAGTTTCCTAAGCAGAATTGAACTAGATATGGCCCGTGTGTGAAGGAAGCACACTTCTTTTGTTCTGAGCAAGCTCACTGTACTGGCCCTATAGGAAACACAGCAGAGTAGAAGAGTGCTCTTTTCTCAAAAGCAGAGTGTGTTTCTTGTAAGGTGAGCTAGCGTTTGTTTCCCAGTCCTACATGGAGTTGAATCACATGCAGTTTTTGGTCCTATGAGCAAGAGTTGTTTTCTGGTAAGGAAAGTCACTATTGTGCTCCCATTTCCAAAAAAAGTGCAAATAGCACTCGCGTCTGTTCCCAGCAAGTACAGTGTATTGGACTGAAGGGGAGCTACTGTTCTCCTCAGTTTCCTAAGCAGAGTTGAACTAGATATAGCTCGTGTGTGTAGGAAGCACAGTTCTTTTGTTCTGAGCAAGCTCACTGTTCTGGCCCTATGGGAAACACAGTAGAGTAGAAGAGTGCTCTTTTCTCAAAAGCAGAGTGTGTTTCTTGTAAGGCGAGCTAGCGTTTTTTTCCCAGTCCTAAATGGAGTTGAATCCCATGCAGTTTCTGGTCCTACGAGCAAGAGTTGTTTTCTGGTAAGAAGAGTCACTATTGCGCTCCCATTGCCATACACAGTGCAAATAGCACTGGCATCGGTTCCCAGCAAGTACAGTGTATTGGACTGAAGAGGAGATACTGTTCTTGTCAGTTTCCTAAGTAGAGTTGAACTAGATATGGCCCATGTGTGTAGGAATCACAGTTCTTTTGTTCTGAGCAAGCTCACTGTTCAGACACCATAGGAAACACAGTAGAGTAGAAGAGTGCTCTTTTCTCAAAAGCAGAGTGTGTTTCTTGTAAGGCGAGCTAGTGTTTCTTTCCCAGTCAGAAATGGAGTTGAATGCCATGCAGTTTCTGGTCCTACGAGCAAGAGTTGTTTTCTGGTAAGAAGAGTCACTATTGTGCTCCCATTGTCATGCACAGGGCAAATTGCAATGGTGTCTGTTCCCAGCATGTACTGTGTATTGGACTGAGGAGGATCTACTGTTCTTGTCAGGTTCCTAAGCAGAGTTGAACTAGATATCATCCGTGTGTGTAGAAAGCACAGTTTTTTTGTTGTAAGCAAGCTCACTGTTCTGACCCTATAGGAAACACAGTAGAGTAGAAGAGTGCTCTTTTCTCAAAAGCAGAGTGTTTTTCTTGTAAGGCGAGCTAGCGTTTGTTTCCCAGTAAGAAATGGAGTTGAATCACATGCAGTTTGTGGTCCTATGAGCAAGAGTTGTTTTCTTGTAAGAAGAGTCACTATTGTGCTCCCATTGTCATACACAGGACAAATAGCACTGACGTCTGTTCCCAGCAAGTACAGATTATTGGACTGAAGAGGATCTACTGTTCTTGTCAGTTTCCTAAGCAGAGTTGAACTAGATATTGCCCGTGTGTGTAGGAAGCACAGTTCTTTTGTTCTGAGCAAGCTCACTGTTCTGGCCCTACAGGAAACACTGTAGAGTAGAAGAGCGCGCTTTTCTCAAAAGCAGAGTGTGTTTCTTGTAAGGCAAGCTAGTGTTTGTTTCCCAGTCAGAAATGGAGTTGAATCGAATGCAGTTTCTGGACCTACGAGCAAGAGTTTTTTTCTGGTAAGGAAAGTCACTATTGCGCTTCCATTGCCATACACTGTGCAAATACCACACGCGTCTGCTTCCAGCAAGTACCGTGTATTGGACTGAAGAGGATCTACTGTTCTTGTCAGTTTCCTAAGCAGAGTTGTGCTATATATGGCCCGTGTGTGTACAAAGCACAGTTCTTTTGTTCTGAGCAAGCTCACTGTTCGGAACAATTAGGAAACACAGTAGAGTAGAAGAGTGCTCTTTTCTCAAAAGCAGAGTGTGTTTCTTCTAAGGCGAGCTAGTGTTTGTTTCCCAGTCAGAAATGGAGTTGAATGCCATGGAGTTTCTGGTCCTAGTAGCAAGAGTTGTTTTCTGATAAGAAGAGTCACTATTGCGCTCCCTTTGCCATACACAGTGCAAATAGCACACGCGTCTGTTCCCAGCAAGTACAGTGTATTGGACTGAAGAGGAGCTACTGTTCTTGTCAGTTTCCTAAGTAGAATTGAACTAGATATGGCCGTGTGTGTAGGAAGCACAGTTCTTTTGTTCTGAGCAAGCTCACTGTTTGGACCCCATAGGAAACACAGTAGAGTAGAAGAGTGCTCTTTTCTCAAAAGCAGAGTGTGTTTCTTGTAAGGCGAGCTAGCGTCAGTTTCCCAGTCAGAAATGGAGTTGAATCACATGCAGTTTTTGGTCCTATGAGCAAGAGTTGTTTTCTTGTAAGAAGAGTCACTATTGTGCTCCCATTGTCATACACAGGGCAAATAGCACTGGCGTCTGTTCCCAGCAAGTACACTGCATTGGACTGAAGAGGATCTACTGTTCTTGTCAGTTTCCTAAGCAGAATTGAAATTGATAAGGCCTGTGTGTGTAGTCAGCACAGTTCATTGTTCTGAGCAAGCTCACTGTACTGGCCCTATAAAAAGCACAGTAGAGAAGAAGAGTGCTCTTTTCTCAAAAGCAGAGTGTGTTTCTTGTAAGGCGAGCTAGCGTTTGTTTCCCAGTCCTAAATGGAGTTGAATCACATGCAGTTTTTGGTCCTACGAGCAAGAGTTGTTTTCTGGTAAGGAAAGTCACTATTGTGCTCCCATTGCCATACACAGTGCAAATAGCACTCGCGTCTGTTCACAGTGAGTACAGTGTATTGGACTGACGAGGAGCTCTTTTCTTGTCAGTTTCCTAAGCAGAGTTGAACTAGATATGGCCCGTGTGTGTAGGAAGCACAGTTCTTTTGTTCTGAGCAAGCTCACTCTTCGGACCCCATAGGAAACACTGTAGAGTAGAAGAGTGCTCTTTTCTCAAAAGCAGAGTGAGTTTCTTGTAAGGCGAGCTAGTGTTTGTTTCCCAGTCATAAATGTAGTTGAATCCCATGCAGTTTCTGGTCCTACGAGCAAGAGATTTTTTCTTGTAAGAAGAGTCACTATTGTGCTCCCATTGTCATACACAGGGCAAATAGCACTGGCGTCTGTTCCCAGCAAGTACACTGCATTGGACTGAAGAGGATCTACTGTTCTTGTCAGTTTCCTAAGCAGAATTGAAATTGATAAGGCCTGTGTGTGTAGTCAGCACAGTTCATTGTTCTGAGCAAGCTCACTGTACTGGCCCTATAAAAAGCACAGTAGAGAAGAAGAGTGCTCTTTTCTCAAAAGCAGAGTGTGTTTCTTGTAAGGCGAGCTAGCGTTTGTTTCCCAGTCCTAAATGGAGTTGAATCACATGCAGTTTTTGGTCCTACGAGCAAGAGTTGTTTTCTGGTAAGGAAAGTCACTATTGTGCTCCCATTGCCATACACAGTGCAAATAGCACTCGCGTCTGTTCACAGTGAGTACAGTGTATTGGACTGACGAGGAGCTCTTTTCTTGTCAGTTTCCTAAGCAGAGTTGAACTAGATATGGCCCGTGTGTGTAGGAAGCACAGTTCTTTTGTTCTGAGCAAGCTCACTCTTCGGACCCCATAGGAAACACTGTAGAGTAGAAGAGTGCTCTTTTCTCAAAAGCAGAGTGAGTTTCTTGTAAGGCGAGCTAGTGTTTGTTTCCCAGTCATAAATGTAGTTGAATCCCATGCAGTTTCTGGTCCTACGAGCAAGAGATTTTTTCTGGTAAGGAAAGTCACTATTGTGCTTCCATTGCCATACACTGTGCAAATACCACACGCGTCTGCTTCCAGCAAGTAACGTGTATTGGACTGAAGAGGATCTACTGTTCTTGTCAGTTTCCTAAGCAGAGTTGAACCAAATATGGACCGTGTGTGTACAAAGCACAGTTCTTTTGTTCTGAGCAAGCTCACTCTTCGGAACAATTAGGAAACACAGTAGAGTAGAAGAGTGCTCTTTTCTCAAAAGCGGAGTGTGTTTCTTGTAAGGCGAGCTAGCGTCAGTTTCCCAGTCAGAAATGGAGTTGAATCACATGCAGTTTTTGGTCCTATGAGCAAGAGTTGTTTTCTTGTAAGAAGAGTCACTATTGTGCTCCCATTGTCATACACAGGGCAAATAGCACTGACGTCTGTTCCCAGCAAGTACACTGCATTGGACTGAAGAGGATCTACTGTTCTTGTCAGTTTCCTAAGCAGAATTGAAATTGATATGGCCTGTGTGTGTAGTCAGCACAGTTCATTGTTCTGAGCAAGCTCACTGTACTGGCCCTATAAAAAGCACAGTAGAGTAGAAGAGTGCTCTTTTCTCAAAAGCAGAGTGTGTTTCTTGTAAGGCGAGCTAGCGTTTGTTTCCCAGTCCTAAATGGAGTTGAATCACATGCAGTTTTTGGTCCTACGAGCAAGAGTTGTTTTCTTTTAAGGAAAGTCACTATTGTGCTCCCATTGCCATACACAGTGCAAATAGCACTCGCGTCTGTTCACAGTGAGTACAGTGTATTGGACTGACGAGGAGCTCTTTTCTTGTCAGTTTCCTAAGCAGAGTTGAACTAGATATGGCCCGTGTGTGTAGGAAGCACAGTTCTTTTGTTCTGAGCAAGCTCACTCTTCGGACCCCATAGGAAACACTGTAGAGTAGAAGAGTGCTCTTTTCTCAAAAGCAGAGTGAGTTTCTTGTAAGGCGAGCTAGTGTTTGTTTCCCAGTCATAAATGTAGTTGAATCCCATGCAGTTTCTGGTCCTACGAGCAAGAGATTTTTTCTGGTAAGGAAAGTCACTATTGTGCTTCCATTGCCATACACTGTGCAAATACCACACGCGTCTGCTTCCAGCAAGTAACGTGTATTGGACTGAAGAGGATCTACTGTTCTTGTCAGTTTCCTAAGCAGAGTTGAACCAAATATGGACCGTGTGTGTACAAAGCACAGTTCTTTTGTTCTGAGCAAGCTCACTCTTCGGAACAATTAGGAAACACAGTAGAGTAGAAGAGTGCTCTTTTCTCAAAAGCGGAGTGTGTTTCTTGTAAGGTGAGCTAGTGTTTGTTTCCCAGTCAGAAATGGAGTTGAATGCCATGCAGTTTCTGGTCCTACGAGCAAGAGTAGTTTTATGGTAAGAAGAGTCACTATTGTGCTCCCATTGTCATGCACAGGACAAATAGCAATGGTGTCTGTTCCCAGCATGTACAGTGTATTGGACTGAGGAGGATCTACTGTTCTTGTCAGGTTCTTAAGCAGAGTTGAAATAGATATGGCCCATGTGTGTAGGAAGCACAGTTATTTTGTTCTGAGCAAGCACACTGTTCGGACCCCATAAAAAATACAGTAGAGTAGAAGAGTGCTCTTTTTTCAATAGCAGAGTATGTTTACTGTAAGGCAAGCTAGCGTTTGTTTCCCAGTCCTAAATGGAGTTGAATCACATGCAGTTTCTGCTCCTAAGAGCAAGAGTTGTTTTCTGGTAAGGAAAGTCACTATTGTGCTCCCATTGCCATACACAGTGCAAATAGCACTCGCGTCTGTTCCCAGCAAGTACAGTGTATTGGACTGAAGAGGAGCTACTGTTCTTGTCAGTTTCCTAAGCAGAGTTAAACTAGATATGGCCCGTGTGTGTGGGAACCACAGTTCTTCTGTTCTGAGCAAGCTCACTGTTCGGACCCCATAGAAAACACAATAGAGTAGAAGAGTGCTCTTTTCTCAAAAGCAGATTGTGTTTCTTGTAAGGCGAGCTAGCTTTTGTTTCACAGTCCTAAATGGAGTTGAATCACATGCAGTTTCGGGTCCTAAGAGCAAGAGTTGTTTTCTAGTAAGAAGATTCACTATTGCGCTCCCATTGTCATACACAGGGCAAATATCACTGGCATTTGTTCCCAGCAAGTACAGTGTATTGGACTGAAGAGGATCTACTGTTCTTGTCAGTTACCTATGCAGAATTGAAATAGATATGGCCCGTGTGTGTAGTCAGCACAGTTCTTTTGTTCTGAGCAAGCTCACGGTTCTGGCCCTATAGGAAACACAGGAAAGTAGAAGAGTGCTCTTTTCTCAAAAGCAGAGTGTGTTTCTTGTAAGGCGAGCTAACATGTTTCCCAGTCCTAAATGGAGTTGAATCACATGCAGTTTCTGTTCCTACGAGAAAGAGTTGTTTTCTGTAAGAAGAGTCACTATTGCGCTCCCATTGCCATTCTCAGAGCAAATAGCACACGATTCTGTTCCCAGCAAGTACAGTGTATTGGACTGAAGAGGATCTACTCTTCTTGTCAGTTTCCTAAGCAGAATTGAACTAGTTATGGCCGTGTGTGTACGAAGCCCAGTTCTTTTGTTCTGATCAAGTACACTATTCTGGCGATATAGGAAACATGTAGAGTAGAAGAGTGCTCTTTTCTCAAAAGCAGAATGTGTTTCTTGTAAGGCGACCTAGCGTTTGTTTCCCAGTCCTAAATGGAGTTGAATCCCATGCAGTTTCTGGTCCTACGAGCAAGAGTTGTTTTCTGGTAAGAAGAGTCACTATTGTGCTATCATTGCCATACACAGTGCAAATAGCACTCGCGTCTGTTCCCAGCAAGTACAGTGTATTGGACTGAAGAGGATCTACTGTTCTTGTCAGTTACCTAAGCAGAATTGAAATAGATATGGCCCGTGTGTGTAGTCAGCACAGTTCTTTTGTTCTGAGCAAGCTCAGTGTTCTGGCCCTATAGGAAACACAGGAGAGTAGAAGAGTGCTCTTTTCTCAAAAGCAGAGTGTGTTTCTTGTAAGGTGAGCTAGCATGTTTCCCAGTCCTAAATGGAGTTGAATCACATGCAGTTTCTGTTCCTATGAGCAAGAATTGTTTTCTGGTAAGAAGAGTCACTATTGTGCTCCCATTGCCATACACAGAGCAAATAGCACACAATTCTGTTCCCAGCAAGTACAGTGTATTGGACTGAAGAGGATCTACTCTTCTTGTCAGTTTCCTAAGCAGAATTGAACTAGTTATGGCCGTGTGTGTACGAAGCCCAGTTCTTTTGTTCTGATCAAGTACACTATTCTGGCGATATAGGAAACATGTAGAGTAGAAGAGTGCTCTTTTCTCAAAAGCAGAATGTGTTTCTTGTAAGGAGACCTAGCGTTTGTTTCCCAGTCCTAAATGGAGTTGAATCACATGCAGTTTCTGGTCCTACGAGCAAGAGTTGTTTTCTGGTAAGGAGAGACACTATTGTGCTCCCATTGCTGTACACAGTGCAAAAAGCACTCGCGTCTGTTCCCAGCAAGTACAGTGTATTGGACAGAAGAAACTCTACTGTTCTTGTCAGTTTCCTAAGCAGAGTTGAACTAGATATGGACCGTGTGTGGAGGAAGCACAGTTCTTTTGTTCTGAGCAAGCTCACTTTTCGGACCCCATGGGAAACACAGTAGAGTAGAAGTGTGCTCTTTTTTCAAATCAGATTGTGTTTCTTGTAAGGCTAGCTAGTGTTTGTTTCCCAGTCAGAAACGGAGTTGAATCCCATGCAGTTTCTGGTCCTACAACCAAGAGTTGTTTTCTGGTAAGAAGAGTCACTATTGTGCTCCCATTGCCATACACAGTGCAAATAGCACTCGCGTCTGCTCCCAGCAAGTACAGTGTATTGGAAAGAAGCAGAGCTGCTGTTCTTGTTAGTTTCCTAAGCAGAGTTGAACTAGATATAGCCCGTGTGTAGGAAGCACAGTTCTTTGGTTCTGAGCAAGCTCACTGTTCTGGCCCTATAGGAAACACAGTAGAGTAGAGGAGTGCTCTTTTCTCAAAAGTAGAGTGTTTTTCTTGTAAGGAGAGCTAGCGTTTGTTTCCCAGTCCTAAATGCAGTTGAATCACATGCAGTTTCTGATCCTACGAGCAAGAGTTGTTTTCTGGTAAGAAGAGTCACTATTGCGCTTCCATTGACATACACATTGCAAATAGCACTCGCTTTTTTTCCCAGCAAGTACAGTGTATTGGACAGAATAGGAGATACTGTTCTTGTCAGTTTCATAAGCAGAGTTGAACTATATATGGCCCGTGTGTGTAGGAAGCACAGTTCTTTTGTTCTGAGGAAGCTCACTGTTCTGGCCTTATAGAAAACACAGTAGAGCAGAAGAGTGCTCTTTTCTCAAAAGCAGAGTTTGTTTCTTGTAAGGCGAGCTAGCGTTTGTTTCCCAGTCCTAAATAGAGTTGAATCCCATGCAGTTTCTTGTCCTACGAGCAAGAGTTGTTTTCTGGTAAGAAGAGTCACTATTGCGCTCCCATTGCCATACACAGTGCAAATAGCACTGGCGTCTGTTCCCAGCAAGTACAGTGTATTGGACTGAAGAGGAGATACTGTTCTTGTCAGTTTCCTAAGCAGAGTTGAACTAGATATGGCCCATGTGTGTAGGAAGCACAGTTCGTTTGTTCTGAGCAAGCTCACTGTTCTGGCGCTATAGGAAACACAGTAGAGTAGAAGAGTGCTGTTTTCTCAAAAGCAGAGTGTGTTTCTTGTAAAGCGAGCTAGCATTTCTTTCCCAGTAATAAATGGAGTTGAATCACATGGATTTTCAGGTCCTAAGAGCAAGAGTTGTTTTCTGGTAAGGAAAGTCACTATTGCGCTCCCATTGCCATACACAGTGCAAATAGCACTCGCGTCTGTTCCCAGCAAGTACAGTGTATTGGACTGAAGAGGAGCTACTGTTCTCGTCAGTTCCTAAGCAGAGTTTAACTAGATATGGCCCGTGTGTAGGAAGCACAGTTCTTTTGTTCTGAGCAAGTTCACTGTTCTGGCCCTATGGGAAACACAGTAGAGTAGAAGAGTGCTCTTTTCTCAAAAGCAGAGTGTGTTTCTTGTAAGGCGAGGTAGCATTTGTTTCCCAGTCCTAAATGGAGTTGAATCCCATGCAGTTTCTGGTCCTACGAGCAAGAGTTGTTTTCTGGTAAGAAGAGACACTATTTTGCTCCCATTGTCATACACAGGGCAAATAGCACTGGCGTCTGTTCCCAGCATGTAGAGTGTATTGGACTGAAGAGGATCTACTGTTCTTGTCAGTTTCCTAAGCAGAATTGAACTAGATATGGCCCGTGTGTGAAGGAAGCACACTTCTTTTGTTCTGAGCAAGCTCACTGTACTGGCCCTATAGGAAACACAGCAGAGTAGAAGAGTGCTCTTTTCTCAAAAGCAGAGTGTGTTTCTTGTAAGGTGAGCTAGCGTTTGTTTCCCAGTCCTACATGGAGTTGAATCACATGCAGTTTTTGGTCCTATGAGCAAGAGTTGTTTTCTGGTAAGGAAAGTCACTATTGTGCTCCCATTTCCAAAAAAAGTGCAAATAGCACTCGCGTCTGTTCCCAGCAAGTACAGTGTATTGGACTGAAGGGGAGCTACTGTTCTCCTCAGTTTCCTAAGCAGAGTTGAACTAGATATAGCTCGTGTGTGTAGGAAGCACAGTTCTTTTGTTCTGAGCAAGCTCACTGTTCTGGCCCTATGGGAAACACAGTAGAGTAGAAGAGTGCTCTTTTCTCAAAAGCAGAGTGTGTTTCTTGTAAGGCGAGCTAGCGTTTTTTTCCCAGTCCTAAATGGAGTTGAATCCCATGCAGTTTCTGGTCCTACGAGCAAGAGTTGTTTTCTGGTAAGAAGAGTCACTATTGCGCTCCCATTGCCATACACAGTGCAAATAGCACTGGCATCGGTTCCCAGCAAGTACAGTGTATTGGACTGAAGAGGAGATACTGTTCTTGTCAGTTTCCTAAGTAGAGTTGAACTAGATATGGCCCATGTGTGTAGGAATCACAGTTCTTTTGTTCTGAGCAAGCTCACTGTTCAGACACCATAGGAAACACAGTAGAGTAGAAGAGTGCTCTTTTCTCAAAAGCAGAGTGTGTTTCTTGTAAGGCGAGCTAGTGTTTCTTTCCCAGTCAGAAATGGAGTTGAATGCCATGCAGTTTCTGGTCCTACGAGCAAGAGTTGTTTTCTGGTAAGAAGAGTCACTATTGTGCTCCCATTGTCATGCACAGGGCAAATTGCAATGGTGTCTGTTCCCAGCATGTACTGTGTATTGGACTGAGGAGGATCTACTGTTCTTGTCAGGTTCCTAAGCAGAGTTGAACTAGATATCATCCGTGTGTGTAGAAAGCACAGTTTTTTTGTTGTAAGCAAGCTCACTGTTCTGACCCTATAGGAAACACAGTAGAGTAGAAGAGTGCTCTTTTCTCAAAAGCAGAGTGTTTTTCTTGTAAGGCGAGCTAGCGTTTGTTTCCCAGTAAGAAATGGAGTTGAATCACATGCAGTTTGTGGTCCTATGAGCAAGAGTTGTTTTCTTGTAAGAAGAGTCACTATTGTGCTCCCATTGTCATACACAGGACAAATAGCACTGACGTCTGTTCCCAGCAAGTACAGATTATTGGACTGAAGAGGATCTACTGTTCTTGTCAGTTTCCTAAGCAGAGTTGAACTAGATATTGCCCGTGTGTGTAGGAAGCACAGTTCTTTTGTTCTGAGCAAGCTCACTGTTCTGGCCCTACAGGAAACACTGTAGAGTAGAAGAGCGCGCTTTTCTCAAAAGCAGAGTGTGTTTCTTGTAAGGCAAGCTAGTGTTTGTTTCCCAGTCAGAAATGGAGTTGAATCGAATGCAGTTTCTGGACCTACGAGCAAGAGTTTTTTTCTGGTAAGGAAAGTCACTATTGCGCTTCCATTGCCATACACTGTGCAAATACCACACGCGTCTGCTTCCAGCAAGTACCGTGTATTGGACTGAAGAGGATCTACTGTTCTTGTCAGTTTCCTAAGCAGAGTTGTGCTATATATGGCCCGTGTGTGTACAAAGCACAGTTCTTTTGTTCTGAGCAAGCTCACTGTTCGGAACAATTAGGAAACACAGTAGAGTAGAAGAGTGCTCTTTTCTCAAAAGCAGAGTGTGTTTCTTCTAAGGCGAGCTAGTGTTTGTTTCCCAGTCAGAAATGGAGTTGAATGCCATGGAGTTTCTGGTCCTAGTAGCAAGAGTTGTTTTCTGATAAGAAGAGTCACTATTGCGCTCCCTTTGCCATACACAGTGCAAATAGCACACGCGTCTGTTCCCAGCAAGTACAGTGTATTGGACTGAAGAGGAGCTACTGTTCTTGTCAGTTTCCTAAGTAGAATTGAACTAGATATGGCCGTGTGTGTAGGAAGCACAGTTCTTTTGTTCTGAGCAAGCTCACTGTTTGGACCCCATAGGAAACACAGTAGAGTAGAAGAGTGCTCTTTTCTCAAAAGCAGAGTGTGTTTCTTGTAAGGCGAGCTAGCGTCAGTTTCCCAGTCAGAAATGGAGTTGAATCACATGCAGTTTTTGGTCCTATGAGCAAGAGTTGTTTTCTTGTAAGAAGAGTCACTATTGTGCTCCCATTGTCATACACAGGGCAAATAGCACTGGCGTCTGTTCCCAGCAAGTACACTGCATTGGACTGAAGAGGATCTACTGTTCTTGTCAGTTTCCTAAGCAGAATTGAAATTGATAAGGCCTGTGTGTGTAGTCAGCACAGTTCATTGTTCTGAGCAAGCTCACTGTACTGGCCCTATAAAAAGCACAGTAGAGAAGAAGAGTGCTCTTTTCTCAAAAGCAGAGTGTGTTTCTTGTAAGGCGAGCTAGCGTTTGTTTCCCAGTCCTAAATGGAGTTGAATCACATGCAGTTTTTGGTCCTACGAGCAAGAGTTGTTTTCTGGTAAGGAAAGTCACTATTGTGCTCCCATTGCCATACACAGTGCAAATAGCACTCGCGTCTGTTCACAGTGAGTACAGTGTATTGGACTGACGAGGAGCTCTTTTCTTGTCAGTTTCCTAAGCAGAGTTGAACTAGATATGGCCCGTGTGTGTAGGAAGCACAGTTCTTTTGTTCTGAGCAAGCTCACTCTTCGGACCCCATAGGAAACACTGTAGAGTAGAAGAGTGCTCTTTTCTCAAAAGCAGAGTGAGTTTCTTGTAAGGCGAGATAGTGTTTGTTTCCCAGTCATAAATGTAGTTGAATCCCATGCAGTTTCTGGTCCTACGAGCAAGAGATTTTTTCTGGTAAGGAAAGTCACTATTGTGCTTCCATTGCCATACACTGTGCAAATACCACACGCGTCTGCTTCCAGCAAGTAACGTGTATTGGACTGAAGAGGATCTACTGTTCTTGTCAGTTTCCTAAGCAGAGTTGAACCAAATATGGACCGTGTGTGTACAAAGCACAGTTCTTTTGTTCTGAGCAAGCTCACTCTTCGGAACAATTAGGAAACACAGTAGAGTAGAAGAGTGCTCTTTTCTCAAAAGCGGAGTGTGTTTCTTGTAAGGCGAGCTAGCGTCAGTTTCCCAGTCAGAAATGGAGTTGAATCACATGCAGTTTTTGGTCCTATGAGCAAGAGTTGTTTTCTTGTAAGAAGAGTCACTATTGTGCTCCCATTGTCATACACAGGGCAAATAGCACTGGCGTCTGTTCCCAGCAAGTACACTGCATTGGACTGAAGAGGATCTACTGTTCTTGTCAGTTTCCTAAGCAGAATTGAAATTGATATGGCCTGTGTGTGTAGTCAGCACAGTTCATTGTTCTGAGCAAGCTCACTGTACTGGCCCTATAAAAAGCACAGTAGAGTAGAAGAGTGCTCTTTTCTCAAAAGCAGAGTGTGTTTCTTGTAAGGCGAGCTAGCGTTTGTTTCCCAGTCCTAAATGGAGTTGAATCACATGCAGTTTTTGGTCCTACGAGCAAGAGTTGTTTTCTTTTAAGGAAAGTCACTATTGTGCTCCCATTGCCATACACAGTGCAAATAGCACTCGTGTCTGTTCACAGTGAGTACAGTGTATTGGACTGACGAGGAGCTCTTTTCTTGTCAGTTTCCTAAGCAGAGTTGAACTAGATATGGCCCGTGTGTGTAGGAAGCACAGTTCTTTTGTTCTGAGCAAGCTCACTCTTCGGACCCCATAGGAAACACTGTAGAGTAGAAGAGTGCTCTTTTCTCAAAAGCAGAGTGAGTTTCTTGTAAGGCGAGCTAGTGTTTGTTTCCCAGTCATAAATGTAGTTGAATCCCATGCAGTTTCTGGTCCTACGAGCAAGAGATTTTTTCTGGTAAGGAAAGTCACTATTGTGCTTCCATTGCCATACACTGTGCAAATACCACACGCGTCTGCTTCCAGCAAGTAACGTGTATTGGACTGAAGAGGATCTACTGTTCTTGTCAGTTTCCTAAGCAGAGTTGAACCAAATATGGACCGTGTGTGTACAAAGCACAGTTCTTTTGTTCTGAGCAAGCTCACTCTTCGGAACAATTAGGAAACACAGTAGAGTAGAAGAGTGCTCTTTTCTCAAAAGCGGAGTGTGTTTCTTGTAAGGTGAGCTAGTGTTTGTTTCCCAGTCAGAAATGGAGTTGAATGCCATGCAGTTTCTGGTCCTACGAGCAAGAGTAGTTTTATGGTAAGAAGAGTCACTATTGTGCTCCCATTGTCATGCACAGGACAAATAGCAATGGTGTCTGTTCCCAGCATGTACAGTGTATTGGACTGAGGAGGATCTACTGTTCTTGTCAGGTTCTTAAGCAGAGTTGAAATAGATATGGCCCATGTGTGTAGGAAGCACAGTTATTTTGTTCTGAGCAAGCACACTGTTCGGACCCCATAAAAAATACAGTAGAGTAGAAGAGTGCTCTTTTTTCAATAGCAGAGTATGTTTACTGTAAGGCAAGCTAGCGTTTGTTTCCCAGTCCTAAATGGAGTTGAATCACATGCAGTTTCTGCTCCTAAGAGCAAGAGTTGTTTTCTGGTAAGGAAAGTCACTATTGTGCTCCCATTGCCATACACAGTGCAAATAGCACTCGCGTCTGTTCCCAGCAAGTACAGTGTATTGGACTGAAGAGGAGCTACTGTTCTTGTCAGTTTCCTAAGCAGAGTTAAACTAGATATGGCCCGTGTGTGTGGGAACCACAGTTCTTTTGTTCTGAGCAAGCTCACTGTTCGGACCCCATAGAAAACACAATAGAGTAGAAGAGTGCTCTTTTCTCAAAAGCAGATTGTGTTTCTTGTAAGGCGAGCTAGCTTTTGTTTCACAGTCCTAAATGGAGTTGAATCACATGCAGTTTCGGGTCCTAAGAGCAAGAGTTGTTTTCTAGTAAGAAGATTCACTATTGCGCTCCCATTGTCATACACAGGGCAAATATCACTGGCATTTGTTCCCAGCAAGTACAGTGTATTGGACTGAAGAGGATCTACTGTTCTTGTCAGTTACCTATGCAGAATTGAAATAGATATGGCCCGTGTGTGTAGTCAGCACAGTTCTTTTGTTCTGAGCAAGCTCACGGTTCTGGCCCTATAGGAAACAAAGGAAAGTAGAAGAGTGCTCTTTTCTCAAAAGCAGAGTGTGTTTCTTGTAATGCGAGCTAACATGTTTCCCAGTCCTAAATGGAGTTGAATCACATGCAGTTTCTGTTCCTACGAGAAAGAGTTGTTTTCTGTAAGAAGAGTCACTATTGCGCTCCCATTGCCATTCTCAGAGCAAATAGCACACGATTCTGTTCCCAGCAAGTACAGTGTATTGGACTGAAGAGGATCTACTCTTCTTGTCAGTTTCCTAAGCAGAATTGAACTAGTTATGGCCGTGTGTGTACGAAGCCCAGTTCTTTTGTTCTGATCAAGTACACTATTCTGGCGATATAGGAAACATGTAGAGTAGAAGAGTGCTCTTTTCTCAAAAGCAGAATGTGTTTCTTGTAAGGCGACCTAGCGTTTGTTTCCCAGTCCTAAATGGAGTTGAATCCCATGCAGTTTCTGGTCCTACGAGCAAGAGTTGTTTTCTGGTAAGAAGAGTCACTATTGTGCTATCATTGCCATACACAGTGCAAATAGCACTCGCGTCTGTTCCCAGCAAGTACAGTGTATTGGACTGAAGAGGATCTACTGTTCTTGTCAGTTACCTAAGCAGAATTGAAATAGATATGGCCCGTGTGTGTAGTCAGCACAGTTCTTTTGTTCTGAGCAAGCTCAGTGTTCTGGCCCTATAGGAAACACAGGAGAGTAGAAGAGTGCTCTTTTCTCAAAAGCAGAGTGTGTTTCTTGTAAGGTGAGCTAGCATGTTTCCCAGTCCTAAATGGAGTTGAATCACATGCAGTTTCTGTTCCTATGAGCAAGAATTGTTTTCTGGTAAGAAGAGTCACTATTGTGCTCCCATTGCCATACACAGAGCAAATAGCACACAATTCTGTTCCCAGCAAGTACAGTGTATTGGACTGAAGAGGATCTACTCTTCTTGTCAGTTTCCTAAGCAGAATTGAACTAGTTATGGCCGTGTGTGTACGAAGCCCAGTTCTTTTGTTCTGATCAAGTACACTATTCTGGCGATATAGGAAACATGTAGAGTAGAAGAGTGCTCTTTTCTCAAAAGCAGAATGTGTTTCTTGTAAGGCGACCTAGCGTTTGTTTCCCAGTCCTAAATGGAGTTGAATCACATGCAGTTTCTGGTCCTACGAGCAAGAGTTGTTTTCTGGTAAGGAGAGACACTATTGTGCTCCCATTGCTGTACACAGTGCAAAAAGCACTCGCGTCTGTTCCCAGCAAGTACAGTGTATTGGACAGAAGAAACTCTACTGTTCTTGTCAGTTTCCTAAGCAGAGTTGAACTAGATATGGACCGTGTGTGGAGGAAGCACAGTTCTTTTGTTCTGAGCAAGCTCACTTTTCGGACCCCATGGGAAACACAGTAGAGTAGAAGTGTGCTCTTTTTTCAAATCAGATTGTGTTTCTTGTAAGGCTAGCTAGTGTTTGTTTCCCAGTCAGAAACGGAGTTGAATCCCATGCAGTTTCTGGTCCTACAACCAAGAGTTGTTTTCTGGTAAGAAGAGTCACTATTGTGCTCCCATTGCCATACACAGTGCAAATAGCACTCGCGTCTGCTCCCAGCAAGTACAGTGTATTGGAAAGAAGCAGAGCTGCTGTTCTTGTTAGTTTCCTAAGCAGAGTTGAACTAGATATAGCCCGTGTGTAGGAAGCACAGTTCTTTGGTTCTGAGCAAGCTCACTGTTCTGGCCCTATAGGAAACACAGTAGAGTAGAGGAGTGCTCTTTTCTCAAAAGTAGAGTGTTTTTCTTGTAAGGAGAGCTAGCGTTTGTTTCCCAGTCCTAAATGCAGTTGAATCACATGCAGTTTCTGATCCTACGAGCAAGAGTTGTTTTCTGGTAAGAAGAGTCACTATTGCGCTTCCATTGACATACACATTGCAAATAGCACTCGCTTTTTTTCCCAGCAAGTACAGTGTATTGGACAGAATAGGAGATACTGTTCTTGTCAGTTTCATAAGCAGAGTTGAACTATATATGGCCCGTGTGTGTAGGAAGCACAGTTCTTTTGTTCTGAGGAAGCTCACTGTTCTGGCCTTATAGAAAACACAGTAGAGCAGAAGAGTGCTCTTTTCTCAAAAGCAGAGTTTGTTTCTTGTAAGGCGAGCTAGCGTTTGTTTCCCAGTCCTAAATAGAGTTGAATCCCATGCAGTTTCTTGTCCTACGAGCAAGAGTTGTTTTCTGGTAAGAAGAGTCACTATTGCGCTCCCATTGCCATACACAGTGCAAATAGCACTGGCGTCTGTTCCCAGCAAGTACAGTGTATTGGACTGAAGAGGAGATACTGTTCTTGTCAGTTTCCTAAGCAGAGTTGAACTAGATATGGCCCATGTGTGTAGGAAGCACAGTTCGTTTGTTCTGAGCAAGCTCACTGTTCTGGCGCTATAGGAAACACAGTAGAGTAGAAGAGTGCTGTTTTCTCAAAAGCAGAGTGTGTTTCTTGTAAAGCGAGCTAGCATTTCTTTCCCAGTAATAAATGGAGTTGAATCACATGGATTTTCAGGTCCTAAGAGCAAGAGTTGTTTTCTGGTAAGGAAAGTCACTATTGCGCTCCCATTGCCATACACAGTGCAAATAGCACTCGCGTCTGTTCCCAGCAAGTACAGTGTATTGGACTGAAGAGGAGCTACTGTTCTCGTCAGTTCCTAAGCAGAGTTTAACTAGATATGGCCCGTGTGTAGGAAGCACAGTTCTTTTGTTCTGAGCAAGTTCACTGTTCTGGCCCTATGGGAAACACAGTAGAGTAGAAGAGTGCTCTTTTCTCAAAAGCAGAGTGTGTTTCTTGTAAGGCGAGGTAGCATTTGTTTCCCAGTCCTAAATGGAGTTGAATCCCATGCAGTTTCTGGTCCTACGAGCAAGAGTTGTTTTCTGGTAAGAAGAGACACTATTTTGCTCCCATTGTCATACACAGGGCAAATAGCACTGGCGTCTGTTCCCAGCATGTAGAGTGTATTGGACTGAAGAGGATCTACTGTTCTTGTCTGTTTCCTAAGCAGAATTGAACTAGATATGGCCCGTGTGTGAAGGAAGCACACTTCTTTTGTTCTGAGCAAGCTCACTGTACTGGCCCTATAGGAAACACAGCAGAGTAGAAGAGTGCTCTTTTCTCAAAAGCAGAGTGTGTTTCTTGTAAGGTGAGCTAGCGTTTGTTTCCCAGTCCTAAATGGAGTTGAATCACATGCAGTTTTTGGTCCTATGAGCAAGAGTTGTTTTCTGGTAAGGAAAGTCACTATTGTGCTCCCATTTCCAAAAAAAGTGCAAATAGCACTCGCGTCTGTTCCCAGCAAGTACAGTGTATTGGACTGAAGGGGAGCTACTGTTCTCCTCAGTTTCCTAAGCAGAGTTGAACTAGATATAGCTCGTGTGTGTAGGAAGCACAGTTCTTTTGTTCTGAGCAAGCTCACTGTTCTGGCCCTATGGGAAACACAGTAGAGTAGAAGAGTGCTCTTTTCTCAAAAGCAGAGTGTGTTTCTTGTAAGGCGAGCTAGCGTTTTTTTTCCCAGTCCTAAATGGAGTTGAATCCCATGCAGTTTCTGGTCCTACGAGCAAGAGTTGTTTTCTGGTAAGAAGAGTCACTATTGCGCTCCCATTGCCATACACAGTGCAAATAGCACTGGCATCTGTTCCCAGCAAGTACAGTGTATTGGACTGAAGAGGAGATACTGTTCTTGTCAGTTTCCTAAGTAGAGTTGAACTAGATATGGCCCATGTGTGTAGGAATCACAGTTCTTTTGTTCTGAGCAAGCTCACTGTTCAGACACCATAGGAAACACAGTAGAGTAGAAGAGTGCTCTTTTCTCAAAAGCAGAGTGTGTTTCTTGTAAGGCGAGCTAGTGTTTCTTTCCCAGTCAGAAATGGAGTTGAATGCCATGCAGTTTCTGGTCCTACGAGCAAGAGTTGTTTTCTGGTAAGAAGAGTCACTATTGTGCTCCCATTGTCATGCACAGGGCAAATTGCAATGGTGTCTGTTCCCAGCATGTACTGTGTATTGGACTGAGGAGGATCTACTGTTCTTGTCAGGTTCCTAAGCAGAGTTGAACTAGATATCATCCGTGTGTGTAGAAAGCACAGTTTTTTTGTTGTAAGCAAGCTCACTGTTCTGACCCTATAGGAAACACAGTAGAGTAGAAGAGTGCTCTTTTCTCAAAAGCAGAGTGTTTTCTTGTAAGGCGAGCTAGCGTTTGTTTCCCAGTAAGAAATGGAGTTGAATCACATGCAGTTTGTGGTCCTATGAGCAAGAGTTGTTTTCTTGTAAGAAGAGTCACTATTGTGCTCCCATTGTCATACACAGGACAAATAGCACTGACGTCTGTTCCCAGCAAGTACAGATTATTGGACTGAAGAGGATCTACTGTTCTTGTCAGTTTCTCAAGCAGAGTTGAACTAGATATTGCCCGTGTGTGTAGGAAGCACAGTTCTTTTGTTCTGAGCAAGCTCACTGTTCTGGCCCTACAGGAAACACTGTAGAGTAGAAGAGCGCGCTTTTCTCAAAAGCAGAGTGTGTTTCTTGTAAGGCAAGCTAGTGTTTGTTTCCCAGTCAGAAATGGAGTTGAATCGAATGCAGTTTCTGGTCCTACGAGCAAGAGTTTTTTTCTGGTAAGGAAAGTCACTATTGCGCTTCCATTGCCATACACTGTGCAAATACCACACGCGTCTGCTTCCAGCAAGTACCGTGTATTGGACTGAAGAGGATCTACTGTTCTTGTCAGTTTCCTAAGCAGAGTTGTGCTATATATGGCCCGTGTGTGTACAAAGCACAGTTCTTTTGTTCTGAGCAAGCTCACTGTTCGGAACAATTAGGAAACACAGTAGAGTAGAAGAGTGCTCTTTTCTCAAAAGCAGAGTGTGTTTCTTGTAAGGCGAGCTAGTGTTTGTTTCCCAGTCAGAAATGGAGTTGAATGCCATGGAGTTTCTGGTCCTAGTAGCAAGAGTTGTTTTCTGATAAGAAGAGTCACTATTGCGCTCCCTTTGCCATACACAGTGCAAATAGCACACGCGTCTGTTCCCAGCAAGTACAGTGTATTGGACTGAAGAGGAGCTACTGTTCTCGTCAGTTCCTAAGCAGAGTTTAACTAGATATGGCCCGTGTGTAGGAAGCACAGTTCTTTTGTTCTGAGCAAGTTCACTGTTCTGGCCCTATGGGAAACACAGTAGAGTAGAAGAGTGCTCTTTTCTCAAAAGCAGAGTGTGTTTCTTGTAAGGCGAGGTAGCATTTGTTTCCCAGTCCTAAATGGAGTTGAATCCCATGCAGTTTCTGGTCCTACGAGCAAGAGTTGTTTTCTGGTAAGAAGAGACACTATTTTGCTCCCATTGTCATACACAGGGCAAATAGCACTGGCGTCTGTTCCCAGCATGTAGAGTGTATTGGACTGAAGAGGATCTACTGTTCTTGTCAGTTTCCTAAGCAGAATTGAACTAGATATGGCCCGTGTGTGAAGGAAGCACACTTCTTTTGTTCTGAGCAAGCTCACTGTACTGGCCCTATAGGAAACACAGCAGAGTAGAAGAGTGCTCTTTTCTCAAAAGCAGAGTGTGTTTCTTGTAAGGTGAGCTAGCGTTTGTTTCCCAGTCCTAAATGGAGTTGAATCACATGCAGTTTTTGGTCCTATGAGCAAGAGTTGTTTTCTGGTAAGGAAAGTCACTATTGTGCTCCCATTTCCAAACAAAGTGCAAATAGCACTCGCGTCTGTTCCCAGCAAGTACAGTGTATTGGACTGAAGGGGAGCTACTGTTCTCCTCAGTTTCCTAAGCAGAGTTGAACTAGATATGGCTCGTGTGTGTAGGAAGCACAGTTCTTTTGTTCTGAGCAAGCTCACTGTTCTGGCCCTATGTGAAACACAGTAGAGTAGAAGAGTGCTCTTTTCTCAAAAGCAGAGTGTGTTTCTTGTAAGGCGAGCTAGCGTTTTTTTCCCAGTCCTAAATGGAGTTGAATCCCATGCAGTTTCTGGTCCTACGAGCAAGAGTTGTTTTCTGGTAAGAAGAGTCACTATTGCGCTCCCATTGCCATACACAGTGCAAATAGCACTGGCATCTGTTCCCAGCAAGTACAGTGTATTGGACTGAAGAGGAGATACTGTTCTTGTCAGTTTCCTAAGTAGAGTTGAACTAGATATGGCCCATGTGTGTAGGAATCACAGTTCTTTTGTTCTGAGCAAGCTCACTGTTCGGACACCATAGGAAACACAGTAGAGTAGAAGAGTGCTCTTTTCTCAAAAGCAGAGTGTGTTTCTTGTAAGGCGAGCTAGTGTTTCTTTCCCAGTCAGAAATGGAGTTGAATGCCATGCAGTTTCTGGTCCTACGAGCAAGAGTTGTTTTCTGGTAAGAAGAGTCACTATTGTGCTCCCATTGTCATGCACAGGGCAAATTGCAATGGTGACTGTTCCCAGCATGTACAGTGTATTGGACTGAGGAGGATCTACTGTTCTTGTCAGGTTCCTAAGCAGAGTTGAACTAGATATCATCCGTGTGTGTAGAAAGCACAGTTTTTTTGTTGTAAGCAAGCTCACTGTTCTGACCCTATAGGAAACACAGTAGAGTAGAAGAGTGCTCTTTTCTCAAAAGCAGAGTGTTTTTCTTGTAAGGCGAGCTAGCGTTTGTTTCCCAGTAAGAAATGGAGTTGAATCACATGCAGTTTGTGGTCCTATGAGCAAGAGTTGTTTTCTTGTAAGAAGAGTCACTATTGTGCTCCCATTGTCATACACAGGACAAATAGCACTGACGTCTGTTCCCAGCAAGTACAGATTATTGGACTGAAGAGGATCTACTGTTCTTGTCAGTTTCCTAAGCAGAGTTGTGCTATATATGGCCCGTGTGTGTACAAAGCACAGTTCTTTTGTTCTGAGCAAGCTCACTGTTCGGAACAATTAGGAAACACAGTAGAGTAGAAGAGTGCTCTTTTCTCAAAAGCAGAGTGTGTTTCTTGTAAGGCGAGCTAGTGTTTGTTTCCCAGTCAGAAATGGAGTTGAATGCCATGGAGTTTCTGGTCCTAGTAGCAAGAGTTGTTTTCTGTTAAGAAGAGTCACTATTGAGCTCCCATTGCCATACACAGTGCAAATAGCACTCGCGTCTGTTCTCAGCAAGTACAGTGTATTGGACTGAAGAGGAGCTACTGTTCTTGTCAGTTTCCTAAGCAGAGTTGAACTAGATATGGCCCGTGTGTGTAGGAAGCACAGTTCTTTTGTTCTGAGCTAGTTCACTGTTCGGATCCCTTAGGAAAAACAGTAGAGTAGAAGAGTACTCTTTTCTCAAAAGCAGAGTGTGTTTCATGTAAGGCGAGCTAGTGTTTGTTTCCCAGTCAGAAATGGAGTTGAATGCCATGCAGTTTCTGATCCTACGAGCAAGAGTTGTTTTATGGTAAGAAGAGTCACTATTGTGCTCCCATTGTCATGCACACGGCAAATAGCAATGGTGTCTGTTCCCAGCATGTACAGTGTATGGGACTGAGGAGGATCTACAGTTCTTGTCAGGTTCCTAAGCAGAGTTGAACTAGATATGGCCCATTTGTGTAGGAAGCACAGTTCTTTTGTTCTGAGCAAGCACACTGTTCGGACCCCATAAAAAATACAGTAGAGTAGAAGAGTGCTCTTTTCTCAAAAGCAGAGTATGTTTCTTGTAATACAAGCTAGCGTTTGTTTCCCAGTCCTAAATGGAGTTGAATCACATGCAGTTTCTGCTCCTAAGAGCAAGAGTTGTTTTCTGGAAATGAAAGTCACTATTATGCTCCCATTGCCATACACAGTGCAAATAGCACTTGCGTCTGTTCCCAGCAAGTACAGTGTATTGGACTGAAGTGGAGCTACTGTTCTTGTCAGTTTCCTAAGCAGAGTTGAATTAGATATGGCCCGTGTGTGTAGGAGCACAGTTCTTTTGTTCTGAGCAAGCACACTGTTCAGACCCCATAGGAAACACAGTAGAGTAGAAGAGTGCTCTTTTCTCAAAAGCAGAGTGTGTTTATTGTAATGAAAGCTAGTGTTTGCTTCCCAGACAGAAATGGAGTTGAATCTCATGCAGTTTCTGGTCCTACGAGCAAGAGTTGTTTTCTGATAAGAAGAGTCACTATTGCGCTCCCTTTGCCATACACAGTGCAAATAGCACACGCGTCTGTTCCCAGCAAGTACAGTGTATTGGACTGAAGAGGAGCTACTGTTCTTGTCAGTTTCCTAAGTAGAATTGAACTAGATATGGCCGTGTGTGTAGGAAGCACAGTTCTTTTGTTCTGAGCAAGCTCACTGTTTGGACCCCATAGGAAACACAGTAGAGTAGAAGAGTGCTCTTTTCTCAAAAGCAGAGTGTGTTTCTTGTAAGGCGAGCTAGCGTCAGTTTCCCAGTCAGAAATGGAGTTGAATCACATGCAGTTTTTGGTCCTATGAGCAAGAGTTGTTTTCTTGTAAGAAGAGTCACTATTGTGCTCCCATTGTCATACACAGGGCAAATAGCACTGGCGTCTGTTCCCAGCAAGTACACTGCATTGGACTGAAGAGGATCTACTGTTCTTGTCAGTTTCCTAAGCAGAATTGAAATAGATATGGCCTGTGTGTGTAGTCAGCACAGTTCATTGTTCTGAGCAAGCTCACTGTACTGGCCCTATAAAAAGCACAGTAGAGTAGAAGAGTGCTCTTTTCTCAAAAGCAGAGTGTGTTTCTTGTAAGGCGAGCTAGCGTTTGTTTCCCAGTCCTAAATGGAGTTGAATCACATGCAGTTTTTGGTCCTACGAGCAAGAGTTGTTTTCTGGTAAGGAAAGTCACTATTGTGCTCCCATTGCCATACACAGTGCAAATAGCACTCGCGTCTGTTCACAGTGAGTACAGTGTATTGGACTGACGAGGAGCTCTTTTCTTGTCAGTTTCCTAAGCAGAGTTGAACTAGATATGGCCCGTGTGTGTAGGAAGCACAGTTCTTTTGTTCTGAGCAAGCTCACTGTTCGGACCCCATAGGAAACACAGTAGAGTAGAAGAGTGCTCTTTTCTCAAAAGCAGAGTGAGTTTCTTGTAAGGCGAGCTAGTGTTTGTTTCCCAGTCATAAATGTAGTTGAATCCCATGCAGTTTCTGGTCCTACGAGCAAGAGATTTTTTCTGGTAAGGAAAGTCACTATTGTGCTTCCATTGCCATACACTGTGCAAATACCACACGCGTCTGCTTCCAGCAAGTAACGTGTATTGGACTGAAGAGGATCTACTGTTCTTGTCAGTTTCCTAAGCAGAGTTGAACCAAATATGGACCGTTTGTGTACAAAGCACAGTTCTTTTGTTCTGAGCAAGCTCACTCTTCGGAACAATTAGGAAACACAGTAGAGTAGAAGAGTGCTCTTTTCTCAAAAGCGGAGTGTGTTTCTTGTAAGGTGAGCTAGTGTTTGTTTCCCAGTCAGAAATGGAGTTGAATGCCATGCAGTTTCTGGTCCTACGAGCAAGAGTAGTTTTATGGTAAGAAGAGTCACTTTTGTGCTCCCATTGTCATGCACAGGACAAATAGCAATGGTGTCTGTTCCCAGCATGTACAGTGTATTGGACTGAGGAGGATCTACTGTTCTTGTCAGGTTCTTAAGCAGAGTTGAAATAGATATGGCCCATGTGTGTAGGAAGCACAGTTATTTTGTTCTGAGCAAGCACACTGTTCGGACCCCATAAAAAATACAGTAGAGTAGAAGAGTGCTCTTTTCTCAATAGCAGAGTATGTTTATTGTAAGGCAAGCTAGCGTTTGTTTCCCAGTCCTAAATGGAGTTGAATCACATGCAGTTTCTGCTCCTAAGAGCAAGAGTTGTTTTCTGGTAAGGAAAGTCACTATTGTGCTCCCATTGCCATACACAGTGCAAATAGCACTCGCGTCTGTTCCCAGCAAGTACAGTGTATTGGACTGAAGAGGAGCTACTGTTCTTGTCAGTTTCCTAAGCAGAGTTAAACTAGATATGGCCCGTGTGTGTGGGAACCACAGTTCTTTTGTTCTGAGCAAGCTCACTGTTCGGACCCCATAGAAAACACAATAGAGTAGAAGGGTGCTCTTTTCTCAAAAGCAGATTGTGTTTCTTGTAAGGCGAGCTAGCTTTTGTTTCACAGTCCTAAATGGAGTTGAATCACATGCAGTTTCGGGTCCTAAGAGCAAGAGTTGTTTTCTAGTAAGAAGATTCACTATTGCGCTCCCATTGTCATACACAGGGCAAATATCACTGGCATTTGTTCCCAGCAAGTACAGTGTATTGGACTGAAGAGGATCTACTGTTCTTGTCAGTTACCTAAGCAGAATTGAAATAGATATGGCCCGTGTGTGTAGTCAGCACAGTTCTTTTGTTCTGAGCAAGCTCACTGTTCTGGCCCTATAGGAAACACAGGAAAGTAGAAGAGTGCTCTTTTCTCAAAAGCAGAGTGTGTTTCTTGTAAGGCGAGCTAACATGTTTCCCAGTCCTAAATGGAGTTGAATCACATGAAGTTTCTGTTCCTACGAGAAAGGGTTGTTTTCTGTAAGAAGAGTCACTATTGCGCTCCCATTGCCATTCTCAGAGCAAATAGCACACGATTCTGTTCCCAGCAAGTACAGTGTATTGGACTGAAGAGGATCTACTCTTCTTGTCAGTTTCCTAAGCAGAATTGAACTAGTTATTGGTGTGTGTGTACGAAGCCCAGTTCTTTTGTTCTGATCAAGTACACTATTCTGGCGATATAGGAAACATGTAGAGTAGAAGAGAGCTCTTTTCTCAAAAGCAGAATGTGTTTCTTGTAAGGCGACCTAGCGTTTGTTTCCCAGTCCTAAATGGAGTTGAGTCCCATGCAGTTTCTGGTCCTACGAGCAAGAGTTGTTTTCTGGTAAGAAGAGTCACTATTGTGCTATCATTGCCATACACAGTGCAAATAGCACTCGCATCTGTTCCCAGCAAGTACAGTGTATTGGACTGAAGAGGATCTACTGTTCTTGTCAGTTACCTAAGCAGAATTGAAATAGATATGGCCCGTGTGTGTAGTCAGCACAGTTCTTTTGTTCTGAGCAAGCTCACTGTTCTGGCCCTATAGGAAACACAGGAAAGTAGAAGAGTGCTCTTTTCTCAAAAGCAGAGTGTGTTCCTTGTAAGGTGAGCTAGCATGTTTCCCAGTCCTAAATGGAGTTGAATCACATGCAGTTTCTGTTCCTATGAGCAAGAATTGTTTTCTGGTAAGAAGAGTCACTATTGTGCTCCCATTGCCATACACAGAGCAAATAGCACACAATTCTGTTCCCAGCAAGTACAGTGTATTGGACTGAAGAGGATCTACTCTTCTTGTCAGTTTCCTAAGCAGAATTGAACTAGTTATGGCCGTGTGTGTACGAAGCCCAGTTCTTTTGTTCTGATCAAGTACACTATTCTGGCGATATAGGAAACATGTAGAGTAGAAGAGTGCTCTTTTCTCAAAAGCAGAATGTGTTTCTTGTAAGGCGACCTAGCGTTTGTTTCCCAGTCCTAAATGGAGTTGAATCACATGCAGTTTCTGGTCCTACGAGCAAGAGTTGTTTTCTGGTAAGGAGAGACACTATTGTGCTCCCATTGCTGTACACAGTGCAAAAAGCACTCGCGTCTGTTCCCAGCAAGTACAGTGTATTGGACAGAAGAAACTCTACTGTTCTTGTCAGTTTCCTAAGCAGAGTTGAACTAGATATGGCCCGTGTGTGGTGGAAGCACAGTTCTTTTGTTCTGAGCAAGCTCACTTTTCGGACCCCATGGGAAACACAGTAGAGTAGAAGTGTGCTCTTTTTTCAAATCAGAGTGTGTTTCTTGTAAGGCTAGCTAGTGTTTGTTTCCCAGACAGAAACGGAGTTGAATCCCATGCAGTTTCTGGTCCTACAACCAAGAGTTGTTTTCTGGTAAGAAGAGTCACTATTGTGCTCCCATTGCCATACACAGTGCAAATAGCACTCGCGTCTGCTCCCAGCAAGTACAGTGTATTGGAAAGAAGCAGAGCTGCTGTTCTTGTCAGTTTCCTAAGCAGAGTTGAACTAGATATAGCCCGTGTGTGTAGGAAGCACAGTTCTTTGGTTCTGAGCAAGCTCACTGTTCTGGCCCTATAGGAAACACAGTAGAGTAGAGGAGTGCTCTTTTCTCAAAAGTAGAGTGTTTTTCTTGTAAGGAGAGCTAGCGTTTGTTTCCCAGTCCTAAGTGCAGTTGAATCACATGCAGTTTCTGATCCTACGAGCAAGAGTTGTTTTCTGGTTAGAAGAGTCACTATTGCGCTTCCATTGACATACACATTGCAAATAGCACTCGCTTTTTTTCCCAGCAAGTACAGTGTATTGGACAGAATAGGAGATACTGTTCTTGTCAGTTTCATAAGCAGAGTTGAACTATATATGGCCCGTGTGTGTAGGAAGCACAGTTCTTTTGTTCTGAGGAAGCTCACTGTTCTGGCCTTATAGAAAACACAGTAGAGCAGAAGAGTGCTCTTTTCTCAAAAGCAGAGTTTGTTTCTTGTAAGGCGAGCTAGCGTTTGTTTCCCAGTCCTAAATAGAGTTGAATCCCATGCAGTTTCTGGTCCTACGAGCAAGAGTTGTTTTCTGGTAAGAAGAGTCACTATTGCGCTCCCATTGCCATACACAGTGCAAATAGCACTGGCGTCTGTTCCCAGCAAGTACAGTGTATTGGACTGAAGAGGAGATACTGTTCTTGTCAGTTTCCTAAGCAGAGTTGAACTAGATATGGCCCATGTGTGTAGGAAGCACAGTTCGTTTGTTCTGAGCAAGCTCACTGTTCTGGCGCTATAGGAAACACAGTAGAGTAGAAGAGTGCTGTTTTCTCAAAAGCAGAGTGTGTTTCTTGTAAGGCGAGCTAGCATTTCTTTCCCAGTAATAAATGGAGTTGAATCACATGGAGTTTCAGGTCCTAAGAGCAAGAGTTGTTTTCTGGTAAGGAAAGTCACTATTGCGCTCCCATTGCCATACACAGTGCAAATAGCACTCGCGTCTGTTCCCAGCAAGTACAGTGTATTGGACTGAAGAGGAGCTACTGTTCTTGTCAGTTCCTAAGCAGAGTTTAACTAGTTTTGGCCCGTGTGTAGGAAGCACAGTTCTTTTGTTCTGAGCAAGCTCACTGTTCTGGCCCTATGGGAAACACAGTAGAGTAGAAGAGTGCTCTTTTCTCAAAAGCAGAGTGTGTTTCTTGTAAGGCGAGGTAGCGTTTGTTTCCCAGTCCTAAATGGAGTTGAATCCCATGCAGTTTCTGGTCCTACGAGCAAGAGTTGTTTTCTGGTAAGAAGAGACACTATTTTGCTCCCATTGTCATACACAGGGCAAATAGCACTGGCGTCTGTTCGCAGCATGTAGAGTGTATTGGACTGAAGAGGATCTACTGTTCTTGTCAGTTTCCTAAGCAGAATTGAACTAGATATGGCCCATGTGTGAAGGAAGCACAGTTCTTTTGTTCTGAGCAAGCTCACTGTACTGGCCCTATAGGAAACACAGCAGAGTAGAAGAGTGCTCTTTTCTCAAAAGCAGAGTGTGTTTCTTGTAAGGTGAGCTAGCGTTTGTTTCCCAGTCCTAAATGGAGTTGAATCACATGCAGTTTTTGGTCCTATGAGCAAGAGTTGTTTTCTGGTAAGGAAAGTCACTATTGTGCTCCCATTTCCAAACAAAGTGCAAATAGCACTCGCGTCTGTTCCCAGCAAGTACAGTGTATTGGACTGAAGGGGAGCTACTATTCTCCTCAGTTTCCTAAGCAGAGTTGAACTAGATATGGCTCGTGTGTGTAGGAAGCACAGTTCTTTTGTTCTGAGCAAGCTCACTGTTCTGGCCCTATGGGAAACACAGTAGAGTAGAAGAGTGCTCTTTTCTCAAAAGCAGAGTGTGTTTCTTGTAAGGCGAGCTAGCGTTTTTTTTCCCAGTCCTAAATGGAGTTGAATCCCATGCAGTTTCTGGTCCTACGAGCAAGAGTTGTTTTCTGGTAAGAAGAGTCACTATTGCGCTCCCATTGCCATACACAGTGCAAAGAGCACTGGCGTCTGTTCCCAGCAAGTACAGTGTATTGGACTGAAGAGGAGATACTGTTCTTGTCAGTTTCCTAAGCAGAGTTGAACTAGATATGGCCCATGTGTGTAGGAATCACAGTTCTTTTGTTCTGAGCAAGCTCACGGTTCGGACACCATAGGAAACACAGTAGAGTAGAAGAGTGCTCTTTTCTCAAAAGCCGAGTGTGTTTCTTGTAAGGCAAGCTAGCGTTTTTTTCCCAGTCCTAAATGGAGTTGAATCACATGCAGTTTCTGGTCCTACGAGCAAGAGTTGTTTTCTGGTAAGAATAGTCACTATTACTCTCCCATTGTATACACAGTGCAAACAACACTGGCGTCTGTTCCCAGCAAGTACAGTGTATTGGACTGAAGAGGATATACTGTTCTTGTCAGTTTCCTAAGCAGAGTTGAACTAGATATGGCCCATGTGTGTAGGAATCACAGTTCTTTTGTTCTGAGCAAGCTCACTGTTCGGACACCATAGGAAACACAGTAGAGTAGAAGAGTGCTCTTTTCTCAAAAGCAGAGTGTGTTTCTTGTAAGGCGAGCTAGTGTTTCTTTCCCAGTCAGAAATGGAGTTGAATGCCATGCAGTTTTTGGTCCTACGAGCAAGAGGTGTTTTCTGGTAAGAAGAGTCACTATTGTGCTCCCATTGTCATGCACAGGGCAAATTGCAATGGTGTCTGTTCCCAGCATGTACAGTGTATTGGACTGAGGAGGATCTATTGTTCTTGTCAGGTTCCTAAGCAGAGTTGAACTAGATATCGTCCGTGTGTGTAGGAAGCACAGTTTTTTTGTTGTAAGCAAGCTCACTGTTCTGACCCTATAGGAAACACAGTAGAGTAGATGAGTGCTCTTTTCTCAAAAGCAGAGTGTTTTTCTTGTAAGGCGAGCTAGCGCTTGTTTCCCAGTAAGAAATGGAGTTGAATCACATGCAGTTTGTGGTCCTATGAGCAAGAGTTGTTTTCTTGTAAGAAGAGTCACTATTGTGCTCCCATTGTCATACACAGGACAAATAGCACTGACGTCTGTTCCCAGCAAGTACAGTGTATTGGACTGAAGAGGATCTACTGTTCTTGTCAGTTTCCTAAGCAGGTTTGCGCTATATATGGCCCGTGTGTGTACAAAGCACAGTTCTTTTGTTCCGAGCAAGCTCACTGTTCGGAACAATTAGGAAACACAGTAGAGTAGAAGAGTGCTCTTTTCTCAAAAGCAGAGTGTGTTTCTTGTAAGGCGAGCTAGTGTTTGTTTCCCAGTCAGAAATGGAGTTGAATGCCATGGAGTTTCTGGTCCTAGTAGCAAGAGTTGTTTTCTGTTAAGAAGAGTCACTATTGAGCTCCCATTGCCATACACAGTGCAAATAGCACTCGCGTCTGTTCTCAGCAAGTACAGTGTATTGGACTGAAGAAGAGCTACTGTTCTTGTCAGTTTCCTAAGCAGAGTTGAACTAGATATGGCCCGTGTGTGTAGGAAGCACAGTTCTTTTGTTCTGAGCTAGTTCACTGTTCTGATCCCTTAGGAAAAACAGTAGAGTAGAAGAGTACTCTTTTCTCAAAAGCAGAGTGTGTTTCTTGTAAGGCGAGCTAGTGTTTGTTTCCCAGTCAGAAATGGAGTTGAATGCCATGCAGTTTCTGATCCTACGAGCAAGAGTTGTTTTATGGTAAGAAGAGTCACTATTGTGCTCCCATTGTCATGCACACGGCAAATAGCAATGGTGTCTGTTCCCAGCATGTACAGTGTATGGGACTGAGGAGGATCTACAGTTCTTGTCAGGTTCCTAAGCAGAGTTGAACTAGATATGGCCCATTTGTGTAGGAAGCACAGTTCTTTTGTTCTGAGCAAGCACACTGTTCGGACCCCAAAAAAAATACAGTAGAATAGAAGAGTGCTCTTTTCTCAAAAGCAGAGTATGTTTCTTGTAATACAAGCTAGCGTTTGTTTCCCAGTCCTAAATGGAGTTGAATCACATGCAGTCTGCTCCTAAGAGCAAGAGTTGTTTTCTGGTAAGGAAAGTCACTATTATGCTCCCATTGCCATACAAAGTGCAAATAGCACTCGCGTCTGTTCCCAGCAAGTAAAGTGTATTGGACTGAAGTGGAGCTACTGTTCTTGTCAGTTTCCTAAGCAGAGTTGAATTAGATATGGCCCGTGTGTGTAGGAGCACAGTTCTTTTGTTCTGAGCAAGCACACTGTTCAGACCCCATAGGAAACACAGTAGAGTAGAAGAGTGCTCTTTTCTCAAAAGCAGAGTGTGTTTATTGTAATGAAAGCTAGTGTTTGCTTCCCAGACAGAAATGGAGTTGAATCTCATGCAGTTTCTGGTCCTACGAGCAAGAGTTGATTTCTGATAAGAAGAGTCACTATTGCGCTCCCTTTGCCATACACAGTGCAAATAGCACACACGTCTGTTCCCAGCAAGTACAGTGTATTGGACTGAAGAGGAGCTACTGTTCTTGTCAGTTTCCTAAGTAGAATTGAACTAGATATGGCCGTGTGTGTAGGAAGCACAGTTCTTTTGTTCTGAGCAAGCTCACTGTTTGGACCCCATAGGAAACACAGTAGAGTAGAAGAGTGCTCTTTTCTCAAAAGCAGAGTGTGTTTCTTGTAAGGCGAGCTAGCGTCAGTTTCCCAGTCAGAAATGGAGTTGAATCACATGCAGTTTTTGGTCCTATGAGCAAGAGTTGTTTTCTTGTAAGAAGAGTCACTATTGTGCTCCCATTGTCATACACAGGGCAAATAGCACTGGCGTCTTGTTCCCAGCAAGTACACTGCATTGGACTGAAGAGGATCTACTGTTCTTGTCAGTTTCCTAAGCAGAATTGAAATTGATAAGGCCTGTGTGTGTAGTCAGCACAGTTCATTGTTCTGAGCAAGCTCACTGTACTGGCCCTATAAAAAGCACAGTAGAGTAGAAGAGTGCTCTTTTCTCAAAAGCAGAGTGTGTTTCTTGTAAGGCGAGCCAGCGTTTGTTTTCCCAGTCCTAAATGGAGTTGAATCACATGCAGTTTTTGGTCCTACGAGCAAGAGTTGTTTCCTGGTAAGGAAAGTCACTATTGTGCTCCCATTGCCATACACAGTGCAAATAGCACTCGCGTCTGTTCACAGTGAGTACAGTGTATTGGACTGACGAGGAGCGCTTTTCTTGTCAGTTTCCTAAGCAGAGTTGAACTAGATATGGCCCGTTTGTGTAGGAAGCACAGTTATTTTGTTCTGAGCAAGCTCACTGTTCGGACCCCATAGGAAACACTGTAGGGTAGAAGAGTGCTCTTTTCTCAAAAGCAGAGTGAGTTTCTTGTAAGGCGAGCTAGTGTTTGTTTCCCAGTCATAAATGTAGTTGAATCACATGCAGTTTCTGGTCCTACGAGCAAGAGATTTTTTCTGGTAAGGAAAGTCACTATTGTGCTTCCATTGCCATACACTGTGCAAATACCACACGCGTCTGCTTCCAGCAAGTAACGTGTATTGGACTGAAGAGGATCTACTGTTCTTGTCAGTTTCCTAAGCAGAGTTGAACCAAATATGGACCGTGTGTGTACAAAGCACAGTTCTTTTGTTCTGAGCAAGCTCACTCTTCGGAACAATTAGGAAACACAGTAGAGTAGAAGAGTGCTCTTTTCTCAAAAGCGGAGTGTGTTTCTTGTAAGGTGAGCTAGTGTTTGTTTCCCAGTCAGAAATGGAGTTGAATGCCATGCAGTTTCTGGTCCTACGAGCAAGAGTAGTTTTATGGTAAGAAGAGTCACTTTTGTGCTCCCATTGTCATGCACAGGACAAATAGCAATGGTGTCTGTTCCCAGCATGTACAGTGTATTGGACTGAGGAGGATCTACTGTTCTTGTCAGGTTCTTAAGCAGAGTTGAAATAGATATGGCCCATGTGTGTAGGAAGCACAGTTATTTTGTTCTGAGCAAGCACACTGTTCGGACCCATATAAAAAATACAGTAGAGTAGAAGAGTGCTCTTTTCTCAATAGCAGAGTATGTTTATTGTAAGGCAAGCTAGCGTTTGTTTCCCAGTCCTAAATGGAGTTGAATCACATGCAGTTTCTGCTCCTAAGAGCAAGAGTTGTTTTCTGGTAAGGAAAGTCACTATTGTGCTCCCATTGCCATACACAGTGCAAATAGCACTCGCGTCTGTTCCCAGCAAGTACAGTGTATTGGTCTGAAGAGGAGCTACTGTTCTTGTCAGTTTCCTAACCAGAGTTAAACTAGATATGGCCCGTGTGTGTGGGAACCACAGTTCTTTAGTTCTGAGCAAGCTCACTGTTCGGACCCCATAGAAAACACAATAGAGTAGAAGAGTGCTCTTTTCTCAAAAGCAGATTGTGTTTCTTGTAAGGAGAGCTAGCTTTTGTTTCACAGTCCTAAATGGAGTTGAATCATATGCAGTTTCGGGTCCTAAGAGCAAGAGTTGTTTTCTAGTAAGAAGATTCACTATTGCGCTCCCATTGTCATACACAGGGCAAATATCACTGGCATTTGTTCCCAGCAAGTACAGTGTATTGGACTGAAGAGGATCTACAGTTCTTGTCAGTTACCTAAGCAGAATTGAAATAGATATGGCCCGTGTGTGTAGTCAGCACAGTTCTTTTGTTCTGAGCAAGCTCACTGTTCTGGCCCTATAGGAAACACAGGAAAGTAGAAGAGTGCTCTTTTCTCAAAAGCAGAGTGTGTTTCTTGTAAGGCGAGCTAGCATGTTTCCCAGTCCTAAATGGAGTTGAATCACATGCAGTTTCTGTTCCTACGAGAAAGAGTTGTTTTCTGTAAGAAGAGTCACTATTGTGCTCCCATTGCCATTCTCAGAGCAAATAGCACACGATTCTGTTCCCAGCAAGTACAGTGTATTGGACTGAAGAGGATCTACTCTTCTTGTCAGTTTCCTAAGCAGAATTGAACTAGTTATTGGTGTGTGTGTACGAAGCCCAGTTCTTTTGTTCTGATCAAGTACACTATTCTGGCGATATAGGAAACATGTAGAGTAGAAGAGTGCTCTTTTCTCAAAAGCAGAATGTGTTTCTTGTAAGGCGACCTAGCGTTTGTTTCCCAGTCCTAAATGGAGTTGAATCCCATGCAGTTTCTGGTCCTACGAGCAAGAGTTGTTTTCTGGTAAGAAGAGTCACTATTGTGCTATCATTGCCATACACAGTGCAAATAGCACTCGCATCTGTTCCCAGCAAGTACAGTGTATTGGACTGAAGAGGATCTACTGTTCTTGTCAGTTACCTAAGCAGAATTGAAATAGATATGGCCCGTGTGTGTAGTCAGCACAGTTCTTTTGTTCTGAGCAAGCTCACTGTTCTGGCCCTATAGGAAACACAGGAAAGTAGAAGAGTGCTCTTTTCTCAAAAGCAGAGTGTGTTCCTTGTAAGGTGAGCTAGCATGTTTCCCAGTCCTAAATGGAGTTGAATCACATGCAGTTTCTGTTCCTATGAGCAAGAATTGTTTTCTGGTAAGAAGAGTCACTATTGTGCTCCCATTGCCATACACAGAGCAAATAGCACACAATTCTGTTCCCAGCAAGTACAGTGTATTGGACTGAAGAGGATCTACTCTTCTTGTCAGTTTCCTAAGCAGAATTGAACTAGTTATGGCCGTGTGTGTACGAAGCCCAGTTCTTTTGTTCTGATCAAGTACACTATTCTGGCGATATAGGAAACATGTAGAGTAGAAGAGTGCTCTTTTCTCAAAAGCAGAATGTGTTTCTTGTAAGGCGACCTAGCGTTTGTTTCCCAGTCCTAAATGGAGTTGAATCACATGCAGTTTCTGGTCCTACGAGCAAGAGTTGTTTTCTGGTAAGGAGAGACACTATTGTGCTCCCATTGCTGTACACAGTGCAAAAAGCACTCGCGTCTGTTCCCAGCAAGTACAGTGTATTGGACAGAAGAAACTCTACTGTTCTTGTCAGTTTCCTAAGCAGAGTTGAACTAGATATGGCCCGTGTGTGGTGGAAGCACAGTTCTTTTGTTCTGAGCAAGCTCACTTTTCGGACCCCATGGGAAACACAGTAGAGTAGAAGTGTGCTCTTTTTTCAAATCAGAGTGTGTTTCTTGTAAGGCTAGCTAGTGTTTGTTTCCCAGACAGAAACGGAGTTGAATCCCATGCAGTTTCTGGTCCTACAACCAAGAGTTGTTTTCTGGTAAGAAGAGTCACTATTGTGCTCCCATTGCCATACACAGTGCAAATAGCACTCGCGTCTGCTCCCAGCAAGTACAGTGTATTGGAAAGAAGCAGAGCTGCTGTTCTTGTCAGTTTCCTAAGCAGAGTTGAACTAGATATAGCCCGTGTGTGTAGGAAGCACAGTTCTTTGGTTCTGAGCAAGCTCACTGTTCTGGCCCTATAGGAAACACAGTAGAGTAGAGGAGTGCTCTTTTCTCAAAAGTAGAGTGTTTTTCTTGTAAGGAGAGCTAGCGTTTGTTTCCCAGTCCTAAGTGCAGTTGAATCACATGCAGTTTCTGATCCTACGAGCAAGAGTTGTTTTCTGGTTAGAAGAGTCACTATTGCGCTTCCATTGACATACACATTGCAAATAGCACTCGCTTTTTTTCCCAGCAAGTACAGTGTATTGGACAGAATAGGAGATACTGTTCTTGTCAGTTTCATAAGCAGAGTTGAACTATATATGGCCCGTGTGTGTAGGAAGCACAGTTCTTTTGTTCTGAGGAAGCTCACTGTTCTGGCCTTATAGAAAACACAGTAGAGCAGAAGAGTGCTCTTTTCTCAAAAGCAGAGTTTGTTTCTTGTAAGGCGAGCTAGCGTTTGTTTCCCAGTCCTAAATAGAGTTGAATCCCATGCAGTTTCTGGTCCTACGAGCAAGAGTTGTTTTCTGGTAAGAAGAGTCACTATTGCGCTCCCATTGCCATACACAGTGCAAATAGCACTGGCGTCTGTTCCCAGCAAGTACAGTGTATTGGACTGAAGAGGAGATACTGTTCTTGTCAGTTTCCTAAGCAGAGTTGAACTAGATATGGCCCATGTGTGTAGGAAGCACAGTTCGTTTGTTCTGAGCAAGCTCACTGTTCTGGCGCTATAGGAAACACAGTAGAGTAGAAGAGTGCTGTTTTCTCAAAAGCAGAGTGTGTTTCTTGTAAGGCGAGCTAGCATTTCTTTCCCAGTAATAAATGGAGTTGAATCACATGGAGTTTCAGGTCCTAAGAGCAAGAGTTGTTTTCTGGTAAGGAAAGTCACTATTGCGCTCCCATTGCCATACACAGTGCAAATAGCACTCGCGTCTGTTCCCAGCAAGTACAGTGTATTGGACTGAAGAGGAGCTACTGTTCTTGTCAGTTCCTAAGCAGAGTTTAACTAGTTTTGGCCCGTGTGTAGGAAGCACAGTTCTTTTGTTCTGAGCAAGCTCACTGTTCTGGCCCTATGGGAAACACAGTAGAGTAGAAGAGTGCTCTTTTCTCAAAAGCAGAGTGTGTTTCTTGTAAGGCGAGGTAGCGTTTGTTTCCCAGTCCTAAATGGAGTTGAATCCCATGCAGTTTCTGGTCCTACGAGCAAGAGTTGTTTTCTGGTAAGAAGAGACACTATTTTGCTCCCATTGTCATACACAGGGCAAATAGCACTGGCGTCTGTTCCCAGCATGTAGAGTGTATTGGACTGAAGAGGATCTACTGTTCTTGTCAGTTTCCTAAGCAGAATTGAACTAGATATGGCCCATGTGTGAAGGAAGCACAGTTCTTTTGTTCTGAGCAAGCTCACTGTACTGGCCCTATAGGAAACACAGCAGAGTAGAAGAGTGCTCTTTTCTCAAAAGCAGAGTGTGTTTCTTGTAAGGTGAGCTAGCGTTTGTTTCCCAGTCCTAAATGGAGTTGAATCACATGCAGTTTTTGGTCCTATGAGCAAGAGTTGTTTTCTGGTAAGGAAAGTCACTATTGTGCTCCCATTTCCAAACAAAGTGCAAATAGCACTCGCGTCTGTTCCCAGCAAGTACAGTGTATTGGACTGAAGGGGAGCTACTATTCTCCTCAGTTTCCTAAGCAGAGTTGAACTAGATATGGCTCGTGTGTGTAGGAAGCACAGTTCTTTTGTTCTGAGCAAGCTCACTGTTCTGGCCCTATGGGAAACACAGTAGAGTAGAAGAGTGCTCTTTTCTCAAAAGCAGAGTGTGTTTCTTGTAAGGCGAGCTAGCGTTTTTTTTCCCAGTCCTAAATGGAGTTGAATCCCATGCAGTTTCTGGTCCTACGAGCAAGAGTTGTTTTCTGGTAAGAAGAGTCACTATTGCGCTCCCATTGCCATACACAGTGCAAAGAGCACTGGCGTCTGTTCCCAGCAAGTACAGTGTATTGGACTGAAGAGGAGATACTGTTCTTGTCAGTTTCCTAAGCAGAGTTGAACTAGATATGGCCCATGTGTGTAGGAATCACAGTTCTTTTGTTCTGAGCAAGCTCACGGTTCGGACACCATAGGAAACACAGTAGAGTAGAAGAGTGCTCTTTTCTCAAAAGCCGAGTGTGTTTCTTGTAAGGCAAGCTAGCGTTTTTTTCCCAGTCCTAAATGGAGTTGAATCACATGCAGTTTCTGGTCCTACGAGCAAGAGTTGTTTTCTGGTAAGAATAGTCACTATTACTCTCCCATTGTATACACAGTGCAAACAACACTGGCGTCTGTTCCCAGCAAGTACAGTGTATTGGACTGAAGAGGATATACTGTTCTTGTCAGTTTCCTAAGCAGAGTTGAACTAGATATGGCCCATGTGTGTAGGAATCACAGTTCTTTTGTTCTGAGCAAGCTCACTGTTCGGACACCATAGGAAACACAGTAGAGTAGAAGAGTGCTCTTTTCTCAAAAGCAGAGTGTGTTTCTTGTAAGGCGAGCTAGTGTTTCTTTCCCAGTCAGAAATGGAGTTGAATGCCATGCAGTTTTTGGTCCTACGAGCAAGAGGTGTTTTCTGGTAAGAAGAGTCACTATTGTGCTCCCATTGTCATGCACAGGGCAAATTGCAATGGTGTCTGTTCCCAGCATGTACAGTGTATTGGACTGAGGAGGATCTATTGTTCTTGTCAGGTTCCTAAGCAGAGTTGAACTAGATATCGTCCGTGTGTGTAGGAAGCACAGTTTTTTTGTTGTAAGCAAGCTCACTGTTCTGACCCTATAGGAAACACAGTAGAGTAGATGAGTGCTCTTTTCTCAAAAGCAGAGTGTTTTTCTTGTAAGGCGAGCTAGCGCTTGTTTCCCAGTAAGAAATGGAGTTGAATCACATGCAGTTTGTGGTCCTATGAGCAAGAGTTGTTTTCTTGTAAGAAGAGTCACTATTGTGCTCCCATTGTCATACACAGGACAAATAGCACTGACGTCTGTTCCCAGCAAGTACAGTGTATTGGACTGAAGAGGATCTACTGTTCTTGTCAGTTTCCTAAGCAGGTTTGCGCTATATATGGCCCGTGTGTGTACAAAGCACAGTTCTTTTGTTCCGAGCAAGCTCACTGTTCGGAACAATTAGGAAACACAGCAGAGTAGAAGAGTGCTCTTTTCTCAAAAGCAGAGTGTGTTTCTTGTAAGGCGAGCTAGTGTTTGTTTCCCAGTCAGAAATGGAGTTGAATGCCATGGAGTTTCTGGTCCTAGTAGCAAGAGTTGTTTTCTGTTAAGAAGAGTCACTATTGAGCTCCCATTGCCATACACAGTGCAAATAGCACTCGCGTCTGTTCTCAGCAAGTACAGTGTATTGGACTGAAGAAGAGCTACTGTTCTTGTCAGTTTCCTAAGCAGAGTTGAACTAGATATGGCCCGTGTGTGTAGGAAGCACAGTTCTTTTGTTCTGAGCTAGTTCACTGTTCTGATCCCTTAGGAAAAACAGTAGAGTAGAAGAGTACTCTTTTCTCAAAAGCAGAGTGTGTTTCTTGTAAGGCGAGCTAGTGTTTGTTTCCCAGTCAGAAATGGAGTTGAATGCCATGCAGTTTCTGATCCTACGAGCAAGAGTTGTTTTATGGTAAGAAGAGTCACTATTGTGCTCCCATTGTCATGCACACGGCAAATAGCAATGGTGTCTGTTCCCAGCATGTACAGTGTATGGGACTGAGGAGGATCTACAGTTCTTGTCAGGTTCCTAAGCAGAGTTGAACTAGATATGGCCCATTTGTGTAGGAAGCACAGTTCTTTTGTTCTGAGCAAGCACACTGTTCGGACCCCAAAAAAAATACAGTAGAATAGAAGAGTGCTCTTTTCTCAAAAGCAGAGTATGTTTCTTGTAATACAAGCTAGCGTTTGTTTCCCAGTCCTAAATGGAGTTGAATCACATGCAGTTTCTGCTCCTAAGAGCAAGAGTTGTTTTCTGGTAAGGAAAGTCACTATTATGCTCCCATTGCCATACACAGTGCAAATAGCACTCGCGTCTGTTCCCAGCAAGTAAAGTGTATTGGACTGAAGTGGAGCTACTGTTCTTGTCAGTTTCCTAAGCAGAGTTGAATTAGATATGGCCCGTGTGTGTAGGAGCACAGTTCTTTTGTTCTGAGCAAGCACACTGTTCAGACCCCATAGGAAACACAGTAGAGTAGAAGAGTGCTCTTTTCTCAAAAGCAGAGTGTGTTTATTGTAATGAAAGCTAGTGTTTGCTTCCCAGACAGAAATGGAGTTGAATCTCATGCAGTTTCTGGTCCTACGAGCAAGAGTTGATTTCTGATAAGAAGAGTCACTATTGCGCTCCCTTTGCCATACACAGTGCAAATAGCACACGCGTCTGTTCCCAGCAAGTACAGTGTATTGGACTGAAGAGGAGCTACTGTTCTTGTCAGTTTCCTAAGTAGAATTGAACTAGATATGGCCGTGTGTGTAGGAAGCACAGTTCTTTTGTTCTGAGCAAGCTCACTGTTTGGACCCCATAGGAAACACAGTAGAGTAGAAGAGTGCTCTTTTCTCAAAAGCAGAGTGTGTTTCTTGTAAGGCGAGCTAGCGTCAGTTTCCCAGTCAGAAATGGAGTTGAATCACATGCAGTTTTTGGTCCTATGAGCAAGAGTTGTTTTCTTGTAAGAAGAGTCACTATTGTGCTCCCATTGTCATACACAGGGCAAATAGCACTGGCGTCTGTTCCCAGCAAGTACACTGCATTGGACTGAAGAGGATCTACTGTTCTTGTCAGTTTCCTAAGCAGAATTGAAATTGATAAGGCCTGTGTGTGTAGTCAGCACAGTTCATTGTTCTGAGCAAGCTCACTGTACTGGCCCTATAAAAAGCACAGTAGAGTAGAAGAGTGCTCTTTTCTCAAAAGCAGAGTGTGTTTCTTGTAAGGCGAGCCAGCGTTTGTTTCCCAGTCCTAAATGGAGTTGAATCACATGCAGTTTTTGGTCCTACGAGCAAGAGTTGTTTCCTGGTAAGGAAAGTCACTATTGTGCTCCCATTGCCATACACAGTGCAAATAGCACTCGCGTCTGTTCACAGTGAGTACAGTGTATTGGACTGACGAGGAGCGCTTTTCTTGTCAGTTTCCTAAGCAGAGTTGAACTAGATATGGCCCGTTTGTGTAGGAAGCACAGTTATTTTGTTCTGAGCAAGCTCACTGTTCGGACCCCATAGGAAACACTGTAGGGTAGAAGAGTGCTCTTTTCTCAAAAGCAGAGTGAGTTTCTTGTAAGGCGAGCTAGTGTTTGTTTCCCAGTCATAAATGTAGTTGAATCACATGCAGTTTCTGGTCCTACGAGCAAGAGATTTTTTCTGGTAAGGAAAGTCACTATTGTGCTTCCATTGCCATACACTGTGCAAATACCACACGCGTCTGCTTCCAGCAAGTAACGTGTATTGGACTGAAGAGGATCTACTGTTCTTGTCAGTTTCCTAAGCAGAGTTGAACCAAATATGGACCGTGTGTGTACAAAGCACAGTTCTTTTGTTCTGAGCAAGCTCACTCTTCGGAACAATTAGGAAACACAGTAGAGTAGAAGAGTGCTCTTTTCTCAAAAGCGGAGTGTGTTTCTTGTAAGGTGAGCTAGTGTTTGTTTCCCAGTCAGAAATGGAGTTGAATGCCATGCAGTTTCTGGTCCTACGAGCAAGAGTAGTTTTATGGTAAGAAGAGTCACTTTTGTGCTCCCATTGTCATGCACAGGACAAATAGCAATGGTGTCTGTTCCCAGCATGTACAGTGTATTGGACTGAGGAGGATCTACTGTTCTTGTCAGGTTCTTAAGCAGAGTTGAAATAGATATGGCCCATGTGTGTAGGAAGCACAGTTATTTTGTTCTGAGCAAGCACACTGTTCGGACCCATATAAAAAATACAGTAGAGTAGAAGAGTGCTCTTTTCTCAATAGCAGAGTATGTTTATTGTAAGGCAAGCTAGCGTTTGTTTCCCAGTCCTAAATGGAGTTGAATCACATGCAGTTTCTGCTCCTAAGAGCAAGAGTTGTTTTCTGGTAAGGAAAGTCACTATTGTGCTCCCATTGCCATACACAGTGCAAATAGCACTCGCGTCTGTTCCCAGCAAGTACAGTGTATTGGTCTGAAGAGGAGCTACTGTTCTTGTCAGTTTCCTAACCAGAGTTAAACTAGATATGGCCCGTGTGTGTGGGAACCACAGTTCTTTAGTTCTGAGCAAGCTCACTGTTCGGACCCCATAGAAAACACAATAGAGTAGAAGAGTGCTCTTTTCTCAAAAGCAGATTGTGTTTCTTGTAAGGAGAGCTAGCTTTTGTTTCACAGTCCTAAATGGAGTTGAATCATATGCAGTTTCGGGTCCTAAGAGCAAGAGTTGTTTTCTAGTAAGAAGATTCACTATTGCGCTCCCATTGTCATACACAGGGCAAATATCACTGGCATTTGTTCCCAGCAAGTACAGTGTATTGGACTGAAGAGGATCTACAGTTCTTGTCAGTTACCTAAGCAGAATTGAAATAGATATGGCCCGTGTGTGTAGTCAGCACAGTTCTTTTGTTCTGAGCAAGCTCACTGTTCTGGCCCTATAGGAAACACAGGAAAGTAGAAGAGTGCTCTTTTCTCAAAAGCAGAGTGTGTTTCTTGTAAGGCGAGCTAGCATGTTTCCCAGTCCTAAATGGAGTTGAATCACATGCAGTTTCTGTTCCTACGAGAAAGAGTTGTTTTCTGTAAGAAGAGTCACTATTGCGCTCCCATTGCCATTCTCAGAGCAAATAGCACACGATTCTGTTCCCAGCAAGTACAGTGTATTGGACTGAAGAGGATCTACTCTTCTTGTCAGTTTCCTAAGCAGAATTGAACTAGTTATTGGTGTGTGTGTACGAAGCCCAGTTCTTTTGTTCTGATCAAGTACACTATTCTGGCGATATAGGAAACATGTAGAGTAGAAGAGTGCTCTTTTCTCAAAAGCAGAATGTGTTTCTTGTAAGGCGACCTAGCGTTTGTTTCCCAGTCCTAAATGGAGTTGAATCCCATGCAGTTTCTGGTCCTACGAGCAAGAGTTGTTTTCTGGTAAGAAGAGTCACTATTGTGCTATCATTGCCATACACAGTGCAAATAGCACTCGCATCTGTTCCCAGCAAGTACAGTGTATTGGACTGAAGAGGATCTACTGTTCTTGTCAGTTACCTAAGCAGAATTGAAATAGATATGGCCCGTGTGTGTAGTCAGCACAGTTCTTTTGTTCTGAGCAAGCTCACTGTTCTGGCCCTATAGGAAACACAGGAAAGTAGAAGAGTGCTCTTTTCTCAAAAGCAGAGTGTGTTCCTTGTAAGGTGAGCTAGCATGTTTCCCAGTCCTAAATGGAGTTGAATCACATGCAGTTTCTGTTCCTATGAGCAAGAATTGTTTTCTGGTAAGAAGAGTCACTATTGTGCTCCCATTGCCATACACAGAGCAAATAGCACACAATTCTGTTCCCACCAAGTACAGTGTATTGGACTGAAGAGGATCTACTCTTCTTGTCAGTTTCCTAAGCAGAATTGAACTAGTTATGGCCGTGTGTGTACGAAGCCCAGTTCTTTTGTTCTGATCAAGTACACTATTCTGGCGATATAGGAAACATGTAGAGTAGAAGAGTGCTCTTTTCTCAAAAGCAGAATGTGTTTCTTGTAAGGCGACCTAGCGTTTGTTTCCCAGTCCTAAATGGAGTTGAATCACATGCAGTTTCTGGTCCTACGAGCAAGAGTTGTTTTCTGGTAAGGAGAGACACTATTGTGCTCCCATTGCTGTACACAGTGCAAAAAGCACTCGCGTCTGTTCCCAGCAAGTACAGTGTATTGGACAGAAGAAACTCTACTGTTCTTGTCAGTTTCCTAAGCAGAGTTGAACTAGATATGGCCCGTGTGTGGTGGAAGCACAGTTCTTTTGTTCTGAGCAAGCTCACTTTTCGGACCCCATGGGAAACACAGTAGAGTAGAAGTGTGCTCTTTTTTCAAATCAGAGTGTGTTTCTTGTAAGGCTAGCTAGTGTTTGTTTCCCAGACAGAAACGGAGTTGAATCCCATGCAGTTTCTGGTCCTACAACCAAGAGTTGTTTTCTGGTAAGAAGAGTCACTATTGTGCTCCCATTGCCATACACAGTGCAAATAGCACTCGCGTCTGCTCCCAGCAAGTACAGTGTATTGGAAAGAAGCAGAGCTGCTGTTCTTGTCAGTTTCCTAAGCAGAGTTGAACTAGATATAGCCCGTGTGTGTAGGAAGCACAGTTCTTTGGTTCTGAGCAAGCTCACTGTTCTGGCGCTATAGGAAACACAGTAGAGTAGAGGAGTGCTCTTTTCTCAAAAGTAGAGTGTTTTTCTTGTAAGGAGAGCTAGCGTTTGTTTCCCAGTCCTAAGTGCAGTTGAATCACATGCAGTTTCTGATCCTAGGAGCAAGAGTTGTTTTCTGGTTAGAAGAGTCACTATTGCGCTTCCATTGACATACACATTGCAAATAGCACTCGCTTTTTTTCCCAGCAAGTACAGTGTATTAGACAGAATAGGAGATACTGTTCTTGTCAGTTTCATAAGCAGAGTTGAACTATATATGGCCCGTGTGTGTAGGAAGCACAGTTCTTTTGTTCTGAGGAAGCTCACTGTTCTGGCCTTATAGAAAACACAGTAGAGCAGAAGAGTGCTCTTTTCTCAAAAGCAGAGTTTGTTTCTTGTAAGGCGAGCTAGCGTTTGTTTCCCAGTCCTAAATAGAGTTGAATCCCATGCAGTTTCTGGTCCTACGAGCAAGAGTTGTTTTCTGGTAAGAAGAGTCACTATTGCGCTCCCATTGCCATACACAGTGCAAATAGCACTGGCGTCTGTTCCCAGCAAGTACAGTGTATTGGACTGAAGAGGAGATACTGTTCTTGTCAGTTTCCTAAGCAGAGTTGAACTAGATATGGCCCATGTGTGTAGGAAGCACAGTTCGTTTGTTCTGAGCAAGCTCACTGTTCTGGCGCTATAGGAAACACAGTAGAGTAGAAGAGTGCTGTTTTCTCAAAAGCAGAGTGTGTTTCTTGTAAGGCGAGCTAGCATTTCTTTCCCAGTAATAAATGGAGTTGAATCACATGGAGTTTCAGGTCCTAAGAGCAAGAGTTGTTTTCTGGTAAGGAAAGTCACTATTGCGCTCCCATTGCCATACACAGTGCAAATAGCACTCGCGTCTGTTCCCAGCAAGTACAGTGTATTGGACTGAAGAGGAGCTACTGCTCTCGTCAGTTCCTAAGCAGAGTTTAACTAGATATGGCCCGTGTGTAGGAAGCACAGTTCTTTTGTTCTGAGCAAGCTCACTGTTCTGGCCCTATGGGAAACACAGTAGAGTAGAAGAGTGCTCTTTTCTCAAAAGCAGAGTGTGTTTCTTGTAAGGCGAGGTAGCATTTGTTTCCCAGTCCTAAATGGAGTTGAATCCCATGCAGTTTCTGGTCCTACGAGCAAGAGTTGTTTTCTGGTAAGAAGAGACACTATTTTGCTCCCATTGTCATACACAGGGCAAATAGCACTGGCGTCTGTTCCCAGCATGTAGAGTGTATTGGACTGAAGAGGATCTACTGTTCTTGTCAGTTTCCTAAGCAGAATTGAACTAGATATGGCCCGTGTGTGAAGGAAGCACAGTTCTTTTGTTCTGAGCAAGCTCACTGTACTGGCCCTATAGGAAACACAGCAGAGTAGAAGAGTGCTCTTTTCTCAAAAGCAGAGTGTGTTTCTTGTAAGGTGAGCTAGCGTTTGTTTCCCAGTCCTAAATGGAGTTGAATCACATGCAGTTTTTGGTCCTATGAGCAAGAGTTGTTTTCTGGTAAGGAAAGTCACTATTGTGCTCCCATTTCCATACAAAGTGCAAATAGCACTCACGTCTGTTCCCAGCAAGTACAGTGTATTGGACTGAAGGGGAGCTACTGTTCTCCTCAGTTTCCTAAGCAGAGTTGAACTAGATATGGCTCGTGTGTGTAGGAAGCACAGTTCTTTTGTTCTGAGCAAGCTCACTGTTCTGGCCCTATGGGAAACACAGTAGAGTAGAAGAGTGCTCTTTTCTCAAAAGCAGAGTGTGTTTCTTGTAAGGCGAGCTAGCGTTTTTTTCCCAGTCCTAAATGGAGTTGAATCCCATGCAGTTTCTGGTCCTACGAGCAAGAGTTGTTTTCTGGTAAGAAGAGTCACTATTGCGCTCCCATTGCCATACACAGTGCAAATACACAGGCGTCTGTTCCCAGCAAGTACAGTGTATTGGACTGAAGAGGAGATACTGTTCTTGTCAGTTTCCTAAGCAGAGTTGAACTAGATATGGCCCATGTGTGTAGGAATCACAGTTCTTTTGTTCTGAGCAAGCTCACTGTTCGGACACCATAGGAAACACAGTAGAGTAGAAGAGTGCTCTTTTCTCAAAAGCCGAGTGTGTTTCTTGTAAGGCAAGCTAGCGTTTTTTTCCCAGTCCTAAATGGAGTTGAATCACATGCAGTTTCTGGTCCTACGAGCAAGAGTTTTTTTCTGGTAAGAATAGTCACTATTACTCTCCCATTGTATACACAGTGCAAACAGCACTGGCGTCTGTTCCCAGCAAGTACAGTGTATTGGACTGAAGAGGATCTACTGTTCTTGTCAGTTTCCTAAGCGGAATTGAACTAGATATGGCCCGTGTGTGAAGGAAGCACAGTTCTTTTGTTCTGAGCAAGCTCACTGTACTGGCACTATAGGAAACACAGCAGAGTAGAAGAGTGCTCTTTTCTCAAAAGCAGAGTGTATTTCTAGTAAGGCGAGCTAGCATTTGTTTCCCAGTCCTAAATGGTGTTGAATCACATGCAGTTTTTGGTCCAATGAGAAAGAGTTGTTTTCTGGTAAGGAAAGTCACTATTGCGCTCCCATTTCCATACAAAGTGCAAATATCTCTCGTGTCTGTTCCCAGCAAGTACAGGTTATTGGACTGAAGAGGAGCTACTGTTCTCGTCAGTTCCTAAGCAGAGTTGAACTAGATATGGCCCGTGTATGTAGGAAGCACAGTTCTTTTGTTCTGAGTAAGCTCACTCTTCTGGCCCTTGGGAAACACAGTAGAGTAGAAGAGTGCTCTTTTCTCAAAAGCAGAGTGTGTTTCCTGTAAGGCGAGGTAGCGTTTGTTTCCCAGTCCTAAATGGAGTTGAATCCCATGCAGTTTCTGGTCCTACGAGCAAGAGTTGTTTTCTGGTAAGAAGAGTCACTATTGCACTCCCATTGTCATACACAGTGCAAATATCACTGGCGTCTGTTCTCAGCAAGTACAGAGTATTGGACTGAAGAGGAGATACTGTTCTTGTCAGTTTTCTAAGCAGAGTTGAACTAGATATGGCCCCTGTGTGTACGAAGCACAGTTCTTTTGTTCTGAGCAAGCTCACTGTTTGGACCCCATAGGAAACACAGTAGAGTAGAAGAGTGCTCTTTTCTCAAAAGCAGAGTGTGTTTCTTGTAAGGCGACCTAGCGTTTGCTTCCCAGACCTAAATGGAGTTGAATTCCATGCAGTTTCTGGTCCTACGAGCAAGAGTTGTTTTCTGGTAAGAAGAGTCACCATTACTCTCCCATTTTCATACACAGGGCAAATAGCACTGGCGTCTGTTCCCAGCATGTACATTGTATTGGACTGAAGAGGATCTACTGTTCTTGTCAGGTTCCTATGCAGAGTTGAACTAGATATGGCCCGTGTGTGTAGGAAGCACAGTTCTTTTGTTCTGAGCAAGCTCACTGTTCGGACAGCATAGGAAACACAGTAGAGTCGAAGAGTGCTCTATTCTCAAATGCAGAGTGTGTTTCTTGTAAGGCGAGCTAGCGTTTGTGTCCCAGTCCTAAATGGAGTTGAATCACATGCAGTTTCTGGTCCTACGAGCAAGAGTTGTTTTCTGGTAAGAAGAGTCACTATTGCACTCCCTTTATCATACACAGGGCAAATAGCACTTGAGTCTGTTCCCAGCATGTACAGTGTATTGGCCTGAAGAGGATCTACTGTTCTTGTCAGTTTCCTAAACAGAGTCGAACTAGATATGGCCCGTGTGTGTAGGAAGCACAGTTCTTTTTTTATGAGCAAGCTCACTGTTCTGGCCCTGGAGTAAACACAGTAGAGTAGATGAGTGCTCTTTCCTCAAAAGCAGAGTGTGTTTCTTGTAAGGCGAGCTAGCGTTTGTTTCCAAGTCCTAAATGGAGTTGAATCCCATGCAGTTTCTGGTCCTACGAGCAAGAGTTGTTTTCTGGTAAGAAGAGTCACTATTGTGCTATCATTGCCATACACAGTGCAAATAGCACTCGCGTCTGTTCCCAGCAAGTACAGTGTATTGGACAGAAGAAAAGCTACTGTTCTTGTCAGTTTCCTAAGCAGAGTTGGACTAGATATGACCCGTGTGTGTGAAGCACAGTTCTTTTGTTCTGAGCAAGCTCATTTTTCGGACCCCATGGGAAACACAGTAGAGTAGAAGAGTGCTCTTTTTTCAAAAGCAGAGTGTGTTTCTTGTAAGGCTAGCTAGTGTTTGTTTCCCAGTCAGAAACGGAGTTGAATCCCATGCAGTTTCTGGTCCTACAAGCAAGAGTTGTTTTCTGGTAAGAAGAGTCACTATTGCGCTCCCATTGCCTTACACAGTGCAAATAGCACTCTCGTCTGCTCCCAGCAAGTACAGTGTATTGGAAAGAAGCGGAGCTGCTGTTCTTGTCAGTTTCCTAAGCAGAGTTGAACTAGATAGAGCCCGTTTGTGTAGGAAGCACAGTTCTTTGGTGCTGATCAAGCTCACTGTTCTGGCCCTATAGGAAATACAGTAGAGTAGAAGAGTGCTCTTTTCTCAAAAGCAGAGTGCGTTTCTTGTAAGGCGAGCTAGGGTTTTTTCCCAGTCCTAAATGGAGTTGAATCACATGCAGTTTCTAGTCCTACGAGCAAGAGTTGTTTTCTGGTAAGCAGAGTCACTACTGCGCTCCTATTGTCATACACAGGGCAAATAGCACTGTTGCCTGTTCCCAGCATGTACAGTGTATTGCACTGAAGAGGATCTACTGTTCTTGTCAGTTTCCTAAGCAGAATTGAACTAGATATGGCCATGTGTGCAGGAAGTACAGTTCTTTTGTTCTGAGCAAGCTCACTGTTCAGACCCCACCTGAAACATAGTAGAGTAGAAGAGTGTTATTTTCTCAAAGCAGAGTGTGTTTCTTGTAAGTCGAGCTAGTGTTTTTTTCCCAGTCATAAATGGAGTTGAATCACATGCAGTTTTTGGTCCTATGTGCAAGAGTTGTTTTCTGGTAAGAAGAGTCACTATTGTGCTCCAATTGTCATACACAGGGAAAATAGCTCTGTCGTCTGTTCCCAGGATGTACAGTATATTGGACTGAAGAGGATCTACTGTTCTTGTCAGTTTCCTAAGCAGAATTGAACTAGATGTGGCCGTCTGTGTAGGAAGCTCAGTTCTTTTGTTCTGAGCAAGTTCACTGTTCTGGCGCTATAGGAAACATGTAGAGAAGAAGAGTGCTCTTTTCTCAAAAGCAGAGTATGTTTCTTGTAAGGCGAGCTAGCATGTTTCCCAGTCCTAAATGGAGTTGAATCACATGCAGTTTCTGTTCCTACGAGCAAGAGTTGTTTTCTGGTAAGAAGAGTCATTATTGCGCTCCCATTCCCATACACAGAGCAAATAGCAAATAATTCTGTTTCCAGCAAGTACAGTGTATTGGACTGAAGAGGAGCTACTGTTCTTGTCTGTTTCCTAAGCAGAGATGAACTAAATATGGCCGTGAGTGTAGGAAGCACAGTTCTTTTGTTCTGAAAAGCTCACTGTTCGGACTCCATAAGAAACACAGTAGAGTAGAAGAGTGCTCTTTTCTCAAAAGCAGAGTGTGTTTCTTGTAAGGCGAGCTAGTGTTTGTTTCCCAGTCCTAAATGGAGTTGAATCACATGCAGTTTTTGGTCCTAGGTGCAAGAGTTGTTTTGTGGAAAGAAGAGTCACTATTGTGCTCCCATTGTCATACAGGGCAAAAAGCACTGTCGTCTATTCCCAGCATGTACAGTGTATTGGACTGAAGAGGATCTACTCTTCTTGTCAGTTTCCTAAGCAGAATTGAACTAGTTATGGCCGTGTGTGTACGAAGCCCAGTTCTTTTGTTCTGATCAAGTACACTATTCTGGCGATATAGGAAACATGTAGAGTAGAAGAGTGCTCTTTTCTCAAAAGCAGAATGTGTTTCTTGTAAGGCGACCTAGCGTTTGTTTCCCAGTCCTAAATGGAGTTGAATCACATGCAGTTTCTGGTCCTACGAGCAAGAGTTGTTTTCTGATAAGAAGAGTCACTATTGTGCTATCATTGCCATACACAGTGCAAATAGCACTCGTGTCTGTTCCCAGCAAGTACAGTGTATTGGACAGAAGAAACTCTACTGTTCTTGTCAGTTTCCTAAGCAGAGTTGAACTAGATATGGCCCGTGTGTGGAGGAAGCACAGTTCTTTTGTTCTGAGCAAGCTCACTTTTCGGACCCCATGGGAAACACAGTAGAGTAGAAGTGTGCTCTTTTTTCAAAAGCAGAGTGTGTTTCTTGTAAGGCTAGCTAGTGTTTGTTTCCCAGTCAGAAACAGAGTTGAATCCCATGCAGTTTCTGGTCCTACAACCAAGAGTTCTTTTCTCGTAAGAAGAGTCCCTATTGTGCTCCCATTGCCATACACAGTGCAAATAGCACTCGCGTCTGCTCCCAGCAAGTACAGTGTATTGGAAAGAAGCAGAGCTGCTGTTCTTGTCAGTTTCCTAAGCAGAGTTGAACTAGATATAGCCCGTGTGTGTAGGAAGCACAGTTCTTTGGTTCTGAGCAAGCTCACTGTTCTGGCCCTATAGGAAACACAGTAGAGTAGAGGAGTGCTCTTTTCTCAAAAGTAGAGTGTTTTTCTTGTAAGGAGAGCTAGCGTTTGTTTACCAGTCCTAAATGCAGTTGAATCACATGCAGTTTCTGATCCTACGAGCAAGAGTTGTTTTCTGGTAAGAAGAGTCACTATTGCGCTTCCATTGCTATACACATTGCAAATAGCAATCGCTTTTTTTCCCAGCAAGTACAGTGTATTGGACAGAATAATAGATACTGTTCTTGTCAGTTTCATAAGCAGAGTTGAACTTGATATGGCCCGTGTGTATAGGAAGCACAGTTCTTTTGTTCTGAGGAAGCTCACTGTTCTGGCCTTATAGGAAACACAGTAGAGCAGAAGAGTGCTCTTTTCTCAAAAGCAGAGTGTGTTTCTTGTAAGGCGAGCTAGCGTTTGTTTCCCAGTCCTAAATGGAGTTGAATCACATGCAGTTTCTGCTCCTAAGAGCAAGAGTTGTTTTCTGGTAAGGAAAGTCACTATTGTGCTCCCATTGCCATACACAGTGCAAATAGCACTCGCGTCTGTTCCCAGCAAGTACAGTGTATTGGACTGAAGAGGAGCAACTGTTCTTGTCAGTTTCCTAAGCAGAGTTAAATTAGATATGGCCCATGTGTGTGGGAACCACAGTTCTTTCGTTTTGAGCAAGCTCACTGTTCGGACCCCATAGAAAACACAATAGAGTAGAAGAGTGCTCTTTTCTCAAAAGCAGATTGTGTTTCTTGTAAGGCGAGCTAGCTTTTGTTTCACAGTCCTAAATGGAGTTGAATCACATGCAGTTTCGGGTCCTAAGAGCAAGAGTTGTTTTCTAGTAAGAAGATTCAATATTGCGCTCCCATTGTCATACACAGGGCAAATATCACTGGCATCTGTTCCCAGCAAGTACAGTGTATTGGACTGAAGAGGATCTACTGTTCTTGTCAGTTACCTAAGCAGAATTGAAATAGATATGGCCCGTGTGTGTAGTCAGCACAGTTCTTTTGTTCTGAGCAAGCTCACTGTTCTGGCCCTATAGGAAACACAGGAAAGTAGAAGAGTGCTCTTTTCTCAAAAGCAGAGTATGTTTCTTGTAAGGCGAGCTAGCATGTTTCCCAGTCCTAAATGGAGTTGAATCACATGCAGTTTCTGTTCCTACGAGCAAGAGTTGTTTTCTGGTAAGAAGAGTCACTATTGCGCTCCCATTGCCATTCTCAGAGCAAATAGCACACGATTCTGTTCCCAGCAAGTACAGTGTATTGGACTGAATAGGATCTACTCTTCTTGTCAGTTTCCTAAGCAGAATTGAACTAGTTATTGGTGTGTGTGTACGAAGCCCAGTTCTTTTGTTCTGATCAAGTACACTATTGTGGCGATATAGGAAACATGTAGAGTAGAAGAGTGCTCTTTTCTCAAAAGCAGAATGTGTTTCTTGTAAGGCGACCTAGCGTTTGTTTCCCAGTCCTAAATGGAGTTGAATCACATGCAGTTTCTGGTCCTACGAGCAAGAGTTGTTTTCTGGTAAGAAGAGTCACTATTGTGCTATCATTGCCATACACAGTGCAAATAGCACTCGCATCTGTTCCCAGCAAGTACAGTGTATTGGACTGAAGAGGATCTACTGTTCTTCTCAGTTACCTAAGCAGAATTGAAATAGATATGGCCCGTGTGTGTAGTCAGCACAGTTCTTTTGTTCTGAGCAAGCTCACTGTTCTGGCCCTATAGGAAACACAGTAAAGTAGAAGAGTGCTCTTTTCTCAAAAGCAGAATGTGTTTCTTGTAAGGCGAGCTAGCGTTTGTTTCCCAGTCCTAAATGGAGTTGAATCACATGCAGTTTCTGGTCCTACGAGCAAGAGTTGTATTCTGGTAAGAAGAGTCACTATTGCGCTCCCATTGTCATACACAGGACAAATAGCACACGATTCTGTTTCCAGCAAGTACAGTGTATTGGACTGAAGAGATGCTACCTTCTTGTCCGTTTCCTAACTAGAGTTGAAGTAGATGTGGACCGTGTGTGTAGGAAGCACAGTTCTTTTGTTCTGAGCAAGCTCACTGTTCTGGCCCTATAGGAATAACAGTAGAGTAGTAGAGTGCTATTTTCTCAAAAGCAGAGTGTGTTTCTTGTAAGGCGAGCTAGTGTTTGTTTCCAGGTCAGAAATAGAGTTGAATCACATACAGTTTCTGGTCGTAGGAGCAAGAGTTGTTTTCCCCTAAAAAGACTCACTATAACGAACCATTTGCTACACAGTGCAAACAGCACTCGTGTCTCTTCCCAGCAAGTACAGTGTATTGGACTGAAGAGAAGCTCCTGTTCTTGTCAGTTTCCTAAGCAGAGTTGAAGGAGATATAGCCCGTGTGTAGGAAGCACAGTTCTTTTGTTCAGAGCAAGCTTACTGTTCTGGCCCTTTAGAAACCTACTGTTCTTCTCAGTTTCCTAAGCAGAGTTGAAGTAGATATGGCCCGTGTGTGTAGGAAGCACAGATCGTTTGTTCTGAGCAAGCTCACTGTTCTGCCCATATAGGAAAAACAGTAGAGTAGAAGAGTGCTCTTTTCTCAAAAGCAGAGTGTGTTTCTTGTAAGGCGAGCTAGTGTTTGTTTCCCTGTCAGAAATGGAGTGGAATCACATGCTGTTTCTATTCCAAGAGCAAGAGTTGTTTTCTGGTAAGAAGAGTCACTGTTGTGCTCCCATTGCCATACACAGTGCAAATAGCACGCGCGTCTGTTCCCAGCAAGTACAGTGTATTGGACTGAAGAGAAGCTACTGTTCTTGTCAGTTTCCTAAGCAGAGTTGAAGTAGATCTGGCCCGTGTGTGTAGGAAGCACAGTGTTTTTGTACTGAGCAAGCTCACTCTTCTGGCCCTATAGAAAACACAATAGAGTAGATGAGTGCTCTTTTCTCAAAAGCAGAGTGTGTTTCTTGTAAGGCGAGCTAGTGTTTGTTTCCCAGTCAGAAATGGAGTTGAATCTCATGCAGTTTCTGGTTCTACGAACAAGAGCTGTTTTCTGGTAAGAAGAGTCACTATTGCGCCTCCATTGCCATACACAGTACAAATAGCACTCGCGTCTGTTCTCAGCAAGTACAGTGTATTGGACTGAAGAGAAGCTACTGTTCTTGACAGTTTCCTAAGCAGAGTTGCAGTAGATATGGCCCGTGTGTTTAGGAAGCACATTTCTTTTATTCTGAGCAAGCTCACTGTTCTGGCCCTATAGGAAACACAGTAGAGTAGAAGAGTGCTCTTTTCTCAGAAGCAGAGTGTGTTTCTTGTAAGGCGAGCTAGTGTTTGTTTCCCAGTCAGAAATGGAGTGGAATCACATGCTGTTTCTATTCCTATGAGCTATAGTTGTTTTCTGGTAAGAAGAGTCAATATTGTGCTCCCATTGCCATACACAGTGCAAATAGCACTCATGTCTCTTCCCAGCAAGTACAGTGTATTGGACTGAAGAGAAGCTCCTGTTCTTGTCAGTTTCCTAAGCAGAGTTGAAGTAGATATGGCCCATGTGTAGGATGCACAGTTCTTTTGTTGAGAGCAAGCTCACTGTTCTGGCCCTGTAGGAAAAACAGTAGAGTAGAAGAGTGCTCTTTTCTCAAAAGCGGAGTGTGATGATTGTAACATGAGCTAGTGTTTGTTTCCCAGTCAGAAATAGAGTTGAATCACATACAGTTTCTGGTCTTATGAGTAAGAGTTGTTTTCTGGGTAAGAAGAGTCACTAATGCGATCCATTTGCCACACAGTGCAAATACTACTCGCGTCTGTTCCCAGCAAGTACAGTGTATTGGACTGAAGAGAAGCTACTGTTCTTGTCAGTTTCCTAAGCATAGTGGAAGTAGATATGGGCCGTGTGTTTAGGAAGCACAGTTCTTTTGTTCTGAGCAAGCTCACTGTTCTGGCACTATAGGAAACACAGTGGAGTAGAAGAGTGCTCTTTTCTCAAAGGCAGAGTGTGTTTCTTGTAAGTCGAGCTAGTGTTTGTTTCCCAGTCAGAAATGGAGTTGAATCTAATGTAGTTTTTGGTCCTATGAGCAAGAGTTGTTTTCTGGTAAGATGAGTCACGATTGCGATCCATTTGTCACACCGTGCAAGTAGCACTCACTTCTGTACCCAGCAAGTACAGTGAATTGGACTGAAGAGATGCTACTGTTCTTGTCAGGTTCTAGGTAGAGCTGTAGTAGATATGGCCCGTGTGTGTAGGAAGCACAGTTCTTTTGTTCTGAGCAAGCTCACTGTTCTGGCCCTATAGGAGACACAGTAGAGTAGAAGAGTGCTCTTTTCTCAAAAGCAGAGTGTGTTTCATGTAAGGCGAGCTAGTGTTTGTATCCCTGTCAGAAATGGAGTTGGATATCATGCAGTTTCTGGTCCTACGAGAAAGAGTTGTTTTCTGGTAAGAGGAGTCACTATTGCGATCCATTTGCCACACAGTGAAAATAGCGTTCGCGTCTTTTCCCAGCAAGTACAGTGCATTGGACTGAAGAGAAGCTACTGTTCTTGTCAGTTTCCTAAGCAGAGTTGAAGTAGATATGGCCCGTGTGTGTATTAAGCACAGTTCTTTTGTACTGAGCAAGCTCACTGTTCTGACACTATAGGAAACACTGTAGAGTAGAAGAGTGCTATTTTCTCAAAAGCAGAGTGTGTTTCATGTAAGGCGAGCTAGTGTTTGTTTCCCTGTCAGAAATGGAGTTGAATATCATGCAGTTTCTGGTCCTACGAGAAAGAGTTGTTTTCTGGTAAGAGGAGTCACTATTGCGATCCATTTGCCACACAGTGCAAATAGCACTCGCGTCTGTTCCCAGCAAGTACAGTGTATTGGACTGAAGAGATGCTACTGTTCTTGTCAGTTTCCTAACTAGAGTTGAAGTAGATGTGGCCCGTGCGTGTAGGAAGCACAGTTCTTTTGTTCTGAGGAAGCTCACTGTTCTGGCCCTATAGGAAACACAGTAGAGTAGAAGAGTGCTCTTTTCTCAAAAGCAGAGTGTGTTTCTTGTAAGCCGAGCTAGTGTTTGTGTCCAGGTCAGAAATAGAGTTGAATCACATACAGTTTCTGGTAGTATGAGCAAGAGTTGTTTTCCGGTAAAAAGATTCACTATTGCGATCCATTTGCCACACAGTGCAAATAGCACTCACGTCTGTTCCCAGCAATTACAGTGTATTGGACTGAAGAGAACCTACTGTTCTTGTCAGTTTCCAAACAGAGTTGAAGTAGATATGGCCCGTGTGTGTAAGAAGCACAGATCGTTTGTTCTGAGCAAGCTCACTGTTCTGCCCCTATAGGAAACACAGTAGAGTAGAAGAGTGCTCTTTTCTCAAAAGCAGAGTGTGTTTCTTGCAATGGAGAGCTAGTGTTTGTTTCCCAGTCAGAAATGGAGTGGAATCACATGCTGTTTCTATTCCAAGAGCAAGAGTTGTTTTCTGGTACGAAGAGTCACTGTTGTGCTCCCATTGCCATACACAGTGCAAATAGCACTCGCGTCTGTTCCCAGCAAGTACAGTGTATTGGACTGAAGAGAAGCTACTGTTCTTGTCAGTTTCCTAAGCAGAGTTGAAGTAGATATGGCCCGTGTGTGTAGGAAACACAGCGTTTTTGTACTGAGCAAGCTCACTGTTCTGGCCCTATAGAAAACACAATAGAGTAGATGAGTGCTCTTTTCTCAAAAGCAGAGTGTGTTTCTTGTAAGGCGAGCTAGTGTTTGTTTCCCAGTCAGAAATGGAGTTGAATCTCATGCAGTTTCTGGTCCTACGAACAAGGGCTGTTTTCTGGTAAGAAGAGTCACTATTGCGCCTCCATTGCCATACACAGTACAAATAGCACTCGCGTCTGTTCTCAGCAAGTACAGTGTATTGGACTGAAGAGAAGCTACTGTTCTTGTCAGTTTCCTAAGCAGAGGTGAAGTAGATATTCCCCGTGTGTTTAGGAAGCACAGTTCTTTTATTCTGAGCAAGCTCACTGTTCTGGCCCTATAGGAAACACAGTAGAGTAGCAGAGTGCTCTTTTCTCAAAAGCAGAGTGTGTTTCTTGTAAGGCGAGCTAGTGTTTGTTTCCCAGTCAGAAATGGAGTGGAATCACATGCTGTTTCTATTCCTACAAGCAAGAGTTGTTTTCTGGTAAGAAGAGTCACTATTGTGCTCCCATTGCCATACACAGTGCAAATAGCACTCATGTCTCTTCCCAGCAAGTACAGTGTATTGGACTGAAGAGAAGCTCCTGTTCTTGTCAGTTTCCTAAGCAGAGTTGAAGTAGATATGGCCCGTGTGTGTAGGAAGCACAGTTCTTTTGTTCAGAGCAAGCTCACTGTTCTGGCCCTGTAGGAAACACAGTAGAGTAGAAGAGTGCTCTTTTCTCAAAAGCAGAGTGTGTTTATTGTAACATGAGCTAGTGTTTGTTTCCCAGTCAGAAATAGAGTTGAATCACATACAGTTTCTGGTCGTATGAGCAAGAGTTGTTTTCTGGGTAAGAAGAGTCACTATTGCGATCCATTTGCTACACAGTGCAAATATTACTCGCGTCTGTTCCCAGCAAGTACAGTGTATTGGACTGAAGAGAAGCTACTGTTCTTTTCAGTTTCCTAAGCATAGTGGAAGTAGGTATGGCCCGTGTGTGTAGGAAGCACAGTTCTTTTGTTCTGAGCAAGCTCACTGTTCTGCCCCTATAGGAAACACAGTAGAGTAGAAGAGTGCTCTTTTCTCAAAAGCAGAGTGTGTTTCTTGTAAGGGGAGCTAGTGTTTGTTTCCCAGTCAGAAATGGAGTTGAATCTCATGCAGTTTTTGTCCTACTAGCAAGAGTTGTTATCTGGTAAGAAGAGTCACTATTGTGCTCCCATTGCCATAGACAGTGCAAATAGCACTCACGTCTGTTCCCAGCAAGTACAGTGTATTGGACTGAAGAGATGCTACTGTTCTTGTCAGTTTCCTAAGTAGAGTTGAAGTAGATATGGGCCGTTTGTGTGGGAAGCACAGTTCTTTTATTCTGAGCAAGCTCACTGTTCTGCCCCTATAGAAAACACAGGTGAGTAGAAGAATGCTCTTTTCTGAAAAGCAGAGTGTGTTTCTTGTGAGGCGAGCTAGTGTTTGTTTCCCAGTCAGAAATGGAGTTGAATCTAATGCAGTTTCTGGTCCTACGATCAAGAGTTGTTTTCTCGTAAGAGGTGTAACTTTTGTGCTCCCATATCCATACACAGTGCAAAGAGCACTCGCTTCTGTTCCCTGCCAGTACAGTGTATTGGACTGAAGAGAAGCTACTGTCCTTGTCAGTTTCCGAAGCAGAGTTGAAGTAGATATGGCCCGTGTGTAGGAAGCACAGTTCTTTTGTTCTGAGCAAATTCACTGTTCTGGCCCTATAGGAAACACAGTAGAGTAGATGAGTGCTCTTTTCTCAAAAGCAGAGTGTGTTTCTCGTTAGGCGAGCTAGTGTTTGTTTCCCAGTCAGAAATAGAGTTGAATCACATGCAGTTTCTGGTCCTGTGAGCAAGAGTTGTTTTCTGGTAAGAAGAGTCACGATTGCTTTCCCATTGCCACACACAGTGCAAGTAGCACTCACGTCTTTTCCCAGGAAGTACAGTGTATTGGACTGAAGAGAAGCTACTGTATTTGTCAGTTTCCTAAGCATAGTGGAAGTAGATATGGCCCGTGTGTGTAGGAAGCACAGTTCATTTTTTCTGAGCAAGCTCACTGTTCTGGCCATATAGGAAACACAGTAGAGTAGAAGAGTGCTCTTTTCTCTAAAGCAGAGTGTGTTTCTTGTAAGGCGAGCTAGTGTTTGTTTCCCAGTCAGAAATGGAGTTGAATCACATGCTGTTTCTGGTCCTATGAGCAAGAGTTGTTTTCTGGTAAGAAGAGTCACTATTGCACTCCCATTGCCATACACAGTGCAAATAGCACTCGCATCTGTTCCCAGCAAGTACAGTGTATTGGACAGAAGAGAAGCTACTTTTCTTGTCAGTTTACTAAGCAGAGTTGAAGTAGATATGGCCCGTGTGTGTAGGAAGCACAGTTTTTTTGTACTGAGCAAGCTCACTGTTCTGGCCCTATAGGAAACACAGTAGAGTAGAAGAGTGCTCTTTTCTCTAAAGCATAGTGTGTTTCTTGTAAGGCCAGCTAGTGTTTGTTTCCCAGTCAGAAATGGAGTTAAATCTAATGCAGTTTTTGGTCCTATGAGCAAGAGTTGTTTTCTGGTAAGATGAGTCACGATTGCGATCCATTTGCCACACCTTGCAAGTAGCACTCACTTCGGTACCCAGCAAGTACAGTGAATTGGACTGAAGAGATGCTACTGTTCTTGTCAGGTTCTAGGTAGAGTTGTAGTAGATATGGCCCGTGTGTAGGAAGCACAGTTCTTTTGTTCTGAGCAAGCTCACTGTTCGGGCCCTATAGGAAACACAGTAGAGTAGAAGAGTGCTCTTTTCTCAAAAGCAGATTGTGTTTCATGTAAGGCGAGCTAGTGTTTGTTTCCCTGTCAGAAATGGAGTTGAATATCATGCAGTTTCTGGTCCTACGAGAAAGAGTTGTTTTCTGGTAAGAGGAGTCACTATTGCAATCCATTTGCCACACAGTGAAAATAGCATTCGCGTCTGTTCCCAGCAAGTACAGTGCATTGGACTGAAGAGAAGCTACTGTTCTTGTCAGTTTCCTAAGCAGAGTTGAAGTAGATAAGGCCCGTGTGTGTATTAAGCACAGTTCTTTTGTACTGAGCAAGCTCACTGTTCTGGCCCTGTAGGAAACACTGTAGAGTAGAAGAGCGCTATTTTCTCAAAAGCAGAGTGGGTTTCTTGTAAGGCGAGATAGTGTTTGTTTCCCTGTCAGAAATGGAGTTGAATCACTTGCAGTTTCTGGTCCTATGAGCAAGAGTTGTTTTCTGGTAAGAAGAGTCACTATTGCGCTCCCATTGCCATACACAGTGCAAATATCACTCGCATCTGTTTTCAGGAAGTACAGTGTATTGGACAGAAGAGAAGCTACTGTTCTTGTCAGTTTCCTAAGCAGAGTTGAAGTAGATATGGCCCCTGTGTGTAGGAAGCACAGTTCTTTTGTTCTGAGCAAGCTCAATGTTCGGACCCCATAGGAACCACAGTAGAGTAGAAGACTGCTCTTTTCTCAAAAGCAGAGTGTGTTTCTTGTAAGGCAAGCTACTGTTTGTTTCCCAGTCCTAAATGGAGTTGAATCACATGCAGTTTATGGTCCTAGGAGCAAGAGTTGTTTTCTGGTAAGAAGAGTCACTATTGCGCTCTCATTGTCATACACAGGGCAAATAGTACTGGCGTCTGTTCCCAGCATGTACAGTGTATTGGATTGAAGAGGATCTACTGTTCTTGTCAGATTCCTAAGCATAATTGAAAGAGATAAGGCCCCTGTGTGCAGGAAGCACAGATCTTTTGTTCTGAGGAAGCTCACTGTTCTGGCCCTATAGGAAACACAGCAGAATAGAAGAGTGCTCTTTTCTCAAAAGCAGAGTGTGTTTCTTGTAAGGCGAGCTAGCATTTCTCTCCGAGTCCTATGTGGAGTTGAGACACAGGCAGTTTTTGGTCCTACGAGCAAGAGTTTTTTTCTGGTGAGAAGAGTCACTATTGCACTCCCATTGCCATACACAGTGAAAAGAGCACTTGCATCTGTTCCCAAGCAAGTACAGTGTATTGGACTGAAGAGGAGCTACTGTTCTTCTCATTTTCCTAAGCAGAATTGAACTAATTATAGCCGTGTGTGTAGAAAGCACAGTTCTTTTGTTCTGAGCAATCTCACTGTTCTGGCCCTATAGGAAACACAGTAGAGTAGAAGAGTGCTCTTTTCTCAAAAGCAGAGTGTGTTTCTTATAAGGCGAGCTTGTGTTTGTTTCCCAGTTCTAAATGGAGTTGAATCACATGCAGTTTCTGGACTTAGGAGCAAAAGCTGTTTTCTGGTAAGGAAAGTCACTATTGTGCTCCCATTGCCATTCACAGTGCAAATAGCACTTGCGTCTGTTCCCAGCAATTACAGTGCACTGGACTGAAGAGGAGCTACTGTTCCGGTCAGTTTCCTAAACAGAGTTGAACTAGATAAGGCCCGTGTGTGTAGGAAGCACAGTTCTTTTGTTCTGAGCCAGCTCACTGTTCAGACCCAATAGGAAACACTTTAGAGTAGAAGAGTGTTCTTTTATCAAAAGCAGAGTGTGTTTCTTGTAAGGCGAGCTAGCGTTTGTTTCCCAGTCCTAAATGGAGTTGAGTGACATACAGTTTCTGGTCCCACTAGCAAGAGTTGTTTTCTGGTAAGAAGAGTCACTATTGTGCTCCCATTGTCATACACAGGGCTAATAGCACTTGCGTCGGTTCCCAGCATGTACAGTGTATTGGATGAAGAGAATCTACTGTTCTTGTCAGTTTCCTAAGCAGAATTGAACTAGATATGGCCGTGTGTGTAGGAAGCACAGTTCTTTTGTTCTGAGCAAGCTCACAGTTTTGGCCCTATAGGAAACACAGTAGAGTAGAATAGTGCTCTTTTCTCAAAAGCAGAGTGTGTTTCTTGTAAGGCAAGCTAGCGTTTATTTCCCAGTCAGAAATGGAGTTGAATCTCATGCAGCTTCTGGTCCTACGAACAAGGGCTGTTTTCTGGTAAGAAGAGTCACTATTGCGCCTCCATTGCCATACACAGTACAAATAGCACTCGCGTCTGTTCTCAGCAAGTACAGTGTATTGGACTGAAGAGAAGCTACTGTTCTTTTCAGTTTCCTAAGCATAGTGGAAGTAGGTATGGCCCGTGTGTGTAGGAAGCACAGTTCTTTTGTTCTGAGCAAGCTCACTGTTCTGCCCCTATAGGAAACACAGTAGAGTAGAAGAGTGCTCTTTTCTCAAAAGCAGAGTGTGTTTCTTGTAAGGGGAGCTAGTGTTTGTTTCCCAGTCAGAAATGGAGTTGAATCTCATGCAGTTTTTGTCCTACTAGCAAGAGTTGTTATCTGGTAAGAAGAGTCACTATTGTGCTCCCATTGCCATAGACAGTGCAAATAGCACTCACGTCTGTTCCCAGCAAGTACAGTGTATTGGACTGAAGAGATGCTACTGTTCTTGTCAGTTTCCTAAGTAGAGTTGAAGTAGATATGGGCCGTTTGTGTGGGAAGCACAGTTCTTTTATTCTGAGCAAGCTCACTGTTCTGCCCCTATAGAAAACACAGGTGAGTAGAAGAATGCTCTTTTCTGAAAAGCAGAGTGTGTTTCTTGTGAGGCGAGCTAGTGTTTGTTTCCCAGTCAGAAATGGAGTTGAATCTAATGCAGTTTCTGGTCCTACGATCAAGAGTTGTTTTCTCGTAAGAGGTGTAACTTTTGTGCTCCCATATCCATACACAGTGCAAAGAGCACTCGCTTCTGTTCCCTGCCAGTACAGTGTATTGGACTGAAGAGAAGCTACTGTCCTTGTCAGTTTCCGAAGCAGAGTTGAAGTAGATATGGCCCGTGTGTAGGAAGCACAGTTCTTTTGTTCTGAGCAAATTCACTGTTCTGGCCCTATAGGAAACACAGTAGAGTAGATGAGTGCTCTTTTCTCAAAAGCAGAGTGTGTTTCTCGTTAGGCGAGCTAGTGTTTGTTTCCCAGTCAGAAATAGAGTTGAATCACATGCAGTTTCTGGTCCTGTGAGCAAGAGTTGTTTTCTGGTAAGAAAGAGTCACGATTGCTTTCCCATTGCCACACACAGTGCAAGTAGCACTCACGTCTTTTCCCAGGAAGTACAGTGTATTGGACTGAAGAGAAGCTACTGTATTTGTCAGTTTCCTAAGCATAGTGGAAGTAGATATGGCCCGTGTGTGTAGGAAGCACAGTTCATTTTTTTCTGAGCAAGCTCACTGTTCTGGCCATATAGGAAACACAGTAGAGTAGAAGAGTGCTCTTTTCTCTAAAGCAGAGTGTGTTTCTTGTAAGGCGAGCTAGTGTTTGTTTCCCAGTCAGAAATGGAGTTGAATCACATGCTGTTTCTGGTCCTATGAGCAAGAGTTGTTTTCTGGTAAGAAGAGTCACTATTGCACTCCCATTGCCATACACAGTGCAAATAGCACTCGCATCTGTTCCCAGCAAGTACAGTGTATTGGACAGAAGAGAAGCTACTTTTCTTGTCAGTTTACTAAGCAGAGTTGAAGTAGATATGGCCCGTGTGTGTAGGAAGCACAGTTTTTTTTGTACTGAGCAAGCTCACTGTTCTGGCCCTATAGGAAACACAGTAGAGTAGAAGAGTGCTCTTTTCTCTAAAGCATAGTGTGTTTCTTGTAAGGCCAGCTAGTGTTTGTTTCCCAGTCAGAAATGGAGTTAAATCTAATGCAGTTTTTGGTCCTATGAGCAAGAGTTGTTTTCTGGTAAGATGAGTCACGATTGCGATCCATTTGCCACACCTTGCAAGTAGCACTCACTTCGGTACCCAGCAAGTACAGTGAATTGGACTGAAGAGATGCTACTGTTCTTGTCAGGTTCTAGGTAGAGTTGTAGTAGATATGGCCCGTGTGTAGGAAGCACAGTTCTTTTGTTCTGAGCAAGCTCACTGTTCGGGCCCTATAGGAAACACAGTAGAGTAGAAGAGTGCTCTTTTCTCAAAAGCAGATTGTGTTTCATGTAAGGCGAGCTAGTGTTTGTTTCCCTGTCAGAAATGGAGTTGAATATCATGCAGTTTCTGGTCCTACGAGAAAGAGTTGTTTTCTGGTAAGAGGAGTCACTATTGCAATCCATTTGCCACACAGTGAAAATAGCATTCGCGTCTGTTCCCAGCAAGTACAGTGCATTGGACTGAAGAGAAGCTACTGTTCTTGTCAGTTTCCTAAGCAGAGTTGAAGTAGATAAGGCCCGTGTGTGTATTAAGCACAGTTCTTTTGTACTGAGCAAGCTCACTGTTCTGGCCCTGTAGGAAACACTGTAGAGTAGAAGAGCGCTATTTTCTCAAAAGCAGAGTGGGTTTCTTGTAAGGCGAGATAGTGTTTGTTTCCCTGTCAGAAATGGAGTTGAATCACTTGCAGTTTCTGGTCCTATGAGCAAGAGTTGTTTTCTGGTAAGAAGAGTCACTATTGCGCTCCCATTGCCATACACAGTGCAAATATCACTCGCATCTGTTTTCAGGAAGTACAGTGTATTGGACAGAAGAGAAGCTACTGTTCTTGTCAGTTTCCTAAGCAGAGTTGAAGTAGATATGGCCCCTGTGTGTAGGAAGCACAGTTCTTTTGTTCTGAGCAAGCTCAATGTTCGGACCCCATAGGAACCACAGTAGAGTAGAAGACTGCTCTTTTCTCAAAAGCAGAGTGTGTTTCTTGTAAGGCAAGCTACTGTTTGTTTCCCAGTCCTAAATGGAGTTGAATCACATGCAGTTTATGGTCCTAGGAGCAAGAGTTGTTTTCTGGTAAGAAGAGTCACTATTGCGCTCTCATTGTCATACACAGGGCAAATAGTACTGGCGTCTGTTCCCAGCATGTACAGTGTATTGGATTGAAGAGGATCTACTGTTCTTGTCAGATTCCTAAGCATAATTGAAAGAGATAAGGCCCCTGTGTGCAGGAAGCACAGATCTTTTGTTCTGAGGAAGCTCACTGTTCTGGCCCTATAGGAAACACAGCAGAATAGAAGAGTGCTCTTTTCTCAAAAGCAGAGTGTGTTTCTTGTAAGGCGAGCTAGCATTTCTCTCCGAGTCCTATGTGGAGTTGAGACACAGGCAGTTTTTGGTCCTACGAGCAAGAGTTTTTTTCTGGTGAGAAGAGTCACTATTGCACTCCCATTGCCATACACAGTGAAAAGAGCACTTGCATCTGTTCCCAAGCAAGTACAGTGTATTGGACTGAAGAGGAGCTACTGTTCTTCTCATTTTCCTAAGCAGAATTGAACTAATTATAGCCGTGTGTGTAGAAAGCACAGTTCTTTTGTTCTGAGCAATCTCACTGTTCTGGCCCTATAGGAAACACAGTAGAGTAGAAGAGTGCTCTTTTCTCAAAAGCAGAGTGTGTTTCTTATAAGGCGAGCTTGTGTTTGTTTCCCAGTTCTAAATGGAGTTGAATCACATGCAGTTTCTGGACTTAGGAGCAAAAGCTGTTTTCTGGTAAGGAAAGTCACTATTGTGCTCCCATTGCCATTCACAGTGCAAATAGCACTTGCGTCTGTTCCCAGCAATTACAGTGCACTGGACTGAAGAGGAGCTACTGTTCCGGTCAGTTTCCTAAACAGAGTTGAACTAGATAAGGCCCGTGTGTGTAGGAAGCACAGTTCTTTTGTTCTGAGCCAGCTCACTGTTCAGACCCAATAGGAAACACTTTAGAGTAGAAGAGTGTTCTTTTATCAAAAGCAGAGTGTGTTTCTTGTAAGGCGAGCTAGCGTTTGTTTCCCAGTCCTAAATGGAGTTGAGTGACATACAGTTTCTGGTCCCACTAGCAAGAGTTGTTTTCTGGTAAGAAGAGTCACTATTGTGCTCCCATTGTCATACACAGGGCTAATAGCACTTGCGTCGGTTCCCAGCATGTACAGTGTATTGGATGAAGAGAATCTACTGTTCTTGTCAGTTTCCTAAGCAGAATTGAACTAGATATGGCCGTGTGTGTAGGAAGCACAGTTCTTTTGTTCTGAGCAAGCTCACAGTTTTGGCCCTATAGGAAACACAGTAGAGTAGAATAGTGCTCTTTTCTCAAAAGCAGAGTGTGTTTCTTGTAAGGCAAGCTAGCGTTTATTTCCCAGTCAGAAATGGAGTTGAATCTCATGCAGCTTCTGGTCCTACGAACAAGGGCTGTTTTCTGGTAAGAAGAGTCACTATTGCGCCTCCATTGCCATACACAGTACAAATAGCACTCGCGTCTGTTCTCAGCAAGTACAGTGTATTGGACTGAAGAGAAGCTACTGTTCTTGTCAGTTTCCTAAGCAGAGGTGAAGTAGATATTCCCCGTGTGTTTAGGAAGCACAGTTCTTTTATTCTGAGCAAGCTCACTGTTCTGGCCCTATAGGAAACACAGTAGAGTAGCAGAGTGCTCTTTTCTCAAAAGCAGAGTGTGTTTCTTGTAAGGCGAGCTAGTGTTTGTTTCCCAGTCAGAAATGGAGTGGAATCACATGCTGTTTCTATTCCTACAAGCAAGAGTTGTTTTCTGGTAAGAAGAGTCACTATTGTGCTCCCATTGCCATACACAGTGCAAATAGCACTCATGTCTCTTCCCAGCAAGTACAGTGTATTGGACTGAAGAGAAGCTCCTGTTCTTGTCAGTTTCCTAAGCAGAGTTGAAGTAGATATGGCCCGTGTGTGTAGGAAGCACAGTTCTTTTGTTCAGAGCAAGCTCACTGTTCTGGCCCTGTAGGAAACACAGTAGAGTAGAAGAGTGCTCTTTTCTCAAAAGCAGAGTGTGTTTATTGTAACATGAGCTAGTGTTTGTTTCCCAGTCAGAAATAGAGTTGAATCACATACAGTTTCTGGTCGTATGAGCAAGAGTTGTTTTCTGGGTAAGAAGAGTCACTATTGCGATCCATTTGCTACACAGTGCAAATATTACTCGCGTCTGTTCCCAGCAAGTACAGTGTATTGGAGTGAAGAGAAGCTACTGTTCTTTTCAGTTTCCTAAGCATAGTGGAAGTAGGTATGGCCCGTGTGTGTAGGAAGCACAGTTCTTTTGTTCTGAGCAAGCTCACTGTTCTGCCCCTATAGGAAACACAGTAGAGTAGAAGAGTGCTCTTTTCTCAAAAGCAGAGTGTGTTTCTTGTAAGGGGAGCTAGTGTTTGTTTCCCAGTCAGAAATGGAGTTGAATCTCATGCAGTTTTTGTCCTACTAGCAAGAGTTGTTATCTGGTAAGAAGAGTCACTATTGTGCTCCCATTGCCATAGACAGTGCAAATAGCACTCACGTCTGTTCCCAGCAAGTACAGTGTATTGGACTGAAGAGATGCTACTGTTCTTGTCAGTTTCCTAAGTAGAGTTGAAGTAGATATGGGCCGTTTGTGTGGGAAGCACAGTTCTTTTATTCTGAGCAAGCTCACTGTTCTGCCCCTATAGAAAACACAGGTGAGTAGAAGAATGCTCTTTTCTGAAAAGCAGAGTGTGTTTCTTGTGAGGCGAGCTAGTGTTTGTTTCCCAGTCAGAAATGGAGTTGAATCTAATGCAGTTTCTGGTCCTACGATCAAGAGTTGTTTTCTCGTAAGAGGTGTAACTTTTGTGCTCCCATATCCATACACAGTGCAAAGAGCACTCGCTTCTGTTCCCTGCCAGTACAGTGTATTGGACTGAAGAGAAGCTACTGTCCTTGTCAGTTTCCGAAGCAGAGTTGAAGTAGATATGGCCCGTGTGTAGGAAGCACAGTTCTTTTGTTCTGAGCAAATTCACTGTTCTGGCCCTATAGGAAACACAGTAGAGTAGATGAGTGCTCTTTTCTCAAAAGCAGAGTGTGTTTCTCGTTAGGCGAGCTAGTGTTTGTTTCCCAGTCAGAAATAGAGTTGAATCACATGCAGTTTCTGGTCCTGTGAGCAAGAGTTGTTTTCTGGTAAGAAGAGTCACGATTGCTTTCCCATTGCCACACACAGTGCAAGTAGCACTCACGTCTTTTCCCAGGAAGTACAGTGTATTGGACTGAAGAGAAGCTACTGTATTTGTCAGTTTCCTAAGCATAGTGGAAGTAGATATGGCCCGTGTGTGTAGGAAGCACAGTTCATTTTTTCTGAGCAAGCTCACTGTTCTGGCCATATAGGAAACACAGTAGAGTAGAAGAGTGCTCTTTTCTCTAAAGCAGAGTGTGTTTCTTGTAAGGCGAGCTAGTGTTTGTTTCCCAGTCAGAAATGGAGTTGAATCACATGCTGTTTCTGGTCCTATGAGCAAGAGTTGTTTTCTGGTAAGAAGAGTCACTATTGCACTCCCATTGCCATACACAGTGCAAATAGCACTCGCATCTGTTCCCAGCAAGTACAGTGTATTGGACAGAAGAGAAGCTACTTTTCTTGTCAGTTTACTAAGCAGAGTTGAAGTAGATATGGCCCGTGTGTGTAGGAAGCACAGTTTTTTTGTACTGAGCAAGCTCACTGTTCTGGCCCTATAGGAAACACAGTAGAGTAGAAGAGTGCTCTTTTCTCTAAAGCATAGTGTGTTTCTTGTAAGGCCAGCTAGTGTTTGTTTCCCAGTCAGAAATGGAGTTAAATCTAATGCAGTTTTTGGTCCTATGAGCAAGAGTTGTTTTCTGGTAAGATGAGTCACGATTGCGATCCATTTGCCACACCTTGCAAGTAGCACTCACTTCGGTACCCAGCAAGTACAGTGAATTGGACTGAAGAGATGCTACTGTTCTTGTCAGGTTCTAGGTAGAGTTGTAGTAGATATGGCCCGTGTGTAGGAAGCACAGTTCTTTTGTTCTGAGCAAGCTCACTGTTCGGGCCCTATAGGAAACACAGTAGAGTAGAAGAGTGCTCTTTTCTCAAAAGCAGATTGTGTTTCATGTAAGGCGAGCTAGTGTTTGTTTCCCTGTCAGAAATGGAGTTGAATATCATGCAGTTTCTGGTCCTACGAGAAAGAGTTGTTTTCTGGTAAGAGGAGTCACTATTGCAATCCATTTGCCACACAGTGAAAATAGCATTCGCGTCTGTTCCCAGCAAGTACAGTGCATTGGACTGAAGAGAAGCTACTGTTCTTGTCAGTTTCCTAAGCAGAGTTGAAGTAGATAAGGCCCGTGTGTGTATTAAGCACAGTTCTTTTGTACTGAGCAAGCTCACTGTTCTGGCCCTGTAGGAAACACTGTAGAGTAGAAGAGCGCTATTTTCTCAAAAGCAGAGTGGGTTTCTTGTAAGGCGAGATAGTGTTTGTTTCCCTGTCAGAAATGGAGTTGAATCACTTGCAGTTTCTGGTCCTATGAGCAAGAGTTGTTTTCTGGTAAGAAGAGTCACTATTGCGCTCCCATTGCCATACACAGTGCAAATATCACTCGCATCTGTTTTCAGGAAGTACAGTGTATTGGACAGAAGAGAAGCTACTGTTCTTGTCAGTTTCCTAAGCAGAGTTGAAGTAGATATGGCCCCTGTGTGTAGGAAGCACAGTTCTTTTGTTCTGAGCAAGCTCAATGTTCGGACCCCATAGGAACCACAGTAGAGTAGAAGACTGCTCTTTTCTCAAAAGCAGAGTGTGTTTCTTGTAAGGCAAGCTACTGTTTGTTTCCCAGTCCTAAATGGAGTTGAATCACATGCAGTTTATGGTCCTAGGAGCAAGAGTTGTTTTCTGGTAAGAAGAGTCACTATTGCGCTCTCATTGTCATACACAGGGCAAATAGTACTGGCGTCTGTTCCCAGCATGTACAGTGTATTGGATTGAAGAGGATCTACTGTTCTTGTCAGATTCCTAAGCATAATTGAAAGAGATAAGGCCCCTGTGTGCAGGAAGCACAGATCTTTTGTTCTGAGGAAGCTCACTGTTCTGGCCCTATAGGAAACACAGCAGAATAGAAGAGTGCTCTTTTCTCAAAAGCAGAGTGTGTTTCTTGTAAGGCGAGCTAGCATTTCTCTCCGAGTCCTAAGTGGAGTTGAGACACAGGCAGTTTTTGGTCCTACGAGCAAGAGTTTTTTTCTGGTGAGAAGAGTCACTATTGCACTCCCATTGCCATACACAGTGAAAAGAGCACTTGCATCTGTTCCCAAGCAAGTACAGTGTATTGGACTGAAGAGGAGCTACTGTTCTTCTCATTTTCCTAAGCAGAATTGAACTAATTATAGCCGTGTGTGTAGAAAGCACAGTTCTTTTGTTCTGAGCAATCTCACTGTTCTGGCCCTATAGGAAACACAGTAGAGTAGAAGAGTGCTCTTTTCTCAAAAGCAGAGTGTGTTTCTTATAAGGCGAGCTTGTGTTTGTTTCCCAGTTCTAAATGGAGTTGAATCACATGCAGTTTCTGGACTTAGGAGCAAAAGCTGTTTTCTGGTAAGGAAAGTCACTATTGTGCTCCCATTGCCATTCACAGTGCAAATAGCACTTGCGTCTGTTCCCAGCAATTACAGTGCACTGGACTGAAGAGGAGCTACTGTTCCGGTCAGTTTCCTAAACAGAGTTGAACTAGATAAGGCCCGTGTGTGTAGGAAGCACAGTTCTTTTGTTCTGAGCCAGCTCACTGTTCAGACCCAATAGGAAACACTTTAGAGTAGAAGAGTGTTCTTTTATCAAAAGCAGAGTGTGTTTCTTGTAAGGCGAGCTAGCGTTTGTTTCCCAGTCCTAAATGGAGTTGAGTGACATACAGTTTCTGGTCCCACTAGCAAGAGTTGTTTTCTGGTAAGAAGAGTCACTATTGTGCTCCCATTGTCATACACAGGGCTAATAGCACTTGCGTCGGTTCCCAGCATGTACAGTGTATTGGATGAAGAGAATCTACTGTTCTTGTCAGTTTCCTAAGCAGAATTGAACTAGATATGGCCGTGTGTGTAGGAAGCACAGTTCTTTTGTTCTGAGCAAGCTCACAGTTTTGGCCCTATAGGAAACACAGTATGGTAGAATAGTGCTCTTTTCTCAAAAGCAGAGTGTGTTTCTTGTAAGGCAAGCTAGCGTTTATTTCCCAGTTCTAAATGGAGTTGAATCACATGCAGTTTTTGGTCCTACGAGGAAGAGTTGTTTTCTGGTAAGGAAAGTCACTATTGCGCTCCAATTGCCATAGACAGTGCAAAGAGCATACGCGTCTGTTCCCAGCAAGTACAGTGTATTGGAATGAAGCGGAGCTACTGTTCTTGTCAGTTTCCTAAGCAGAGTTGAACTAGATATGGCCAGTGTGTGCAGGAAGCACAGTTCTTTTGTTCTGAGCAAGCTCACTGTTTGGACCCCATAGGAAACACAGTAGAGTAGAAGAGTGCTCTTTTCTCAAAAGCAGAGTTTGTTTCTTGTAAGGCAAGCTAGCGTTTGTTTCACAGTTCTAAATGGAGTTGAATCACATGCAGTTTCTGGTCCTATGAGCAAGAGTTGTTTTCTGGTAAGAAGAGTCACTATTGCGCTCCCATTGTCATACACAGGACAAATAGCACTGGTTTCTTTTCCCAGCATGTACAGTGTACTGGACTGAAGAGGATCTACTGTTCTTGTCAGTTTCTTAAGCAGAGTTGAACTAGATATGGCCCGTGTGTGTAGGAAGCACAGTACTTTTGTTTGGAGCAAGCTCACTGTTCGGACCCCATAGGAAACACAGCAGAGTAGAAGAGTGCTCTTTTCTCAAAAGCAGAGTGTGTTTCTTGTACGGCAAGCTAGCGTTTGTTTCCCAGTCCTACATGGAGTTGAATCACATGTAGTTTCTGGTCCTACGAGAAAAAGTTGTTTTCTGGTAAGGAAAGTCACTATTGTGCTCCCATTGCCAATCACAGTGCAAATAGCACTTGTGTCTGTTCCCAGCAAGTACAGTGTATTGGACTGAAGAGGAGCTACTGTTCTTGTCAGATTCCTAAGCAGAGTTGAACTAGATATGGCCCGTGTTTGTAGGAAGCACAGTTCTTTGTTCTTAGCCAGCTCACTGTTCAGACCCAATAGGAAACACAGTAGAGTAGAAGAGTGCTCTTTTCTCAAAAGAAGAGTGTGTTTCTTGTAAGGCGAGCTAGTGTTTGTTTCCCAGTCCTAAATGGTGTTGAGTGACATACAGTTTCTGGTCCCACGAGCAAGAGTTGTTTTCTGGTAAGAAGAGTCACTATTTTGCTCCTATTGTCATACACAGGGCTAATAGCACTGACGTCGGTTCCCAGCATGTACAGTGTATTGGACTGAAGAGGATCTACTGTTCTTGTCAGTTTCCTAAGCAGAATTGACCTAGATATGGCCGTGTGTGTAGGAAGCACAGTTCTTTTGTTCTGAGCAAGCTCACTGTTTTGGCCCTATAGGAAACACAGTAGAGTAAAGAGTGCTCTTTTCTCAAAATCAGAGTGTGTTTCTTGTAAGGCAAGCTAGCGTTTATTTCCCAGTTCTAAATGGAGTTGAATCACATGCAGTTTTCGATCCTACGAGCAAGAGTTGTTTTCTGGTAAGGAAAGTCACTATTGCTCTCTCATTGCCATAGACAATGCAAATAGACTCGCGTCTGTTCCCAGCAAGTACAGTGTATTGGACTGAAGGAGAGCTACTCTTCTTGTCAGTTTCCTAAGCAGAGTTGAACTAGATATGGCCCGTGTGTGTAGGAAGCACAGATTTTTTTTTCTGAGGAAGCTCACTGTTCTGGCCTTATAGGAAACACGGTAGAGTAGAAGAGTGCTCTTTTCTCAAAAGCAGAGTGTATTTCTTGTAAGGCGAGCTAGCATTTCTTTCCCAGTCCTAAGTGGAGTTGAGACACATGCAGTTTTTGTTCCTACGAGCAAGAGTGGTTTTCTGGTAAGAAGAGTCACTATTGCACTCCCATTGCAATACACAATGCAAATTGCACTTGCATCTGTTCCCAGCAAGTACAGTTTATTGGACTGAAGAGGAGCTACTGTTCTTGTCAGTTGCCTAAGCAGAGTTGAACTAGATATGGCCCGTGTGTAGGAAGCACATTTCTTGTGTTCTGAGCAAGCTCACTGTTCGAGCCCCATAGGAAACACAGTAGAGTAGAAGAGTGCTCTTTTCTCAAAAGCAGAGTGTGTTTCTTGTAAGGTGAGCTAGCGTTTGTTTTCCAGTCCTAAATGGAGTTGAATCACATGCAGTTTCTGGTCCTACGAGCAAAAGTTGTTTTCTGGTAAGAGGAGTCACTATTGCGCTCCCATTGTCATACACAGGGCAAATAGTACTGGCATCTGTTCCCAGCATGTACAGTGTAATGGACTAAATGGATCTACTGTTCTTGTCAGTTTCCGAAGCAGAATTGAACTAGATATGGCCGTGTGTGTAGGAAGCACAGTTCTTTTGTTCTGAGCAAGCTCACACTTTTGGCCCTATAGGAAACACAGTAGAGTACAATAGTGCTCTTTTCTCAAAAGCAGAGTGTGTTTCTTGTAAGGCAAGCTAGCGTTTATTTCCCAGTTCTAAATGGAGTTGAATCTCATGCAGTTTTTGATCCTACGAGGAAGAGTTGTTTTCCTGTAAGGAAAGTCACTATTGCGCTCCAATTGCCATAGACAGTGCAAAGTGCATATGCGTCTGTTCCCAGCAAGTACAGTGTATTGGAATGAAGCGGAGCTACTGTTCTTGTCAGTTTCCTAAGCAGAGTTGAACTAGATATGGTGAGTGTGTGCAGGAAGCACAGTTCTTTTGTTCTGAGCAAGCTCACTGTTTGGACCCCATAGGAAACACAGTAGAGTAGAAGAGTGCTCTTTTCTCAAAAGCAGAGTGTGTTTCTTATAAGGCAAGCTAGCGTTAGTTTCCCAGTTCTAAATGGAGTTGAATCACATGCAGTTTCTGGTCCTATGAGCAAGAGTTGTTTTCTGGTAAGAAGAGTCACTATTGCACTCCCATTGCCATACACAATGCAAATTGCACTTGCATCTGTTCCCAGCAAGTACAGTTTATTGGACTGAAGAGGAGCTACTGTTCTTGTCAGTTGCCTAAGCAGAGTTGAACTAGATATGGCCCGTGTGTAGGAAGCACATTTCTTGTGTTCTGAGCAAGCTCACTGTTCGGGCCCCATAGGAAACACAGTAGAGTAGAAGAGTGCTCTTTTCTCAAAAGCAGAGTGTGTTTCTTGTAAGGTGAGCTAGCGTTTGTTTCCCAGTCCTAAATGGAGTTGAATCACATGCAGTTTCTGGTCCTACGAGCAAAAGTTGTTTTCTGGTAAGAGGAGTCACTATTGCGCTCCCATTGTCATACACAGGGCAAATAGTACTGGCATCTGTTCCCAGCATGTACAGTGTAATGGACTAAATGGATCTACTGTTCTTCTCAGTTTCCGAAGCAGAATTGAACTAGATATGGCCCGTGTGTTTAGGAAGCACAGTTCTTTTGTTCTGAGCAAGCTCACTGTTCTGACCCCTTATGAAACACAGTATAGTAGAAGAGTGCTCTTTTCTCAAAAGCAGAGTGTGTTTCTTGTAACGCGAGATAGCGTTTGTTTCCCAGTCCTAAATGGAGTTGAATCACATGCAGTTTCTGGTCCTACGAGCAAGAGTTGTGTTCTGGTAAGGAAAGTCACTATTGTGCTCCCATTGCCATACACTGTTCAAATAGCACTCGCGTCTGTTCCCAGCAAGTACAGTGTATTGAACTGAAGAGGAGCTACTGGTCTTGTCAGTTTCCTAAGCAGAGTTGAAGTAGATATGGCCCGTGTGTGTAGGAAGCACAGTTCTTTTGTTCTGAGCAAGCTCACTGTTCGGACCCCATAGGAAACACAGTAGAGTAGAAGAGTGCTCTTTTCTCAAAAGCAGAGTGTGTTTCTTGTAACGCGAGATAGCGTTTGTTTCCCAGTCCTAAATGGAGTTGAATCACATGCAGTTTATGGTCCTAGGAGCAAGAGTTGTTTTCTGGTAAGAAGAGTCACTATTGCGCTCCCATTGTCATACACAGGGCAAATAGTACTGGCGTCTGTTCCCAGCATGTACAGTGTATTGGATTGAAGAGGATCTACTGTTCTTGTCAGATTCCTAAGCACAAGTGAACGAGATAAGGCCCCTGTGTGCAGGAAGCACAGATCTTTTGTTCTGAGGAAGCTCACTGTTCTGGCCCTATAGGAAACACAGCAGAGTAGAAGAGTGCTCTTTTCTCAAAAGCAGAGTAAGTTTCTTGTAAGGCGAGCTAGCATTTCTCTCCGAGTCCTAAGTGGAGTTGAGACACAGGCAGTTTTTGGTCCTACGAGCAAGAGTTTTTTTCTGGTGAGAAGAGTCACTATTGCACTCCCATTGCCATACACAGTGAAAAGAGCACTTGCATCTGTTCCCAAGCAAGTACAGTGTATTGGACTGAAGAGGAGCTACTGTTCTTCTCATTTTCCTAAGCAGAATTGAACTAATTATTGCCGTGTGTGTAGAAAGCACAGTTCTTTTGTTCTGAGCAATCTCACTGTTCTGGCCCTATAGGAAACACAGTAGAGTAGAAGAGTGCTCTTTTCTCAAAAGCAGAGTGTGTTTCTTATAAGGCGAGCTTGTGTTTGTTTCCCAGTTCTAAATGGAGTTGAATTACATGCAGTTTCTGGACTTAGGAGCAAAAGTTGTTTTCTGGTAAGGAAAGTCACTATTGTGCTCCCATTGCCATTCACAGTGCAAATAGCACTTGCGTCTCTTCCCAGCAATTACAGTGCATTGGACTGAAGAGGAGCTACTGTTCCAGTCAGTTTCCTAAACAGAGTTGAACTAGATATGGCCCGTGTGTGTAGGAAGCACAGTTCTTTTGTTCTGAGCCAGCTCACTGTTCAGACCCAATAGGAAACACTTTAGAGTAGAAGAGTGCTCTTTTATCAAAAGCAGAGTGTGTTTCTTGTAAGGCGAGCTAGCGTTTGTTTCCCAGTCCTAAATGGAGTTGAGTGACATACAGTTTCTGGTCCCACTAGCAAGAGTTGTTTTCTGGTAAGAAGAGTCACTATTGTGCTCCCATTGTCATACACAGGGCTAATAGCACTTGTGTCGGTTCCCAGCATGTACAGTGTATTGGACTGAAGAGTATTTACTGTTCTTGTCAGTTTCCTAAGCAGAATTGAACTAGATATGGCCGTGTGTGTAGGAAGCACAGTTCTTTTGTTCTGAGCAAGCTCACTGTTTTGGCCCTATAGGAAACACAGTAGAGTAGAATAGTGCTCTTTTCTCAAAATCAGAGTGTGTTTCTTGTAAGGCAAGCTAGCGTTTATTTCCCAGTTCTAAATGGAGTTGAATCACATGCAGTTTTTGGTCCTACGAGGAAGAGTTGTTTTCTGGTAAGGAAAGTCACTATTGCGCTCCAATTGCCATAGACAGTGCAAAGAGCATACGCGTCTGTTCCCAGCAAGTACAGTGTATTGGAATGAAGCGGAGCTACTGTTCTTGTCAGTTTCCTAAGCAGAGTTGAACTAGATATGGCCAGTGTGGGAAGGAAGCACAGTTCTTTTGTTCTGAGCAAGCTCACTGTTTGGACCCCATAGGAAACACAGTAGAGTAGAAGAGTGCTCTTTTCTCAAAAGCAGAGTGTGTTTCTTGTAAGGCAAGCTAGCGTTTGTTTCCCAGTTCTAAATGGAGTTGAATCACATGCAGTTTCTGGTCCTATGAGCAAGAGTTGTTTTCTGGTAAGAAGAGTCACTATTGCGCTCCCATTGTCATACACAGGACAAATAGCACTGGTTTCTTTTCCCAGCATGTACAGTGTACTGGACTGAAGAGGATCTACTGTTCTTGTCAGTTTCTTAAGCAGAGTTGAACTAGATATGGCCCGTGTGTGTAGGAAGCACAGTACTTTTGTTTGGAGCAAGCTCACTGTTCGGACCCCATAGGAAACACAGTAGAGTAGAAGAGTGCTCTTTTCTCAAAAGCAGAGTGTGTTTCTTGTACGGCGAGCTAGCGTTTGTTTCCCAGTCCTAAATGGAGTTGAATCACATGTAGTTTCTGGTCCTACGAGAAAAAGTTGTTTTCTGGTAAGGAAAGTCACTATTGTGCTCCCATTGCCAATCACAGTGCAAATAGCACTTGTGTCTGTTCCCAGCAAATACAGTGTATTGGACTGAAGAGGAGCTACTCTTCTTGTCAGATTCCTAAGCAGAGTTGAACTAGATATGGCCCGTGTGTGTAGGAAGCACAGTTCTTTTGTTCTTAGCCAGCTCACTGTTCAGACCCAATAGGAAACACAGTAGAGTAGAAGAGTGCTCTTTTCTCAAAAGAAGAGTGTGTTTCTTGTAAGGCGAGCTAGCGTTTGTTTCCCAGTCCTAAATGGTGTTGAGTGACATACAGTTTCTGGTCCCACGAGCAAGAGTTGTTTTCTGGTAAGAAGAGTCACTATTTCGCTCCCATTGTCATACACAGGGCTAATAGCACTGACTTCGGTTCCCAGCATGTACAGTGTATTGGACTGAAGAGGATCTACTGTTCTTGTCAGTTTCCTAAGCAGAATTGAACTAGATATGGCCGTGTGTAGGAAGCACAGTTCTTTTGTTCTGAGCAAGCTCACTGTTTTGGCCCTATAGGAAACACAGTAGAGTAAAGAGTGCTCTTTTCTCAAAATCAGAGTGTGTTTCTTGTAAGGCAAGCTAGCGTTTATTTCCCAGTTCTAAATGGAGTTGAATCACATGCAGTTTTCGGTCCTACGAGCAAGAGTTGTTTTCTGGTAAGGAAAGTCACTATTGCGCTCTCATTGCCATAGACAATGCAAATAGCACTCGCGTCTGTTCCCAACAAGTACAGTGTATTGGACTGAAGCAGAGCTACTGTTCTTGTCAGTTTCCTAAGCAGAGTTGAACTAGATATGGCCCTTGTGTGTAGGAAGCACAGATTTTTTTTTTGCTGAGGAAGCTCACTGTTCTGGCCTTATAGGAAACACAGTAGAGTAGAAGAGTGCTCTTTTCTCAAAAGCAGAGTGTATTTCTTGTAAGGCGAGCTAGCATTTCTTTCCCAGTCCTAAGTGGAGTTGAGACACATGCAGTTTTTGTTCCTACGAGCAAGAGTGGTTTTCTGGTAAGAAGAGTCACTATTGCACTCCCATTGCCATACACAATGCAAATTGCACTTGCATCTGTTCCCAGCAAGTACAGTTTATTGGACTGAAGAGGAGCTACTGTTCTTGTCAGTTGCCTAAGCAGAGTTGAACTAGATATGGCCCGTGTGTAGGAAGCACATTTCTTGTGTTCTGAGCAAGCTCACTGTTCGGGCCCCATAGGAAACACAGTAGAGTAGAAGAGTGCTCTTTTCTCAAAAGCAGAGTGTGTTTCTTGTAAGGTGAGCTAGCGTTTGTTTTCCAGTCCTAAATGGAGTTGAATCACATGCAGTTTCTGGTCCTACGAGCAAAAGTTGTTTTCTGGTAAGAGGAGTCACTATTGCGCTCCCATTGTCATACACAGGGCAAATAGTACTGGCATCTGTTCCCAGCATGTACAGTGTAATGGACTAAATGGATCTACTGTTCTTGTCAGTTTCCGAAGCAGAATTGAACTAGATATGGCCCGTGTGTTTAGGAAGCACAGTTCTTTTGTTCTGAGCAAGCTCACTGTTCTGACCCCTTATGAAACACAGTATAGTAGAAGAGTGCTCTTTTCTCAAAAGCAGAGTGTGTTTCTTGTAACGCGAGATAGCGTTTGTTTCCCAGTCCTAAATGGAGTTGAATCACATGCAGTTTCTGGTCCTACGAGCAAGAGTTGTGTTCTGGTAAGGAAAGTCACTATTGTGCTCCCATTGCCATACACTGTTCAAATAGCACTCGCGTCTGTTCCCAGCAAGTACAGTGTATTGAACTGAAGAGGAGCTACTGGTCTTGTCAGTTTCCTAAGCAGAGTTGAAGTAGATATGGCCCGTGTGTGTAGGAAGCACAGTTCTTTTGTTCTGAGCAAGCTCACTGTTCGGACCCCATAGGAAACACAGTAGAGTAGAAGAGTGCTCTTTTCTCAAAAGCAGAGTGTGTTTCTTGTAACGCGAGATAGCGTTTGTTTCCCAGTCCTAAATGGAGTTGAATCACATGCAGTTTATGGTCCTAGGAGCAAGAGTTGTTTTCTGGTAAGAAGAGTCACTATTGCGCTCCCATTGTCATACACAGGGCAAATAGTACTGGCGTCTGTTCCCAGCATGTACAGTGTATTGGATTAAAGAGGATCTACTGTTCTTGTCAGATTCCTAAGCACAAGTGAACGAGATAAGGCCCCTGTGTGCAGGAAGCACAGATCTTTTGTTCTGAGGAAGCTCACTGTTCTGGCCCTATAGGAAACACAGCAGAGTAGAAGAGTGCTCTTTTCTCAAAAGCAGAGTAAGTTTCTTGTAAGGCGAGCTAGCATTTCTCTCCGAGTCCTAAGTGGAGTTGAGACACAGGCAGTTTTTGGTCCTACGAGCAAGAGTTTTTTTCTGGTGAGAAGAGTCACTATTGCACTCCCATTGCCATACACAGTGAAAAGAGCACTTGCATCTGTTCCCAAGCAAGTACAGTGTATTGGACTGAAGAGGAGCTACTGTTCTTCTCATTTTCCTAAGCAGAATTGAACTAATTATAGCCGTGTGTGTAGAAAGCACAGTTCTTTTGTTCTGAGCAATCTCACTGTTCTGGCCCTATAGGAAACACAGTAGAGTAGAAGAGTGCTCTTTTCTCAAAAGCAGAGTGTGTTTCTTATAAGGCGAGCTTGTGTTTGTTTCCCAGTTCTAAATGGAGTTGAATCACATGCAGTTTCTGGACTTAGGAGCAAATGTTGTTTTCTGGTAAGGAAAGTCACTATTGTGCTCCCATTGCCATTCACAGTGCAAATAGCACTTGCGTCTCTTCCCAGCAATTACAGTGCATTGGACTGAAGAGGAGCTACTGTTCCTGTCAGTTTCCTAAACAGAGTTGAACTAGATAAGGCCCGTGTGTGTAGGAAGCACAGTTCTTTTGTTCTGAGCCAGCTCACTGTTCAGACCCAATAGGAAACACTTTAGAGTAGAAGAGTGCTCTTTTATCAAAAGCAGAGTGTGTTTCTTGTAAGGCGAGCTAGCGTTTGTTTCCCAGTCCTAAATGGAGTTGAGTGACATACAGTTTCTGGTCCCACTAGCAAGAGTTGTTTTCTGGTAAGAAGAGTCACTATTGTGCTCCCATTGTCATACACAGGGCTAATAGCACTTGTGTCGGTTCCCAGCATGTACAGTGTATTGGACTGAAGAGTATTTACTGTTCTTGTCAGTTTCCTAAGCAGAATTGAACTAGATATGGCCGTGTGTGTAGGAAGCACAGTTCTTTTGTTCTGAGCAAGCTCACTGTTTTGGCCCTATAGGAAACACAGTAGAGTAGAATAGTGCTCTTTTCTCAAAATCAGAGTTTGTTTCTTGTAAGGCAAGCTAGCGTTTATTTCCCAGTTCTAAATGGAGTTGAATCACATGCAGTTTTTGGTCCTACGAGGAAGAGTTGTTTTCTGGTAAGGAAAGTCACTATTGCGCTCCAATTGCCATAGACAGTGCAAAGAGCATACGCGTCTGTTCCCAGCAAGTACAGTGTATTGGAATGAAGCGGAGCTACTGTTCTTGTCAGTTTCCTAAGCAGAGTTGAACTAGATATGGCCAGTGTGGGAAGGAAGCACAGTTCTTTTGTTCTGAGCAAGCTCACTGTTTGGACCCCATAGGAAACACAGTAGAGTAGAAGAGTGCTCTTTTCTCAAAAGCAGAGTGTGTTTCTTGTAAGGCAAGCTAGCGTTTGTTTCCCAGTTCTAAATGGAGTTGAATCACATGCAGTTTCTGGTCCTATGAGCAAGAGTTGTTTTCTGGTAAGAAGAGTCACTATTGCGCTCCCATTGTCATACACAGGACAAATAGCACTGGTTTCTTTTCCCAGCATGTACAGTGTACTGGACTGAAGAGGATCTACTGTTCTTGTCAGTTTCTTAAGCAGAGTTGAACTAGATATGGCCCGTGTGTGTAGGAAGCACAGTACTTTTGTTTGGAGCAAGCTCAGTGTTCGGACCCCATAGGAAACACAGTAGAGTAGAAGAGTGCTCTTTTCTCAAAAGCAGAGTGTGTTTCTTGTACGGCGAGCTAGCGTTTGTTTCCCAGTCCTAAATGGAGTTGAATCACATGTAGTTTCTGGTCCTACGAGAAAAAGTTGTTTTCTGGTAAGGAAAGTCACTATTGTGCTCCCATTGCCAATCACAGTGCAAATAGCACTTGTGTCTGTTCCCAGCAAATACAGTGTATTGGACTGAAGAGGAGCTACTCTTCTTGTCAGATTCCTAAGCAGAGTTGAACTAGATATGGCCCGTGTGTGTAGGAAGCACAGTTCTTTTGTTCTTAGCCAGCTCACTGTTCAGACCCAATAGGAAACACAGTAGAGTAGAAGAGTGCTCTTTTCTCAAAAGAAGAGTGTGTTTCTTGTAAGGCGAGCTAGCGTTTGTTTCCCAGTCCTAAATGGTGTTGAGTGACATACAGTTTCTGGTCCCACGAGCAAGAGTTGTTTTCTGGTAAGAAGAGTCACTATTTCGCTCCCATTGTCATACACAGGGCTAATAGCACTGACTTCGGTTCCCAGCATGTACAGTGTATTGGACTGAAGAGGATCTACTGTTCTTGTCAGTTTCCTAAGCAGAATTGAACTAGATATGGCCGTGTGTAGGAAGCACAGTTCTTTTGTTCTGAGCAAGCTCACTGTTTTGGCCCTATAGGAAACACAGTAGAGTAAAGAGTGCTCTTTTCTCAAAATCAGAGTGTGTTTCTTGTAATGCAAGCTAGCGTTTATTTCCCAGTTCTAAATGGAGTTGAATCACATGCAGTTTTCGGTCCTACGAGCAAGAGTTGTTTTCTGGTAAGGAAAGTCACTATTGCGCTCTCATTGCCATAGACAATGCAAATAGCACTCGCGTCTGTTCCCAGCAAGTACAGTGTATTGGACTGAAGCAGAGCTACTGTTCTTGTCAGTTTCCTAAGCAGAGTTGAACTAGATATGGCCCGTGTGTAGGAAGCACAGATTTTTTTTTGCTGAGGAAGCTCACTGTTCTGGCCTTATAGGAAAAACGGTAGAGTAGAAGAGTGCTCTTTTCTCAAAAGCAGAGTGTATTTCTTGTAAGGCGAGCTAGCATTTCTTTCCCAGTCCTAAGTGGAGTTGAGACACATGCAGTTTTTGTTCCTACGAGCAAGAGTGGTTTTCTGGTAAGAAGAGTCACTATTGCACTCCCATTGCCATACACAATGCAAATTGCACTTGCATCTGTTCCCAGCAAGTACAGTTTATTGGACTGAAGAGGAGCTACTGTTCTTGTCAGTTGCCTAAGCAGAGTTGAACTAGATATGGCCCGTGTGTAGGAAGCACATTTCTTGTGTTCTGAGCAAGCTCACTGTTCGGACCCCATAGGAAACACAGTAGAGTAGAAGAGTGCTCTTTTCTCAAAAGCAGAGTGTGTTTCTTGTAAGGCGAGCTAGCGTTTGTTTCCCAGTCCTAAATGGAGTTGAATCACATGCAGTTTATGGTCCTAGGAGCAAGAGTTGTTTTCTGGTAAGAAAAGTCACTATTGCGCTCCCATTGTCATACACAGGGCAAATAGTACTGGCGTCTGTTCCCAGCATGTACAGTGTATTGGATTGAAGAGGATCTACTGTTCTTGTCAGATTCCTAAGCACAAGTGAACGAGATAAGGCCCCTGTGTGCAGGAAGCACAGATCTTTTGTTCTGAGGAAGCTCACTGCTCTGGCCCTATAGGAAACACAGCAGAGTAGAAGAGTGCTTTTTTCTCAAAAGCAGAGTAAGTTTCTTGTAAGGCGAGCTAGCATTTCTCTCCGAGTCCTAAGTGGAGTTGAGACACAGGCAGTTTTTGGTCCTACGAGCAAGAGTTTTTTTCTGGTGAGAAGAGTCACTATTGCACTCCCATTGCCATACACAGTCAAAAGAGCACTTGCATCTGTTCCCAAGCAAGTACAGTGTATTGGACTGAAGAGGAGCTACTGTTCTTCTCATTTTCCTAAGCAGAATTGAACTAATTATAGCCTTGTGTGTAGAAAGCACAGTTCTTTTGTTCTGAGCAATCTCACTGTTCTGGCCCTATAGGAAACACAGTAGAGTAGAAGAGTGCTCTTTTCTCAAAAGCAGAGTGTGTTTCTTATAAGGCGAGCTTGTGTTTGTTTCCCAGTTCTAAATGGAGTTGAATCACATGCAGTTTCTGGACTTAGGAGCAAAAGTTTTTTTCTGTTAAGGAAAGTCACTATTGTGCTCCCATTGCCATTCACAGTGCAAATAGCACTTGAGTCTGTTCCCAGCAATTACAGTGCATTGGACTGAAGAGGAGCTACTGTTCCTGTCAGTTTCCTAAACAGAGTTGAACTAGATAAGGCCCGTGTGTGTAGGAAGCACAGTTCTTTTGTTCTGAGCCAGCTCACTGTTCAGACCCAATAGGAAACACTTTAGAGTAGAAGAGTGCTCTTTTATCAAAAGCAGAGTGTGTTTCTTGTAAGGCGAGCTAGCGTTTGTTTCCCAGTCCTAAATGGAGTTGAGTGACATACAGTTTCTGGTCCCACTAGCAAGAGTTGTTTTCTGGTAAGAAGAGTCACTATTGTGCTCCCATTGTCATACACAGGGCTAATAGCACTTGTGTCGGTTCCCAGCATGTACAGTGTATTGGACTGAAGAGTATTTACTGTTCTTGTCAGTTTCCTAAGCAGAATTGAACTAGATATGGCCGTGTGTGTAGGAAGCACAGTTCTTTTGTTCTGAGCAAGCTCACTGTTTTGGCCCTATAGGAAACACAGTAGAGTAGAATAGTGCTCTTTTCTCAAAATCAGAGTGTGTTTCTTGTAAGGCAAGCTAGCGTTTATTTCCCAGTTCTAAATGGATTGAATCACATGCAGTTTTTGGTCCTACGAGGAAGAGTTGTTTTCTGGTAAGGAAAGTCACTATTGCGCTCCAATTGCCATAGACAGTGCAAAGAGCATACGCGTCTGTTCCCAGCAAGTACAGTGTATTGGAATGAAGCGGAGCTACTGTTCTTGTCAGTTTCCTAAGCAGAGTTGAACTAGATATGGCCAGTGTGGGAAGGAAGCACAGTTCTTTTGTTCTGAGCAAGCTCACTGTTTGGACCCCATAGGAAACACAGTAGAGTAGAAGAGTGCTCTTTTCTCAAAAGCAGAGTGTGTTTCTTGTAAGGCAAGCTAGCGTTTGTTTCCCAGTTCTAAATGGAGTTGAATCACATGCAGTTTCTGGTCCTATGAGCAAGAGTTGTTTTCTGGTAAGAAGAGTCACTATTGCGCTCCCATTGTCATACACAGGACAAATAGCACTGGTTTCTTTTCCCAGCATGTACAGTGTACTGGACTGAAGAGGATCTACTGTTCTTGTCAGTTTCTTAAGCAGAGTTGAACTAGATATGGCCCGTGTGTGTAGGAAGCACAGTACTTTTGTTTGGAGCAAGCTCACTGTTCGGACCCCATAGGAAACACAGCAGAGTAGAAGAGTGCTCTTTTCTCAAAAGCAGAGTGTGTTTCTTGTAAGGTGAGCTAGCGTTTGTTTCCCAGTCCTAAATGGAGTTGAATCACATGCAGTTTTTGGTCCTATGAGCAAGAGTTGTTTTCTGGTAAGAATAGTCACTATTGTGCTCCCATTTCCAAACAAAGTGCAAATAGCACTCGCGTCTGTTCCCAGCAAGTACAGTGTATTGGACTGAAGGGGAGCTACTATTCTCCTCAGTTTCCTAAGCAGAGTTGAACTAGATATGGCTCGTGTGTGTAGGAAGCACAGTTCTTTTGTTCTGAGCAAGCTCACTGTTCTGGCCCTATGGGAAACACAGTAGAGTAGAAGAGTGCTCTTTTCTCAAAAGAAGAGTGTGTTTCTTGTAAGGCGAGCTAGTGTTTCTTTCCCAGTCAGAAATGGAGTTGAATGCCATGCAGTTTTTGGTCCTACGAGCAAGAGTTGTTTTCTGGTAAGAAGAGTCACTATTGTGCTCCCATTGTCATGCACAGGGCAAATTGCAATGGTGTCTGTTCCCAGCATGTACAGTGTATTGGACTGAGGAGGATCTATTGTTCTTGTCAGGTTCCTAAGCAGAGTTGAACTAGATATCGTCCGTGTGTGTAGGAAGCACAGTTTTTTTGTTGTAAGCAAGCTCCCTGTTCTGACCCTATAGGAAACACAGTAGAGTAGAAGAGTGCTCTTTTCTCAAAAGCAGAGTGTTTTTCTTGTAAGGCGAGCTAGCGTTTGTTTCCCAGTAAGAAATGGAGTTGAATCACATGCAGTTTGTGGTCCTATGAGCAAGAGTTGTTTTCTTGTAAGAAGAGTCACTATTGTGCTCCCATTGTCATACACAGGACAAATAGCACTGACGTCTGTTCCCAGCAAGTACAGTGTATTGGACTGAAGAGGATCTACTGTTCTTGTCAGTTTCCTAAGCAGGTTTGCGCTATATATGGCCCGTGTGTGTACAAAGCACAGTTCTTTTGTTCCGAGCAAGCTCACTGTTCAGAACAATTAGGAAACACAGTAGAGTAGAAGAGTGCTCTTTTCTCAAAAGCAGAGTGTGTTTCTTGTAAGGCGAGCTAGTGTTTGTTTCCCAGTCAGAAATGGAGTTGAATGCCATGGAGTTTCTGGTCCTAGTAGCAAGAGTTGTTTTCTGTTAAGAAGAGTCACTATTGAGCTCCCATTGCCATACACAGTGCAAATAGCACTCGCGTCTGTTCTCAGCAAGTACAGTGTATTGGACTGAAGAGGAGCTACTGTTCTTGTCAGTTTCCTAAGCAGAGTTGAACTAGATATGGCCTGTGTGTGTAGGAAGCACAGTTCTTTTGTTCTGAGCTAGTTCACTGTTCGGATCCCTTAGGAAAAACAGTAGAGTAGAAGAGTACTCTTTTCTCAAAAGCAGAGTGTGTTTCTTGTAAGGCGAGCTAGTGTTTGTTTCCCAGTCAGAAATGGAGTTGAATGCCATGCAGTTTCTGATCCTACGAGCAAGAGTTGTTTTATGGTAAGAAGAGTCACTATTGTGCTCCCATAGTCATGCACACGGCAAATAGCAATGGTGTCTGTTCCCAGCATGTACAGTGTATGGGACTGAGGAGGATCTACAGTTCTTGTCAGGTTCCTAAGCAGAGTTGAACTAGATATGGCCCATTTGTGTAGGAAGCACAGTTCTTTTGTTCTGAGCAAGCACACTGTTCGGACCCCAAAAAAAATACAGTAGAATAGAAGAGTGCTCTTTTCTCAAAAGCAGAGTATGTTTCTTGTAATACAAGCTAGCGTTTGTTTCCCAGTCCTAAATGGAGTTGAATCACATGCAGTTTCTGCTCCTAAGAGCAAGAGTTGTTTTCTGGTAAGGAAAGTCACTATTATGCTCCCATTGCCATACACAGTGCAAATAGCACTCGCGTCTGTTCCCAGCAAGTAAAGTGTATTGGACTGAAGTGGAGCTACTGTTCTTGTCAGTTTCCTAAGCAGAGTTGAATTAGATATGGCCCGTGTGTGTAGGAGCACAGTTCTTTTGTTCTGAGCAAGCACACTGTTCAGACCCCATAGGAAACACAGTAGAGTAGAAGAGTGCTCTTTTCTCAAAAGCAGAGTGTGTTTATTGTAATGAAAGCTAGTGTTTGCTTCCCAGACAGAAATGGAGTTGAATCTCATGCAGTTTCTGGTCCTACGAGCAAGAGTTGATTTCTGATAAGAAGAGTCACTATTGCGCTCCCTTTGCCATACACAGTGCAAATAGCACACGCGTCTGTTCCCAGCAAGTACAGTGTATTGGACTGAAGAGGAGCTACTGTTCTTGTCAGTTTCCTAAGTAGAATTGAACTAGATATGGCCGTGTGTGTAGGAAGCACAGTTCTTTTGTTCTGAGCAAGCTCACTGTTTGGACCCCATAGGAAACACAGTAGAGTAGAAGAGTGCTCTTTTCTCAAAAGCAGAGTGTGTTTCTTGTAAGGCGAGCTAGCGTCAGTTTCCCAGTCAGAAATGGAGTTGAATCACATGCAGTTTTTGGTCCTATGAGCAAGAGTTGTTTTCTTGTAAGAAGAGTCACTATTGTGCTCCCATTGTCATACACAGGGCAAATAGCACTGGCGTCTGTTCCCAGCAAGTACACTGCATTGGACTGAAGAGGATCTACTGTTCTTGTCAGTTTCCTAAGCAGAATTGAAATAGATATGGCCTGTGTGTGTAGTCAGCACAGTTCATTGTTCTGAGCAAGCTCAAAGTACTGGCCCTATAAAAAGCACAGTAGAGTAGAAGAGTGCTCTTTTCTCAAAAGCAGAGTGTGTTTCTTGTAAGGCGAGCCAGCGTTTGTTTCCCAGTCCTAAATGGAGTTGAATCACATGCAGTTTTTGGTCCTACGAGCAAGAGTTGTTTCCTGGTAAGGAAAGTCACTATTGTGCTCCCATTGCCATACACAGTGCAAATAGCACTCGCGTCTGTTCACAGTGAGTACAGTGTATTGGACTGACGAGGATCTCTTTTCTTGTCAGTTTCCTAAGCAGAGTTGAACTAGATATGGCCCGTGTGTGTAGGAAGCACAGTTATTTTGTTCTGAGCAAGCTCACTGTTCGGACCCCATAGGAAACACTGTAGGGTAGAAGAGTGCTCTTTTCTCAAAAGCAGAGTGAGTTTCTTGTAAGGCGAGCTAGTGTTTGTTTCCCAGTCATAAATGTAGTTGAATCACATGCAGTTTCTGGTCCTACGAGCAAGAGATTTTTTCTGGTAAGGAAAGTCACTATTGTGCTTCCATTGCCATACACTGTGCAAATACCACACGCGTCTGCTTCCAGCAAGTAACGTGTATTGGACTGAAGAGGATCTACTGTTCTTATCAGTTTCCTAAGCAGAGTTGAACCAAATATGGACCGTGTGTGTACAAAGCACAGTTCTTTTGTTCTGAGCAAGCTCACTCTTCGGAACAATTAGGAAATACAGTAGAGTAGAAGAGTGCTCTTTTCTCAAAAGCGGAGTGTGTTTCTTGTAAGGTGAGCTAGTGTTTGTTTCCCAGTCAGAAATGGAGTTGAATGCCATGCAGTTTCTGGTCCTACGAGCAAGAGTAGTTTTATGGTAAGAAGAGTCACTTTTGTGCTCCCATTGTCATGCACAGGACAAATAGCAATGGTGTCTGTTCCCAGCATGTACAGTGTATTGGACTGAGGAGGATCTACTGTTCTTGTAAGGTTCTTAAGCAGAGTTGAAATAGATATGGCCCATGTGTGTAGGAAGCACAGTTATTTTGTTCTGAGCAAGCACACTGTTCGGACCCCATAAAAAATACAGTAGAGTAGAAGAGTGCTCTTTTCTCAATAGCAGAGTATGTTTATTGTAAGGCAAGCTAGCGTTTGTTTCCCAGTCCTAAATGGAGTTGAATCACATGCAGTTTCTGCTCCTAAGAGCAAGAGTTGTTTTCTGGTAAGGAAAGTCACTATTGTGCTCCCATTGCCATACACAGTGCAAATAGCACTCGCGTCTGTTCCCAGCAAGTACAGTGTATTGGACTGAAGAGGAGGTACTGTTCTTGTCAGTTTCCTAACCAGAGTTAAACTAGATATGGCCCGTGTGTGTGGGAACCACAGTTCTTTCGTTCTGAGCAAGCTCACTGTTCGGACCCCATAGAAAACACAATAGAGTAGAAGAGTGCTCTTTTCTCAAAAGCAGATTGTGTTTCTTGTAAGGCGAGCTAGCTTTTGTTTCACAGTCCTAAATGGAGTTGAATCATATGCAGTTTCGGGTCCTAAGAGCAAGAGTTGTTTTCTAGTAAGAAGATTCACTATTGCGCTCCCATTGTCATACACAGGGCAAATATCACTGGCATCTGTTCCCAGCAAGTACAGTGTATTGGACTGAAGAGGATCTACTGTTCTTGTCAGTTACCTAAGCAGAATTGAAATAGATATGGCCCGTGTGTGTAGTCAGCACAGTTCTTTTGTTCTGAGCAAGCTCACTGTTCTGGCCCTATAGGAAACACAGGAAAGTAGAAGAGTGCTCTTTTCTCAAAAGCAGAGTGTGTTTCTTGTAAGGCGAGCTAGCATGTTTCCCAGTCCTAAATGGAGTTGAATCACATGCAGTTTCTGTTCCTACGAGAAAGAGTTGTTTTCTGTAAGAAGAGTCACTATTGCGCTCCCATTGCCATGCTCAGAGCAAATAGCACACGATTCTGTTCCCAGCAAGTACAGTGTATTGGACTGAAGAGGATCTACTCTTCTTGTCAGTTTCCTAAGCAGAATTGAACTAGTTATTGGTGTGTGTGTACGAAGCCCAGTTCTTTTGTTCTGATCAAGTACACTATTGTGGCGATATAGGAAACATGTAGAGTAGAAGAGTGCTCTTTTCTCAAAAGCAGAATGTGTTTCTTGTAAGGCGACCTAGCGTTTGTTTCCCAGTCCTAAATGGAGTTGAATCCCATGCAGTTTCTGGTCCTACGAGCAAGAGTTGTTTTCTGGTAAGAAGAGTCACTATTGTGCTATCATTGCCAGACACAGTGCAAATAGCACTCGCATCTGTTCCCAGCAAGTACAGTGTATTGGACTGAAGAGGATCTACTGTTCTTGTCAGTTACCTAAGCAGAATTGAAATAGATATGGCCCGTGTGTGTAGTCAGCACAGTTCTTTTGTTCTGAGCAAGCTCACTGTTCTGGCCCTATAGGAAACACAGGAAAGTAGAAGAGTGCTCTTTTCTCAAAAGCAGAGTGTGTTCCTTGTAAGGTGAGCTAGCATGTTTCCCAGTCCTAAATGGAGTTGAATCACATGCAGTTTCTGTTCCTATGAGCAAGAATTGTTTTCTGGTAAGAAGAGTCACTATTGTGCTCCCATTGCCATACACAGAGCAAATAGCACACAATTCTGTTCCCAGCAAGTACAGTGTATTGGACTGAAGAGGATCTACTCTTCTTGTCAGTTTCCTAAGCAGAATTGAACTAGTTATGGCCGTGTGTGTACGAAGCCCAGTTCTTTTGTTCTGATCAAGTACACTATTCTGGCGATATAGGAAACATGTAGAGTAGAAGAGTGCTCTTTTCTCAAAAGCAGAATGTGTTTCTTGTAAGGCGACCTAGCGTTTGTTTCCCAGTCCTAAATGGAGTTGAATCACATGCAGTTTCTGGTCCTACGAGCAAGAGTTGTTTTCTGGTAAGGAGAGACACTATTGTGCTCCCATTGCTGTACACAGTGCAAAAAGCACTCGCGTCTGTTCCCAGCAAGTACAGTGTATTGGACAGAAGAAACTCTACTGTTCTTGTCAGTTTCCTAAGCAGAGTTGAACTAGATATGGCCCGTGTGTGGTGGAAGCACAGTTCTTTTGTTCTGAGCAAGCTCACTTTTCGGACCCCATGGGAAACACAGTAGAGTAGAAGTGTGCTCTTTTTTCAAATCAGAGTGTGTTTCTTGTAAGGCTAGCTAGTGTTTGTTTCCCAGACAGAAACGGAGTTGAATCCCATGCAGTTTCTGGTCCTACAACCAAGAGTTGTTTTCTGGTAAGAAGAGTCACTATTGTGCTCCCATTGCCATACACAGTGCAAATAGCACTCGCGTCTGCTCCCAGCAAGTACAGTGTATTGGAAAGAAGCAGAGCTGCTGTTCTTGTCAGTTTCCTAAGCAGAGTTGAACTAGATATAGCCCGTGTGTGTAGGAAGCACAGTTCTTTGGTTCTGAGCAAGCTCACTGTTCTGGCGCTATAGGAAACACAGTAGAGTAGAGGAGTGCTCTTTTCTCAAAAGTAGAGTGTTTTTCTTGTAAGGAGAGCTAGCGTTTGTTTCCCAGTCCTAAGTGCAGTTGAATCACATGCAGTTTCTGATCCTAGGAGCAAGAGTTGTTTTCTGGTTAGAAGAGTCACTATTGCGCTTCCATTGACATACACATTGCAAATAGCACTCGCTTTTTTTCCCAGCAAGTACAGTGTATTGGACAGAATAGGAGATACTGTTCTTGTCAGTTTCATAAGCAGAGTTGAACTATATATGGCCCGTGTGTGTAGGAAGCACAGTTCTTTTGTTCTGAGGAAGCTCACTGTTCTGGCCTTATAGAAAACACAGTAGAGCAGAAGAGTGCTCTTTTCTCAAAAGCAGAGTTTGTTTCTTGTAAGGCGAGCTAGCGTTTGTTTCCCAGTCCTAAATAGAGTTGAATCCCATGCAGTTTCTGGTCCTACGAGCAAGAGTTGTTTTCTGGGTAAGAAGAGTCACTATTGCGCTCCCATTGCCATACACAGTGCAAATAGCACTGGCGTCTGTTCCCAGCAAGTACAGTGTATTGGACTGAAGAGGAGATACTGTTCTTGTCAGTTTCCTAAGCAGAGTTGAACTAGATATGGCCCATGTGTGTAGGAAGCACAGTTCCTTTGTTCTGAGCAAGCTCACTGTTCTGGCGCTATAGGAAACACAGTAGAGTAGAAGAGTGCTGTTTTCTCAAAAGCAGAGTGTGTTTCTTGTAAGGCGAGCTAGCATTTCTTTCCCAGTAATAAATGGAGTTGAATCACATGGAGTTTCAGGTCCTAAGAGCAAGAGTTGTTTTCTGGTAAGGAAAGTCACTATTGCGATCCCATTGCCATACACAGTGCAAATAGCACTCGCGTCTGTTCCCAGCAAGTACAGTGTATTGGACTGAAGAGGAGCTACTGTTCTCGTCAGTTCCTAAGCAGAGTTTAACTAGATATGGCCCGTGTGTAGGAAGCACAGTTCTTTTGTTCTGAGCAAGCTCACGGTTCTGGCCCTATGGGAAACACAGTAGAGTAGAAGAGTGCTCTTTTCTCAAAAGCAGAGTGTGTTTCCTGTAAGGCGAGGTAGCGTTTGTTTCCCAGTCCTAAATGGAGTTGAATCCCATGCAGTTTCTGGTCCTACGAGCAAGAGTTGTTTTCTGGTAAGAAGAGACACTATTTTGCTCCCATTGTCATACACAGGGCAAATAGCACTGGCGTCTGTTCCCAGCATGTAGAGTGTATTGGACTGAAGAGGATCTACTGTTCTTGTCAGTTTCCTAAGCAGAATTGAACTAGATATGGCCCGTGTGTGAAGGAAGCACAGTTCTTTTGTTCTGAGCAAGCTCACTGTACTGGCCCTATAGGAAACACAGCAGAGTAGAAGAGTGCTCTTTTCTCAAAAGCAGAGTGTGTTTCTTGTAAGGTGAGCTAGCGTTTGTTTCCCAGTCCTAAATGGAGTTGAATCACATGCAGTTTTTGGTCCTATGAGCAAGAGTTGTTTTCTGGTAAGGAAAGTCACTATTGTGCTCCCATTTCCATACAAAGTGCAAATAGCACTCACGTCTGTTCCCAGCAAGTACAGTGTATTGGACTGAAGGGGAGCTACTGTTCTCCTCAGTTTCCTAAGCAGAGTTGAACTAGATATGGCTCGTGTGTGTAGGAAGCACAGTTCTTTTGTTCTGAGCAAGCTCACTGTTCTGGCCCTATGGGAAACACAGTAGAGTAGAAGAGTGCTCTTTTCTCAAAAGCAGAGTGTGTTTCTTGTAAGGCGAGCTAGCGTTTTTTTCCCAGTCCTAAATGGAGTTGAATCCCATGCAGTTTCTGGTCCTACGAGCAAGAGTTGTTTTCTGGTAAGAAGAGTCACTATTGCGCTCCCATTGCCATACACAGTGCAAATACACAGGCGTCTGTTCCCAGCAAGTACAGTGTATTGGACTGAAGAGGAGATACTGTTCTTGTCAGTTTCCTAAGCAGAGTTGAACTAGATATGGCCCATGTGTGTAGGAATCACAGTTCTTTTGTTCTGAGCAAGCTCACTGTTCGGACACCATAGGAAACACAGTAGAGTAGAAGAGTGCTCTTTTCTCAAAAGCCGAGTGTGTTTCTTGTAAGGCAAGCTAGCGTTTTTTTCCCAGTCCTAAATGGAGTTGAATCACATGCAGTTTCTGGTCCTACGAGCAAGAGTTGTTTTCTGGTAAGAATAGTCACTATTACTCTCCCATTGTATACACAGTGCAAACAGCACTGGCGTCTGTTCCCAGCAAGTACAGTGTATTGGACTGAAGAGGATCTACTGTTCTTGTCAGTTTCCTAAGCGGAATTGAACTAGATATGGCCCGTGTGTGAAGGAAGCACAGTTCTTTTGTTCTGAGCAAGCTCACTGTACTGGCACTATAGGAATCACAGCAGAGTAGAAGAGTGCTCTTTTCTCAAAAGCAGAGTGTATTTCTAGTAAGGCGAGCTAGCATTTGTTTCCCAGTCCTAAATGGAGTTGAATCACATGCAGTTTTTGGTCCAATGAGAAAGAGTTGTTTTCTGGTAAGGAAAGTCACTATTGCGCTCCCATTTCCATACAAAGTGCAAATAGCACTCGTGTCTGTTCCCAGCAAGTACAGGTTATTGGACTGAAGAGGAGCTACTGTTCTCGTCAGTTCCTAAGCAGAGTTGAACTAGATATGGCCCGTGTATGTAGGAAGCACAGTTCTTTTGTTCTGAGTAAGCTCACTCTTCTGGCCCTTGCGAAACACAGTAGAGTAGAAGAGTGCTCTTTTCTCAAAAGCAGAGTGTGTTTCCTGTAAGGCGAGGTAGCGTTTGTTTCCCAGTCCTAAATGGAGTTGAATCCCATGCAGTTTCTGGTCCTACGAGCAAGAGTTGTTTTCTGGTAAGAAGAGTCACTATTGCACTCCCATTGTCATACACAGTGCAAATATCACTGGCGTCTGTTCTCAGCAAGTACAGAGTATTGGACTGAAGAGGAGATACTGTTCTTGTCAGTTTTCTAAGCAGAGTTGAACTAGATATGGCCCCTGTGTGTACGAAGCACAGTTCTTTTGTTCTGAGCAAGCTCACTGTTTGGACCCCATAGGAAACACATTAGAGTAGAAGAGTGCTCTTTTCTCAAAAGCAGAGTGTGTTTCTTGTAAGGCGACCTAGCGTTTGCTTCCCAGACCTAAATGGAGTTGAATTCCATGCAGTTTCTGGTCCTACGAGCAAGAGTTGTTTTCTGGTAAGAAGAGTCACCATTACTCTCCCATTTTCATACACAGGGCAAATAGCACTGGCGTCTGTTCCCAGCATGTACATTGTATTGGACTGAAGAGGATCTACTGTTCTTGTCAGTTTCCTATGCAGAGTTGAACTAGATATGGCCCGTGTGTGTAGGAAGCACAGTTCTTTTGTTCTGAGCAAGCTCACTGTTCGGACAGCATAGGAAACACAGTAGAGTCGAAGAGTGCTCTATTCTCAAATGCAGAGTGTGTTTCTTGTAAGGCGAGCTAGCGTTTGTGTCCCAGTCCTAAATGGAGTTGAATCACATGCAGTTTCTGGTCCTACGAGCAAGAGTTGTTTTCTGGTAAGAAGAGTCACTATTGCACTCCCTTTATCATACACAGGGCAAATAGCACTTGAGTCTGTTCCCAGCATGTACAGTGTATTGGCCTGAAGAGGATCTACTGTTCTTGTCAGTTTCCTAAACAGAGTCGAACTAGATATGGCCCGTGTGTGTAGGAAGCACAGTTCTTTTGTTATGAGCAAGCTCACTGTTCTGGCCCTGGAGTAAACACAGTAGAGTAGATGAGTGCTCTTTTCTCAAAAGCAGAGTGTGTTTCTTGTAAGGCGAGCTAGCGTTTGTTTCCAAGTCCTAAATGGAGTTGAATCCCATGCAGTTTCTGGTCCTACGAGCAAGAGTTGTTTTCTGGTAAGAAGAGTCACTATTGTGCTATCATTGCCATACACAGTGCAAATAGCACTCGCGTCTGTTCCCAGCAAGTACAGTGTATTGGACAGAAGAAAAGCTACTGTTCTTGTCAGTTTCCTAAGCAGAGTTGGACTAGATATGACCCGTGTGTGTGAAGCACAGTTCTTTTGTTCTGAGCAAGCTCATTTTTCGGACCCCATGGAAACACAGTAGAGTAGAAGAGTGCTCTTTTTCAAAAGCAGAGTGTGTTTCTTGTAAGGCTAGCTAGTGTTTGTTTCCCAGTCAGAAACGGAGTTGAATCCCATGCAGTTTCTGGTCCTACAAGCAAGAGTTGTTTTCTGGTAAGAAGAGTCACTATTGTGCTCCCATTGCCTTACACAGTGCAAATAGCACTCTCGTCTGCTCCCAGCAAGTACAGTGTATTGGAAAGAAGCGGAGCTGCTGTTCTTGTCAGTTTCCTAAGCAGAGTTGAACTAGATAGAGCCCGTTTGTGTAGGAAGCACAGTTCTTTGGTGCTGAGCAAGCTCACTGTTCTGGCCCTATAGGAAATACAGTAGAGTAGAAGAGTGCTCTTTTCTCAAAAGCAGAGTGCGTTTCTTGTAAGGCGAGCTAGGGTTTTTTCCCAGTCCTAAATGGAGTTGAATCACATGCAGTTTCTAGTCCTACGAGCAAGAGTTGTTTTCTGGTAAGCAGAGTCACTACTGCGCTCCTATTGTCATACACAGGGCAAATAGCACTGTTGCCTGTTCCGAGCATGTACAGTGTATTGCACTGAAGAGGATCTACTGTTCTTGTCAGTTTCCTAAGCAGAATTGAACTAGATATGGCCATGTGTGCAGGAAGTACAGTTCTTTTGTTCTGAGCAAGCTCACTGTTCAGACCCCTCCTGAAACATAGTAGAGTAGAAGAGTGTTATTTTCTCAAAGCAGAGTGTGTTTCTTGTAGGTCGAGCTAGTGTTTTTTTCCCAGTCATAAATGGAGTTGAATCACATGCAGTTTTTGGTCCTATGTGCAAGAGTTGTTTTCTGGTAAGAAGAGTCACTATTGTGCTCCAATTGTCATACACAGGGAAAATAGCTCTGTCGTCTGTTCCCAGGATGTACAGTATATTGGACTGAAGAGGATCTACTGTTCTTGTCAGTTTCCTAAGCAGAATTGAACTAGATGTGGCCGTCTGTGTAGGAAGCTCAGTTCTTTTGTTCTTAGCAAGTTCACTGTTCTGGCGCTATAGGAAACATGTAGAGAAGAAGAGTGCTCTTTTCTCAAAAGCAGAGTATGTTTCTTGTAAGGCGAGCTAGCATGTTTCCCAGTCCTAAATGGAGTTGAATCACATGCAGTTTCTGTTCCTACGAGCAAGAGTTGTTTTCTGGTAAGAAGAGTCATTATTGCGCTCCCATTCCCATACACAGAGCAAATAGCAAATAATTCTGTTTCCAGCAAGTACAGTGTATTGGACTGAAGAGGAGCTACTGTTCTTGTCTGTTTCCTAAGCAGAGATGAACTAAATATGGCCGTGTGTGTAGGAAGCACAGTTCTTTTGTTCTGAAAAGCTCACTGTTCGGACTCCATAAGAAACACAGTAGAGTAGAAGAGTGCTCTTTTCTCAAAAGCAGAGTGTGTTTCTTGTAAGGCGAGCTAGTGTTTGTTTCCCAGTCCTAAATGGAGTTGAATCACATGCAGTTTTTGGGCCTAGGTGCAAGAGTTGTTTTGTGGAAAGAAGAGTCACTATTGTGCTCCCATTGTCATACAGGGCAAAAAGCACTGTCGTCTATTCCCAGCATGTACAGTGTATTGGACTGAAGAGGATCTACTCTTCTTGTCAGTTTCCTAAGCAGAATTGAACTAGTTATGGCCGTGTGTGTACGAAGCCCAGTTCTTTTGTTCTGATCAAGTACACTATTCTGGCGATATAGGAAACATGTAGAGTAGAAGAGTGCTCTTTTCTCAAAAGCAGAATGTGTTTCTTGTAAGGCGACCTAGCGTTTGTTTCCCAGTCCTAAATGGAGTTGAATCACAGGCAGTTTCTGGTCCTACGAGCAAGAGTTGTTTTCTGATAAGAAGAGTCACTATTGTGCTATCATTGCCATACACAGTGCAAATAGCACTCGTGTCTGTTCCCAGCAAGTACAGTGTATTGGACAGAAGAAACTCTACTGTTCTTGTCAGTTTCCTAAGCAGAGTTGAACTAGATATGGCCCGTGTGTGGAGGAAGCACAGTTCTTTTGTTCTGAGCAAGCTCACTTTTCGGACCCCATGGGAAACACAGTAGAGTAGAAGTGTGCTCTTTTTTCAAAAGCAGAGTGTGTTTCTTGTAAGGCTAGCTAGTGTTTGTTTCCCAGTCAGAAACAGAGTTGAATCCCATGCAGTTTCTGTTCCTACAACCAAGAGTTCTTTTCTCGTAAGAAGAGTCCCTATTGTGCTCCCATTGCCATACACAGTGCAAATAGCACTCGCGTCTGCTCCCAGCAAGTACAGTGTATTGGAAAGAAGCAGAGCTGCTGTTCTTGTCAGTTTCCTAAGCAGAGTTGAACTAGATATAGCCCGTGTGTGTAGGAAGCACACTTCTTTGGTTCTGAGCAAGCTCACTGTTCTGGCCCTATAGGAAACACAGTAGAGTAGAGGAGTGCTCTTTTCTCAAAAGTAGAGTGTTTTTCTTGTAAGGAGAGCTAGCGTTTGTTTACCAGTCCTAAATGCAGTTGAATCACATGCAGTTTCTGATCCTACGAGCAAGAGTTGTTTTCTGGTAAGAAGAGTCACTATTGCGCTTCCATTGATATACACATTGCAAATAGCACTCGCTTTTTTTCCCAGCAAGTACAGTGTATTGGACAGAATAATAGATACTGTTCTTGTCAGTTTCATAAGCAGAGTTGAACTAGATATGGCCCGTGTGTATAGGAAGCACAGTTCTTTTGTTCTGAGGAAGCTCACTGTTCTGGCCTTATAGGAAACACAGTAGAGCAGAAGAGTGCTCTTTTCTCAAAAGCAGAGTGTGTTTCTTGTAAGGCGAGCTAGCGTTTGTTTCCCAGTCCTAAATGGAGTTGAATCACATGCAGTTTCTGCTCCTAAGAGCAAGAGTTGTTTTCTGGTAAGGAAAGTCACTATTGTGCTCCCATTGCCATACACAGTGCAAATAGCACTCGCGTCTGTTCCCAGCAAGTACAGTGTATTGGACTGAAGAGGAGCAACTGTTCTTGTCAGTTTCCTAAGCAGAGTTAAATTAGATATGGCCCGTGTGTGTGGGAACCACAGTTCTTTCGTTTTGAGCAAGCTCACTGTTCGGACCCCATAGAAAACACAATAGAGTAGAAGAGTGCTCTTTTCTCAAAAGCAGATTGTGTTTCTTGTAAGGCGAGCTAGCTTTTGTTTCACAGTCCTAAATGGAGTTGAATCACATGCAGTTTCGGGTCCTAAGAGCAAGAGTTGTTTTCTAGTAAGAAGATTCAATATTGCGCTCCCATTGTCATACACAGGGCAAATATCACTGGCATCTGTTCCCAGCAAGTACAGTGTATTGGACTGAAGAGGATCTACTGTTCTTGTCAGTTACCTAAGCAGAATTGAAATAGATATGGCCTGTGTGTGTAGTCAGCACAGTTCTTTTGTTCTGAGCAAGCTCACTGTTCTGGCCCTATAGGAAACACAGGAAAGTAGAAGAGTGCTCTTTTCTCAAAAGCAGAGTGTGTTTCTTGTAAGGCGAGCTAGCATGTTTCCCAGTCCTAAATGGAGTTGAATCACATGCAGTTTCTGTTCCTACGAGCAAGAGTTGTTTTCTGGTAAGAAGAGTCACTATTGCGCTCCCATTGCCATTCTCAGAGCAAATAGCACACGATTCTGTTCCCAGCAAGTACAGTGTATTGGACTGAAGAGGATCTACTCTTCTTGTCAGTTTCCTAAGCAGAATTGAACTAGTTATTGGTGTGTGTGTACGAAGCCCAGTTCTTTTGTTCTGATCAAGTACACTATTGTGGCGATATAGGAAACATGTAGAGTAGAAGAGTGCTCTTTTCTCAAAAGCAGAATGTGTTTCTTGTAAGGCGACCTAGCGTTTGTTTCCCAGTCCTAAATGGAGTTGAATCACATGCAGTTTCTGGTCCTACGAGCAAGAGTTGTTTTCTGGTAAGAAGAGTCACTATTGTGCTATCATTGCCATACACAGTGCAAATAGCACTCGCATCTGTTCCCAGCAAGTACAGTGTATTGGACTGAAGAGGGTCTACTGTTCTTCTCAGTTACCTAAGCAGAATTGAAATAGATATGGCCCGTGTGTGTAGTCAGCACAGTTCTTTTGTTCTGAGCAAGCTCACTGTTCTGGCCCTATAGGAAACACAGGAAAGTAGAAGAGTGCTCTTTTCACAAAAGCAGAGTGTGTTTCTTGTAAGGTGAGCTAGCATGTTTCCCAGTCCTAAATGGAGTTGAATCACATGCAGTTTCTGTTCCTACGAGCAAGAGTTGTTTTCTGGTAAGAAGAGTCACTATTGCGCTCCCATTGCCATACACAGAGCAAATAGCACACGATTCTGTTCCCAGCAAGTACAGTGTATTGGACTGAAGAGGATCTACTCTTCTTGTCAGTTTCCTAAGCAGAATTGAACTAGTTATGGCCGTGTGTGTACGAAGCCCAGTTCTTTTGTTCTGATCAAGTACACTATTCTGGCAATATAGGAAACATGTAGAGTAGAAGAGTGCTCTTTTCTCAAAAGCAGAATGTGTTTCTTGTAAGGCGACCTAGCGTTTGTTTCCCAGTCCTAAATGGAGTTGAATCACATGCAGTTTCTGGTCCTACGAGCAAGAGTTGTTTTATGGTAAGAAGAGTCACTATTGTGCTATCATTGCCATACACAGTGCAAATAGCACTCGCGTCTGTTCCCAGCAAGTACAGTGTATTGGACAGAAGAAACTCTACTGTTCTTGTCAGTTTCCTAAGCAGAGTTGAACTAGATATGGCCCGTGTGTGGAGGAAGCACAGTTCTTTTGTTCTGAGCAAGCTCACTTTTCGGACCCCATGGGAAACATAGTAGAGTAGAAGTGTGCTCTTTTCTCAAATCAGAGTGTGTTTCTTGTAAGGCTAGCTAGTGTTTGTTTCCCAGTCAGAAACGGAGTTGAATCCCATGCAGTTTCTGGTCCTACAACCAAGAGTTGTTTTCTCGTAAGAAGAGTCACTATTGTGCTCCCATTGCCATACACAGTGCAAATAGCACTCGCGTCTGCTCCCAGCAAGTACAGTGTATTGGAAAGAAGCAGAGCTGCTGTTCTTGTCAGTTTCCTAAGCAGAGTTGAACTAGATATAGCCCGTGTGTGTAGGAAGCACAGTTCTTTGGTTCTGAGCATGCTCACTGTTCTGGCCCTATAGGAAACACAGTAGAGTAGGGGAGTGCTCTTTTCTCAAAAGTAGAGTGTTTTTCTTGTAAGGAGAGCTAGCGTTTGTTTCCCAGTCCTAAATGCAGTTGAATCACATGCAGTTTCTGATCCTACGAGCAAGAGTTGTTTTCTGGTAAGAAGAGTCACTATTGTGCTTCCATTGACATACACATTGCAAATAGCACTCACTTTTTTTCCCAGCAAGTACAGTGTATTGGACAGAATAATAGATACTCTTCTTGTCAGTTTCATAAGCAGAGTTGAACTAGATATGGCCCGTGTGTGTAGGAAGCACAGTTCTTTTGTTCTGAGGAAGCTCACTGTTCTGGCCTTATAGAAAACACAGTAGAGCAGAAGAGTGCTCTTTTCTCAAAAGCAGAGTTTGTTTCTTGTAAGGCGAGCTAGCATTTGTTTCCCAGTCCTAAATGGAGTTGAATCACATGCAGTTTCTGGTCCTACGAGCAAGAGTTGTTTTCTGGTAAGAAGAGTCACTATTGCGCTCCCATTGTCATACACAGTGCAAATATCACTGGCGTCTGTTCTCAGCAAGTACAGAGTATTGGACTGAAGAGGAGATACTGTTCTTGTCAGTTTTCTAAGCAGAGTTGAACTAGATATGGCCCCTGTGTGTACGAAGCACAGTTCTTTTGTTCTGAGCAAGCTCACTCTTTGGACCCCATAGGAAACACAGTAGAGTAGAAGAGTGCTCTTTTCTCAAAAGCAGAGTGTGTTTCTTGTAAGGCGACCTAGCGTTTGCTTCCCAGACCTAAATGGAGTTGAATTCCATGCAGTTTCTGGTCCTACGAGCAAGAGTTGTTTTCTGGTAAGAAGAGTCACCATTACTCTCCCATTGTCATACACAGGGCAAATAGCACTGGCGTCTGTTCCCAGCATGTACATTGTATTAGACTGAAGAGGATCTACTGTTCTTGTCAGTTTCCTAAGCAGAGTTGAAGTAGATATGGCCCGTGTGTGTAGGAAGCACAGTTCTTTTGTTCTGAGCAAGCTCACTGTTCGGACCCCATAGGAAACACAGTAGAGTCGAAGAGTGCTCTTTTCTCAAAAGCAGAGTGTGTTTGTTGTAAGGCGAGCTAGCTAGCGTTTTTTTCCCAGTCCTAAATGGAGTTGAATCCCATGTAGTTTCTGGTCCTACGAGCAAGAGTTGTTTTCTGGTAAGAAGAGTCACTATTGCGCTTCCATTGCCATACACAGTGCAAATAGCACTCGCTTCTCTTCCCAGCAAGTACAGTGTATTGGACAGAATAGGAGATACTGTTCTTGTCAGTTTCCTAAGCAGAGTTGAACTAGATATGGCCCATGTGTGTAGGAAGCACAGTTCGTTTGTTCTGAGCAAGCTCACTGTTCTGGCGCTGTAGGAAACACAGTATAGTAGAAGAGTGCTGTTTTCTCAAAAGCAGAGTGTGTTTCTTGTAAGGCGAGCTAGCGTTTGTTTCCCAGTTCTAAATGTAGTTGAAACACATGCAGTTTCTGGTCCTATGAGCAAGAGTTGTTTTCTGGTAAGAAGAGTACCTATTGTGCTCCCATTGTCATACACAGGGCAAAAAGCACTGGTGTCTGTTCCCAGCATGTACAGTGTATTGGACTGAAGAGGATCTACTGTTCTTTTCAGTTTCCTAAGCAAAATTGAACTAGTTATAGCCGTGTGTGTAGAAAGCACAGTTTTTTGTTCTGAGCAATCTCACTGTTCTGGCCTTATAGGAAACAAGTAGAGTAGAAGAGTGCTCTTTTCTCAAAAGCAGAGTGTGTTTCTTGTAAGGCGAGCTAACGTTTGTTTCCCAGTCCTAAATGGAGTTGAGTCACATGCAGTTTCTGGTCCTGTAAGCAAAAGTTGTTTTCTGGTAAGGAAAGTCACTATTGTGCTCCCATTGCCATTCATAGTGCAAATAGCACTCGCTTCTGTTCCCAGCAAGTACAGAGTATTGGACTGAAGAGGAGCTACTGTTCTTGTCAGTATCCTAAGCAGAGTTGAACTAGATATAGCCCGTGTGTTTAGGATCACAGTTCTTCTGTTATGAACAAGCTCACTGTTCGGACCCCATAGGAAACAGAGTAGAGTAGAAGAGTGCTCTTTTCTCAAAAGAAGAGTGTGTTTCTTGTAACGCAAGCTAGCATTTGTTTCCAGACCTAAATGGAGTTGAATCACATGCAGTTTTTGGTCCTACGAGCAAGAGTTGTTTTCTGGTAAGGAAAGTCATTATTGCGCTCCCATTGCCTTAGACAGTGCAAATAGCACTCGCGTCTTTTCCCAGCAAGTACAGTGTATTGGACTGAAGCGGAGCTACTGTTCTTGTCAGTTTCCTAAGCAGAGTTGAACTAGATATGGCCAGTGTGTGTAGGAAGCACAGTTCTTTTGTTCTGAGCAAGCTCACTGTTTGGACCCCATAGGAAACACAGTAGAGTAGAAGAGTGCTCTTTTCTCAAAAGCAGAGTGTGTTTCTTGTACGGCGAGATAGCGTTTGTTTCCTAGTCCTAAATGGAGTTGAATCACATGCAGTTTCTGGTCCTACGAGCAAGAGTTGTTTTCTGGTAAGGAAAGTCACTATTGCGCTCCCATTGCCATACACTGTTCAAATAGCACTCTCGTCTGTTCCCAGCAAGTACAGTGTATTGAACTGAAGAGGAGCTACTGTTCTTGTCAGTTTCCTCAGCAGAGTTGAACTAGATATGGCCCGTGTGTGTAGGAAGCAAAATTCTTTTGTTCTGAGCAAGCTCACTGTTCAGACTTCTTAGGAAACACAGTAGAGTAGAAGACTCCTCTTTTCTCAAAAGCACAGTGTGTTTCTTGTAAGGCGAGCTAGTGTTTGTTACCCAGTCAGAAATGGAGTTGAATCCCATGCAGTTTCTGGACCTATGAGCAAGAGTTGTTTTCTGGTAAGAAGGGTCACTATTGCTCTCCAATTGCCATACACAGTGCAAATAGCACTCGCGTCTGTTCCCAGCAAGTACAGTGTATTGGACTAATAGGAGCTACTGTTCTTGTCAGTTTCCTAAGCAGACTTGTACTAGATATGGCCGGTGTGTAGGAAGCACAGTTCTTTTTTTCTGAGCCAGCTCACTGTTCGGACCCAATAGTAAACACAGTAGAGTAGAAGAGTGCTCCTTTCTCAAAAGCAGAGTGTGTTTCTTGTAAGGCGAGCTAGCGTTTGTTTCCCAGTCCTAAATGGAGTTGAGTCACATACAGTTTCTGGTCCCATGAATAGAGTTGTTTTCTGGTAAGAAGAGTCACTATTGCGCGGCATTGTCATACACAGGGCTAATAGCGCTGGCGTAGGTTCCCAGCATGAACAGTGTATTGGACTGAAGAAGATCTACTGTTCTTGTCAGTTTCCTAAGCAGAATTGAACGAGATATGGCCATGTGTGTAGGAAGCACAGTTCTTTTGTTCTGAGCAAACTCACTGTTTTGGCCCTATAGGAAACACAGTAGAGTAGAAGAGTGCTCTTTTCTCAAAAGCAGAGTGTGTTTCTTGTAAGGCAAGCTAGCGTTTATTTCCCAGTTCTAAATGGAGTTGAATCACATGCAGTTTTCGGTCCTACGAGCAAGAGTTGTTTTCTGGTAAGAAGAGTCACTATTGCGCTTCCATTGATATACACATTGCAAATAGCACTCGCTTTTTTTCCCAGCAAGTACAGTGTATTGGACAGAATAATAGATACTGTTCTTGTCAGTTTCATAAGCAGAGTTGAACTAGATATGGCCCGTGTGTATAGGAAGCACAGTTCTTTTGTTCTGAGGAAGCTCACTGTTCTGGCCTTATAGGAAACACAGTAGAGCAGAAGAGTGCTCTTTTCTCAAAAGCAGAGTGTGTTTCTTGTAAGGCGAGCTAGCGTTTGTTTCCCAGTCCTAAATGGAGTTGAATCACATGCAGTTTCTGCTCCTAAGAGCAAGAGTTGTTTTCTGGTAAGGAAAGTCACTATTGTGCTCCCATTGCCATACACAGTGCAAATAGCACTCGCGTCTGTTTCCAGCAAGTACAGTGTATTGGACTGAAGAGGAGCAACTGTTCTTGTCAGTTTCCTAAGCAGAGTTAAATTAGATATGGCCCGTGTGTGTGGGAACCACAGTTCTTTCGTTTTGAGCAAGCTCACTGTTCGGACCCCATAGAAAACACAATAGAGTAGAAGAGTGCTCTTTTCTCAAAAGCAGATTGTGTTTCTTGTAAGGCGAGCTAGCTTTTGTTTCACAGTCCTAAATGGAGTTGAATCACATGCAGTTTCGGGTCCTAAGAGCAAGAGTTGTTTTCTAGTAAGAAGATTCAATATTGCGCTCCCATTGTCATACACAGGGCAAATATCACTGGCATCTGTTCCCAGCAAGTACAGTGTATTGGACTGAAGAGGATCTACTGTTCTTGTCAGTTACCTAAGCAGAATTGAAATAGATATGGCCTGTGTGTGTAGTCAGCACAGTTCTTTTGTTCTGAGCAAGCTCACTGTTCTGGCCCTATAGGAAACACAGGAAAGTAGAAGAGTGCTCTTTTCTCAAAAGCAGAGTGTGTTTCTTGTAAGGCGAGCTAGCATGTTTCCCAGTCCTAAATGGAGTTGAATCACATGCAGTTTCTGTTCCTACGAGCAAGAGTTGTCTTCTGGTAAGAAGAGTCACTATTGCGCTCCCATTGCCATTCTCAGAGCAAATAGCACACGATTCTGTTCCCAGCAAGTACAGTGTATTGGACTGAAGAGGATCTACTCTTCTTGTCAGTTTCCTAAGCAGAATTGAACTAGTTATTGGTGTGTGTGTACGAAGCCCAGTTCTTTTGTTCTGATCAAGTACACTATTGTGGCGATATAGGAAACATGTAGAGTAGAAGAGTGCTCTTTTCTCAAAAGCAGAATGTGTTTCTTGTAAGGCGACCTAGCGTTTGTTTCCCAGTCCTAAATGGAGTTGAATCACATGCAGTTTCTGGTCCTACGAGCAAGAGTTGTTTTCTGGTAAGAAGAGTCACTATTGTGCTATCATTGCCATACACAGTGCAAATAGCACTCGCATCTGTTCCCAGCAAGTACAGTGTATTGGACTGAAGAGGGTCTACTGTTCTTCTCAGTTACCTAAGCAGAATTGAAATAGATATGGCCCGTGTGTGTAGTCAGCACAGTTCTTTTGTTCTGAGCAAGCTCACTGTTCTGGCCCTATAGGAAACACAGGAAAGTAGAAGAGTGCTCTTTTCTCAAAAGCAGAGTGTGTTTCTTGTAAGGTGAGCTAGCATGTTTCCCAGTCCTAAATGGAGTTGAATCACATGCAGTTTCTGTTCCTACGAGCAAGAGTTGTTTTCTGGTAAGAAGAGTCACTATTGCGCTCCCATTGCCATACACAGAGCAAATAGCACACGATTCTGTTCCCAGCAAGTACAGTGTATTGGACTGAAGAGGATCTACTCTTCTTGTCAGTTTCCTAAGCAGAATTGAACTAGTTATGGCCGTGTGTGTACGAAGCCCAGTTCTTTTGTTCTGATCAAGTACACTATTCTGGCAATATAGGAAACATGTAGAGTAGAAGAGTGCTCTTTTCTCAAAAGCAGAATGTGTTTCTTGTAAGGCGACCTAGCGTTTGTTTCCCAGTCCTAAATGGAGTTGAATCACATGCAGTTTCTGGTCCTACGAGCAAGAGTTGTTTTATGGTAAGAAGAGTCACTATTGTGCTATCATTGCCATACACAGTGCAAATAGCACTCGCGTCTGTTCCCAGCAAGTACAGTGTATTGGACAGAAGAAACTCTACTGTTCTTGTCAGTTTCCTAAGCAGAGTTGAACTAGATATGGCCCGTGTGTGGAGGAAGCACAGTTCTTTTGTTCTGAGCAAGCTCACTTTTCGGACCCCATGGGAAACATAGTAGAGTAGAAGTGTGCTCTTTTCTCAAATCAGAGTGTGTTTCTTGTAAGGCTAGCTAGTGTTTGTTTCCCAGTCAGAAACGGAGTTGAATCCCATGCAGTTTCTGGTCCTACAACCAAGAGTTGTTTTCTCGTAAGAAGAGTCACTATTGTGCTCCCATTGCCATACACAGTGCAAATAGCACTCGCGTCTGCTCCCAGCAAGTACAGTGTATTGGAAAGAAGCAGAGCTGCTGTTCTTGTCAGTTTCCTAAGCAGAGTTGAACTAGATATAGCCCGTGTGTGTAGGAAGCACAGTTCTTTGGTTCTGAGCATGCTCACTGTTCTGGCCCTATAGGAAACACAGTAGAGTAGGGGAGTGCTCTTTTCTCAAAAGTAGAGTGTTTTTCTTGTAAGGAGAGCTAGCGTTTGTTTCCCAGTCCTAAATGCAGTTGAATCACATGCAGTTTCTGATCCTACGAGCAAGAGTTGTTTTCTGGTAAGAAGAGTCACTATTGCGCTTCCATTGACATACACATTGCAAATAGCACTCACTTTTTTTCCCAGCAAGTACAGTGTATTGGACAGAATAATAGATACTCTTCTTGTCAGTTTCATAAGCAGAGTTGAACTAGATATGGCCCGTGTGTGTAGGAAGCACAGTTCTTTTGTTCTGAGGAAGCTCACTGTTCTGGCCTTATAGAAAACACAGTAGAGCAGAAGAGTGCTCTTTTCTCAAAAGCAGAGTTTGTTTCTTGTAAGGCGAGCTAGCGTTTGTTTCCCAGTCATAAATGGAGTTGAATCACATGCAGTTTCTGGTCCTACGAGCAAGAGTTGTTTTCTGGTAAGAAGAGTCACTATTGCGCTCCCATTGTCATACACAGTGCAAATATCACTGGCGTCTGTTCTCAGCAAGTACAGAGTATTGGACTGAAGAGGAGATACTGTTCTTGTCAGTTTTCTAAGCAGAGTTGAACTAGATATGGCCCCTGTGTGTACGAAGCACAGTTCTTTTGTTCTGAGCAAGCTCACTCTTTGGACCCCATAGGAAACACAGTAGAGTAGAAGAGTGCTCTTTTCTCAAAAGCAGAGTGTGTTTCTTGTAAGGCGACCTAGCGTTTGCTTCCCAGACCTAAAAGGAGTTGAATTCCATGCAGTTTCTGGTCCTACGAGCAAGAGTTGTTTTCTGGTAAGAAGAGTCACCATTACTCTCCCATTGTCATACACAGGGCAAATAGCACTGGCGTCTGTTCCCAGCATGTACATTGTATTAGACTGAAGAGGATCTACTGTTCTTGTCAGTTTCCTAAGCAGAGTTGAAGTAGATATGGCCCGTGTGTGTAGGAAGCACAGTTCTTTTGTTCTGAGCAAGCTCACTGTTCGGACCCCATAGGAAACACAGTAGAGTCGAAGAGTGCTCTTTTCTCAAAAGCAGAGTGTGTTTGTTGTAAGGCGAGCTAGCTAGCGTTTTTTTCCCAGTCCTAAATGGAGTTGAATCCCATGTAGTTTCTCGTCCTACGAGCAAGAGTTGTTTTCTGGTAAGAAGAGTCACTATTGCGCTTCCATTGCCATACACAGTGCAAATAGCACTCGCTTCTCTTCCCAGCAAGTACAGTGTATTGGACAGAATAGGAGATACTGTTCTTGTCAGTTTCCTAAGCAGAGTTGAACTAGATATGGCCCATGTGTGTAGGAAGCAGAGTTCGTTTGTTCTGAGCAAGCACACTGTTCTGGCGCTATAGGAAACACAGTATAGTAGAAGAGTGCTGTTTTCTCAAAAGCAGAGTGTGTTTCTTGTAAGGCGAGCTAGCGTTTGTTTCCCAGTTCTAAATGTAGTTGAAACACATGCAGTTTCTGGTCCTATGAGCAAGAGTTGTTTTCTGGTAAGAAGAGTACCTATTGTGCTCCCATTGTCATACACAGGGCAAAAAGCACTGGTGTCTGTTCCCAGCATGTACAGTGTATTGGACTGAAGAGGATCTACTGTTCTTTTCAGTTTCCTAAGCAAAATTGAACTAGTTATAGCCGTGTGTGTAGAAAGCACAGTTTTTTGTTCTGAGCAATCTCACTGTTCTGGCCTTATAGGAAACAAGTAGAGTAGAAGAGTGCTCTTTTCTCAAAAGCAGAGTGTGTTTCTTGTAAGGCGAGCTAACGTTTGTTTCCCAGTCCTAAATGGAGTTGAGTCACATGCAGTTTCTGGTCCTGTAAGCAAAAGTTGTTTTCTGGTAAGGAAAGTCACTATTGTGCTCCCATTGCCATTCATAGTGCAAATAGCACTCGCTTCTGTTCCCAGCAAGTACAGAGTATTGGACTGAAGAGGAGCTACTGTTCTTGTCAGTATCCTAAGCAGAGTTGAACTAGATATAGCCCGTGTGTGTAGGATCACAGTTCTTTTGTTATGAACAAGCTCACTGTTCGGACCCCATAGGAAACAGAGTAGAGTAGAAGAGTGCTCTTTTCTCAAAAGAAGAGTGTGTTTCTTGTAACGCAAGCTAGCATTTGTTTCCAGACCTAAATGGAGTTGAATCACATGCAGTTTTTGGTCCTACGAGCAAGAGTTGTTTTCTGGTAAGGAAAGTCATTATTGCGCTCCCATTGCCTTAGACAGTGCAAATAGCACTCGCGTCTTTTCCCAGCAAGTACAGTGTATTGGACTGAAGCGGAGCTACTGTTCTTGTCAGTTTCCTAAGCAGAGTTGAACTAGATATGGCCAGTGTGTGTAGGAAGCACAGTTCTTTTGTTCTGAGCAAGCTCACTGTTTGGACCCCATAGGAAACACAGTAGAGTAGAAGAGTGCTCTTTTCTCAAAAGCAGAGTGTGTTTCTTGTACGGCGAGATAGCGTTTGTTTCCTAGTCCTAAATGGAGTTGAATCACATGCAGTTTCTGGTCCTACGAGCAAGAGTTGTTTTCTGGTAAGGAAAGTCACTATTGCGCTCCCATTGCCATACACTGTTCAAATAGCACTCTCGTCTGTTCCCAGCAAGTACAGTGTATTGAACTGAAGAGGAGCTACTGTTCTTGTCAGTTTCCTCAGCAGAGTTGAACTAGATATGGCCCGTGTGTGTAGGAAGCAAAATTCTTTTGTTCTGAGCAAGCTCACTGTTCAGACTTCTTAGGAAACACAGTAGAGTAGAAGACTCCTCTTTTCTCAAAAGCACAGTGTGTTTCTTGTAAGGCGAGCTAGTGTTTGTTACCCAGTCAGAAATGGAGTTGAATCCCATGCAGTTTCTGGACCTATGAGCAAGAGTTGTTTTCTGGTAAGAAGGGTCACTATTGCTCTCCAATTGCCATACACAGTGCAAATAGCACTCGCGTCTGTTCCCAGCAAGTACAGTGTATTGGACTAATAGGAGCTACTGTTCTTGTCAGTTTCCTAAGCAGACTTGTACTAGATATGGCCGGTGTGTAGGAAGCACAGTTCTTTTTTTCTGAGCCAGCTCACTGTTCGGACCCAATAGTAAACACAGTAGAGTAGAAGAGTGCTCCTTTCTCAAAAGCAGAGTGTGTTTCTTGTAAGGCGAGCTAGCTTTTGTTTCCCAGTCCTAAATGGAGTTGAGTCACATACAGTTTCTGGTCCCATGAAAAGAGTTGTTTTCTGGTAAGAAGAGTCACTATTGCGCGGCATTGTCATACACAGGGCTAATAGCGCTGGCGTAGGTTCCCAGCATGAACAGTGTATTGGACTGAAGAAGATCTACTGTTCTTGTCAGTTTCCTAAGCAGAATTGAACGAGATATGGCCATGTGTGTAGGAAGCACAGTTCTTTTGTTCTGAGCAAACTCACTGTTTTGGCCCTATAGGAAACACAGTAGAGTAGAAGACTGCTCTTTTCTCAAAAGCAGAGTGTGTTTCTTGTAAGGCAAGCTAGCGTTTATTTCCCAGTTCTAAATGGAGTTGAATCACATGCAGTTTTCGGTCCTACGAGCAAGTGTTGTTTTCTGGTAAGGAAAGTCACTGTTGCGCTCTCATTGCCATAGACAGTACAAATAGCACTCGCGTCTGTTCCCAGCAAGTACAGTGTATTGGACTGAAGCAGAGCTACTGTTCTTGTCAGTTTCATAAGCAGAGTTGAACTAGGTATGTCCTTATGTATAGGAAGCACAGATCTTTTTTTCTGAGGAAGCTCACTGTTCTGGCCCTATAGGAAACACAGTAGAGTGGAAGGGTGCTCTTTTCTCAAAAGCAGAGTGTATTTCTTGTAAGGTGAGCTAGCATTTCTTTCCCAGTCCTAAGTGAAGTTGAGACACATGCAGTTTTTGGTCCTACGAGCAAGAGTGTTTTTCTGGTAAGAAGAGTCACTATTGCACTCCCATTGCCATACACAGTGCAAATAGCACTTGCATCTGTTCCCAGCAAGTACAGTGTATTGGACTGAAGAGGAGCTACTGTTCTTGTCAGTTTCAGAAGCAGAATTGAGCTAGATATGGACCGTGTGTGTAGGAAGCACAGTTCTTTTGTTCTGAGCAAGCTCACTGTTCTGACCCCTTATGAAACCCAGTATAGTAGAAGAGTGCTCTTTTCTCAAAAGTAGAGTGTGTTTCTTGTAACGCGAGATAGCGTTTGTTTCCCAGTCCTAAATGGAGTTGAATCACATGCAGTTTCTGGTCCTACGAGCAAGAGTTGTTTTCTGGTAAGGAAAGTCACTATTGTGCTCCCATTGCCATACACTGTTCAAATAGCACTCGCGTCTGTTCCCAGCAAGTACAGTGTATTGAACTGAAGAGGAGCTACTGTTCTTGTCAGTTTCCTAAGCAGAGTTGAAGTAGATATGGCCCGTGTGTGTAGGAAGCAAAGTTCTTTTGTTCTGAGCAAGCTCAATGTTCGGACCCCATAGGAAACACAGTAGAGTAGAAGACTGCTCTTTTCTCAAAAGCAGAGTGTGTTTCTTGAAAGGCGAGCTAGTGTTTGTTTCCCAGTCAGAAAAGGAGTTGAATCCCATGCAGTTTCTGGTCCTATGAGCAAGAGTTGTTTTCTGGTAAGAAGAGTCACTATTGCGCTCCCATTGCCATACACAGTGCAAATAGCACTCGCGTCTGTTCCCAGCAAGTACAGTGTATTGGACTGATAGGAGCTACTGTTCTTGTCAGTTTCTTAAGCAGAGTTGAACTAGATATGTCCAGTGTGTGTAGGAAGCACAGTTCTTTTGTTCTGAGCAAGCTCACTGTTCTGACCCCATAGGAAACACAGTAGAGTAGAAGAGTGTTCTTTTCTCAAAAGAAGAGTGTGTTTCTCGTAAGGCGAGCTAGCGTTTGTTTCCCAGTCCTACATGGAGTTGAATCACATTCAGTTTCTGGTCCTAGGAACAAGAGTTGTTTTCTGGTAAGAAGAGTCACTATTGCGCTCCCATTGTCATACACAGGGCAAATAGTACTGGCGTCTGTTCCCAGCATGTACAGTGTATTGGATTGAAGAGGATCTACTGGTCTTGTCAGATTCCTAAGCAAAAGTGAAAGAGATAAGGCCCCTGTGTGCAGGAAGCACAGATCTTTTGTTCTGAGGAAGCTCACTGTTCTGGCCCTATAGGAAACACAGCAGAGTAGAAGAGTGCTCTTTTCTCAAAAGCAGAGTGTGTTTCTTGTAAGGCGAGCTAGCGTTTCTCTCCCAGTCCTAAGTGGAGTTGAGATACATCCAGTTTTTGGTCCTACGAGCAAGAGTTGTTTTCTGGTGAGAAGAGTCACGATTGCACTCCCATTGCCATAAACAGTGAAAATAGCACTTGCATCTGTTCCCAAGCAAGTACAGTGTATTGGACTGAAGAGAAGCTACTGTTCTTCGCATATTCCTAAGCAGATTTGAACTAATTATAGCCGTGTGTGTAGAAAGCACAGTTCTTTTTTTCTGAGCAATCTCACTGTTCTGGCCCTATAGGAAACACAGTAGAATAGAAGAGTGCTCTTTTCTCAAAAGCAGAGTGTGTTTCTTATAAGGCGAGCTTGTGTTTGTTTCCCTGTTCTAAATGGAGTTGAATCACCTGCAGTTTCTGGACTTACGAGCAAAAGTTGTTTTCTGGTAAGGAAAGTCACTATTGTGCTCCCATTGCCATTCACAGTGCAAATAGCACTCTCGTCTGTTCCCAGCAAGTACAGTGTATTGAACTGAAGAGGAGCTACTGTTCTTGTCAGTTTCCTAAGCAGAGTTGAACTAGATATGGCCGTGTGTGTAGGAAGCACAGTTCTTTTGTTCTGAGCCAGCTCACTGTTCAGACCCAATAGGAAACACTTTAGAGTAGAAGAGTCCTCTTTTATCAAAAGCAGAGTGTGTTTCCTGTAAGGCTAGCTAGCGTTTGTTTCCCAGTCCTAAATGGAGTTGAGTGACATACAGTTTCTGGTCCCACTAGCAAGAGTTGTTTTCTGGTAAGAAGAGTCACTATTGTGCTCCCATTGTCATACACAGGGCTAATAGCACTGGCGTCGGTTCCCAGCATGTACAGTGTATTGGACGGAAGAGTATCTACTGTTCTTGTCAGTTTCCTAAGCAGAACTGAACTAGATATGGCCGTGTGTGTAGGAAGCACAGTTCTTTTGTTCTGAGCAAGCTCACTGTTTTGGCCCTATAGGAAACACAGTAGAGTAGAAGAGTGCTCTTTTCTCAAAAGCAGAGTGTGTTTCTTGTAAGGCAAGCTAGCGTTTATTTCCCAGTTCTAAATGGAGTTGAATCACATGCAGTATTTGGTCCTACGAGGAAGAGTTGTTTTCTGGTAAGGAAAGTCACTATTGCGCTCCAATTGCCATAGACAGTGCAAAGAGCACACGCGTCTGTTCCCAGCAAGTACAGTGTATTGGAATGAAGCGGAGCTACTGTTCTTGTCAGTTTCCTAAGCAGAGTTGAACTAGATATGGCCAGTGTGTGCAGGAAGCACAGTTCTTTTGTTCTGAGCAAGCTCACTGTTTGGACCCCATAGGAAACACAGTAGAGTAGAAGAGTGCTCTTTTCTCAAAAGCAGAGTTTGTTTCTTGTAAGGCAAGCTAGCGATTGTTTCACAGTTCTAAATGGAGTTGAATCACATGCAGTTTCTGGTCCTATGAGCAAGAGTGTTTTTCTGGTAAGAAGAGTCACTATTGTGCTCCCATTGTCATACACAGGACAAATAGCACTGGTTTCTTTTCCCAGCATGTACAGTGTACTGGACTGAAGAGGATCTACTGTTCTTGTCAGTTTCCTAAGCAGAGTTGAACTAGATATGGCCCTTGTGTGTCGGAAGCACAGTACTTTTGTTCTGAGCAAGCTCACTGTTCGGACCCCATAGGAAACACAGTAGAGTAGAAGAGTGCTCTTTTCTCAAAAGCAGAATGTGTTTCTTGTAAGGCGAGCTAGCGTTTGTTTCCCATTCCTAAATGGAGTTGAATCACATGTAGTTTCTGGTCCTACGAGCAAAACTTGTTTTCTGGTAAGAGGAGTCACTACTGCCCTCCCATTGTCATACACAGGGCAAATAGTACTGGCGTCTATTCCCAGCATGTACAGTGTAATGGACTAAAGAGGATCTACTGTTCTTGTCAGTTTCCGAAGCAGAGTTGAACTAGATATGGCCCGTGTGTGTAGGAAGCACAGTTCTTTTGTTCTGAGCAAGCTCACTGTTCGGACCCATTATGAAAAACAGTATAATAGAAGAGTGCTCTTTTCTCAAAAGCAGAGTGTGTTTCTTGTAACGCGAGATAGCGTTTGTTTCCCAGTCCTAAATGGAGTTGAATCACATGCAGTTTCTGCTCCCACGAGCAAGAGTTGTTTTCTGGTAAGGAATGTCACTATTGTGCTCCCATTGCCAAACACTGTTCAAATAGCACTCGCGCCTGTTCCCAGCAAGTACAGTGTATTGAACTGAAGAGGAGCTACTGTTCTTGTCAGTTTCCTAAGCAGAGTTGAAGTAGATATGGCCCGTGTGTGTAGGAAGCACAGTTCTTTTGTTCTGAGCAAGCTCACTGTTCGGACCCCATAGGAAACACAGTAGAGTAGAAGACTGCTCTTTTCTCAAAAGCAGAGTGTGTTTCTTGAAAGGCGAGCTAGTGTTTGTTTCCAAGTCAGAAATGGAGTTGAATCGAAGCAGTTTCTTGTCCTATGAGCAAGAGTTGTATTCTGGTAAGAAGAGTCACTATTGAGCTCCCATTGTCATACACAGGGCAAATAGCCCTGGCGTCTGTTCCCAGCATGTACAGTGTATTGGAATGAAGAGGATCTACTGTTCTTCTCAGGTTCCTAAGCAGAGTTGTACTAGATATGGCCAGTGTGTGTAGGAAGCACAGTTCTTTTGTTCTGAGCCAGCTAACTGTTCGGACCCAATAGGAAACACAATAGAGTAGAAGAGTACTCTTTTCTCAAAAGCAGAGTGTGTTTCTTGTAAGGAGAGCTAGCGTTTATTTCCCAGTTCTAAATGGAGTTGAATCACATGCAGTTTTTGGTCCTACGAGCAAGAGTTGTTTTCTGGTAAGGAAAGTCACTATTGCGCTCCCATTGCCTTAGACAGTGCAAATAGCATTCGCGTCTGTTCCTAGCAAGTACAGTGTATTGGACTGAAGCAGAGCTACTGTTCTTGTCAGTTTCCTAAGCAGAGTTGAACTAGATATGGCCCGTGTGTGTAGGAAGCACAGATCTTTTTTTCTGAGGAAGCTCACTGTTCTGGCCCTATAGGAAACACAGTAGATTAGAAGAGTGCTCTTTTCTCAAAAGCAGAGTGTATTTCTTGTAAGGCGAGCTAGCGTTTCTTTACCAGTCCTAAGTGGAGTTGAGACACATGCAGTTTTTGGTCCTATGAGCAAGAGTGTTTTTCTGGTAAGAAGAGTCACTATTGCACTCCCATTGCCATAAACAGTGCAAATAGCACTGGCATCTCTTCCTCGCAAGTACAGTGTATTGGACTGAAGAGGAGCTACTGTTCTTGTCAGTTGCCTAAGCAGAGTTGAACTACATATGGCCCGTGTGTGGGAAGTACATTTCTTTTGTTCTGAGCAAGCTTACTGTTCGGACCCCATAGGAAACACAGTATAGTAGAAGAGAGCTCTTTTCTCAAAAGCAGAGTGTGTTTCTTGTAAGGCGAGCTAGCGTTTGTTTCCCAGTCCTAAAAGGAGTTGAATCACATGCAATTTCTGGTCCTACGATCAAGAGTTGTTTTCTGGTAAGAGGAGTCACTATTGTGCTCCCTTTGTCATACACAGGGCAAAGAGTACTGGCGTCGGTTCCCAGCATGTACAGTGTATTGGACGGAAGAGGATCTACTGTTCTTGTCAGTTTCCTAAGCAGAATTGAACTAGATATGGCCGTGTGTGTAGGAAGCACAGTTCTTTTGTTCTGAGCAAGCTCACTGTTCGGACACCATAGGAAACACAGTAGAGTAGAAGAGTGCTCTTTTCTTAAAAGCCGAGTGTGTTTCTTGTAAGGCAAGCTAGCGTTTATTTCCCAGTTCTAAATGGAGTTGAATCACATGCAGTTTTCGCTCCTACAAGCAAGAGTTGTTTTATTGTAAGAAGAGTCACTATTGCGCTCCTATTGCCATACACAGTGCAAAGAGCACTCGTGTCTGTTCCCAGCAAGTACAGTGTATTGGACTGATAGGAGCTACTGTTTTTGTCAGTTTCCTAAGCAGAGATGAACTAGATATGTCCAGTGTGTGTAGGAAGCACAGTTCTTTTGTTCTGAGCAAGCTCACTGTTCGGACCCCATAGGAAACACAGTAGAGTAGATGAGTGCTCTTTTCTCAAAAGCAGAGTGTGTTTCTTGTAAGGCGAGCTAGCGTTTGTTTCCCAGTCCTAAATGGAGTTGAATCACATGCAGTTTCTCGTCCTAGGAGCAAGAGTTTTTTCCTGGTAAGAAGAGTCACTATTGCGCTCCCATTGTCATACACAGGGCAAATAGTACTGGCGTCTGTTCCCAGCATGTACAGTGTATTGGATTGAAGAGGATCTATTGTTCTTGTCAGATTCCCAAGCAAAATTGAAAGAGATAAGGCCCCTGTGTGCAGGAAGCACAGATCTTTTGTTCTGAGGAAGCTCACTTTTCTGGCCCTATAGGAAACACAGTAGAGTAGAAGAGTGCTCTTTTCTCAAAAGCAGAGTGTGTTTCTTGTATGGCGAGCTAGCGTTTGTTTCCCAGTCCTAAATGGAGTTGAATCACATGCAGTTTCTGGTCCTACGAGCAAGAGTTGTTTTCTGGTAAGAGGAGTCACTATTGTGCTCCCATTGTCATACACAGGGCAAATAGTACTGGCGTCTGTTCCCAGCATGTACAGTGTAGTGGACTAAAGAGGATCTACTGTTCTTGTCAGTTTCCTAAGCAGAATTGAGCTAGATATGGCCCGTGTGTGTAGGAAGCACAGTTCTTTTGTTCTGAGAAAGCTCACTGTTCTGACCCCTTATGAAACACAGTATAGTAGAAGAGTGCTCTTTTCTCAAAAGCAGAGTGTGTTTCTTGTAACGCGAGATAGCGTTTGTTTCCCAGTCCTAAATGGAGTTGAATCACATGCAGTTTCTGGTCCTACGAGCAAGAGTTGTTTTCTGGTAAGGAAAGTCACTATTGTGCTCCCATTGCCATACACTGTTCAAATAGCACTCTCGTCTGTTCCCAGCAAGTACAGTGTATTGAACTGAAGAGGAGCTACTGTTCTTGTCAGTTTCCTAAGCAGAGTTGAAGTAGATATGGCCCGTGTGTGTAGGAAGCACAGTTCTTTTGTTCTGAGCAAGCTCACTGTTCGGACCCCATAGGAAACACAGTAGAGTAGAAGACTGCTCTTTTCTCAAAAGCAGAGTGTGTTTCTTGAAAGGCGAGCTAGTGTTTGTTTCCCAGTCAGAAAAGGAGTTGAATCCCATGCAGTTTCTGGTCCTATGAGCAAGAGTTGTTTTCTGGTAAGAAGAGTCACTATTGAGCTCCCATTGTCATACACAGGGCAAATAGCCCTGGCGTCTGTTCCCAGCATGTACAGTGTATTGGAATGAAGAGGATCTACTGTTCTTCTCAGGTTCCTAAGCAGAGTTGTACTAGATATGGCCAGTGTGTGTAGGAAGCACAGTTCTTTTGTTCTGAGCCAGCTAACTGTTCGGACCCAATAGGAAACACAATAGAGTAGAAGAGTACTCTTTTCTCAAAAGCAGAGTGTGTTTCTTGTAAGGAGAGCTAGCGTTTATTTCCCAGTTCTAAATGGAGTTGAATCACATGCAGTTTTTGGTCCTACGAGCAAGAGTTGTTTTCTGGTAAGGAAAGTCACTATTGCGCTCCCATTGCCTTAGACAGTGCAAATAGCATTCGCGTCTGTTCCTAGCAAGTACAGTGTATTGGACTGAAGCAGAGCTACTGTTCTTGTCAGTTTCCTAAGCAGAGTTGAACTAGATATGGCCCGTGTGTGTAGGAAGCACAGATCTTTTTTTCTGAGGAAGCTCACTGTTCTGGCCCTATAGGAAACACAGTAGATTAGAAGAGTGCTCTTTTCTCAAAAGCAGAGTGTATTTCTTGTAAGGCGAGCTAGCGTTTCTTTACCAGTCCTAAGTGGAGTTGAGACACATGCAGTTTTTGGTCCTATGAGCAAGAGTGTTTTTCTGGTAAGAAGAGTCACTATTGCACTCCCATTGCCATAAACAGTGCAAATAGCACTGGCATCTCTTCCTCGCAAGTACAGTGTATTGGACTGAAGAGGAGCTACTGTTCTTGTCAGTTGCCTAAGCAGAGTTGAACTACATATGGCCCGTGTGTGGGAAGTACATTTCTTTTGTTCTGAGCAAGCTTACTGTTCGGACCCCATAGGAAACACAGTATAGTAGAAGAGAGCTCTTTTCTCAAAAGCAGAGTGTGTTTCTTGTAAGGCGAGCTAGCGTTTGTTTCCCAGTCCTAAAAGGAGTTGAATCACATGCAATTTCTGGTCCTACGATCAAGAGTTGTTTTCTGGTAAGAGGAGTCACTATTGTGCTCCCTTTGTCATACACAGGGCAAAGAGTACTGGCGTCGGTTCCCAGCATGTACAGTGTATTGGACGGAAGAGGATCTACTGTTCTTGTCAGTTTCCTAAGCAGAATTGAACTAGATATGGCCGTGTGTGTAGGAAGCACAGTTCTTTTGTTCTGAGTAAGCTCACTGTTCGGACACCATAGGAAACACAGTAGAGTAGAAGAGTGCTCTTTTCTTAAAAGCCGAGTGTGTTTATTGTAAGGCAAGCTAGCGTTTATTTCCCAGTTCTAAATGGAGTTGAATCACATGCAGTTTTCGCTCCTACAAGCAAGAGTTGTTTTATTGTAAGAAGAGTCACTATTGCGCTCCTATTGCCATACACAGTGCAAAGAGCACTCGTGTCTGTTCCCAGCAAGTACAGTGTATTGGACTGATAGGAGCTACTGTTTTTGTCAGTTTCCTAAGCAGAGATGAACTAGATATGTCCAGTGTGTGTAGGAAGCACAGTTCTTTTGTTCTGAGCAAGCTCACTGTTCGGACCCCATAGGAAACACAGTAGAGTAGATGAGTGCTCTTTTCTCAAAAGCAGAGTGTGTTTCTTGTAAGGCGAGCTAGCGTTTGTTTCCCAGTCCTAAATGGAGTTGAATCACATGCAGTTTCTCGTCCTAGGAGCAAGAGTTTTTTCCTGGTAAGAAGAGTCACTATTGCGCTCCCATTGTCATACACAGGGCAAATAGTACTGGCGTCTGTTCCCAGCATGTACAGTGTATTGGATTGAAGAGGATCTATTGTTCTTGTCAGATTCCCAAGCAAAATTGAAAGAGATAAGGCCCCTGTGTGCAGGAAGCACAGATCTTTTGTTCTGAGGAAGCTCACTTTTCTGGCCCTATAGGAAACACAGTAGAGTAGAAGAGTGCTCTTTTCTCAAAAGCAGAGTGTGTTTCTTGTATGGCGAGCTAGCGTTTGTTTCCCAGTCCTAAATGGAGTTGAATCACATGCAGTTTCTGGTCCTACGAGCAAGAGTTGTTTTCTGGTAAGAGGAGTCACTATTGTGCTCCCATTGTCATACACAGGGCAAATAGTACTGGCGTCTGTTCCCAGCATGTACAGTGTAGTGGACTAAAGAGGATCTACTGTTCTTGTCAGTTTCCTAAGCAGAATTGAGCTAGATATGGCCCGTGTGTGTAGGAAGCACAGTTCTTTTGTTCTGAGAAAGCTCACTGTTCTGACCCCTTATGAAACACAGTATAGTAGAAGAGTGCTCTTTTCTCAAAAGCAGAGTGTGTTTCTTGTAACGCGAGATAGCGTTTGTTTCCCAGTCCTAAATGGAGTTGAATCACATGCAGTTTCTGGTCCTACGAGCAAGAGTTGTTTTCTGGTAAGGAAAGTCACTATTGTGCTCCCATTGCCATACACTGTTCAAATAGCACTCTCGTCTGTTCCCAGCAAGTACAGTGTATTGAACTGAAGAGGAGCTACTGTTCTTGTCAGTTTCCTAAGCAGAGTTGAAGTAGATATGGCCCGTGTGTGTAGGAAGCACAGTTCTTTTGTTCTGAGCAAGCTCACTGTTCGGACCCCATAGGAAACACAGTAGAGTAGAAGACTGCTCTTTTCTCAAAAGCAGAGTGTGTTTCTTGAAAGGCGAGCTAGTGTTTGTTTCCCAGTCAGAAAAGGAGTTGAATCCCATGCAGTTTCTGGTCCTATGAGCAAGAGTTGTTTTCTGGTAAGAAGAGTCACTATTGTGCTCCCATTGCCATACACAGTGCAAATAGCACTCGCGTCTGTTCCCAGCAAGTACAGTGTATTTGACTGATAGGAGCTACTGTTCTTGTCAGTTTCCTAAGCAAAGTTGAACTAGATATGTCCAGTGTGTGTAGGAAGCACAGTTCTTTTGTTCTGAGCAAGCTCACTGTTCCGACCCCATAGGAAACACAGTAGAGTAGAAGAGTGTTCTTTTCTCAAAAGAAGAGTGTGTTTCTCGTAAGGCGAGCTAGCGTTTGTTTCCCAGTCCTAAATGGAGTTGAATCACATTCAGTTTCTGGTCCTAGGAGCAAGAGTTGTTTTCTGGTAAGAAGAGTCACTATTGCGCTCCCATTGTCATACACAGGGCAAATAGTACTGGCGTCTGTTCCCAGCATGTACAGTGTATTGGATTGAAGAGGATCTACTGTTCTTGTCAGATTCCTAAGCAAAATTGAAAGAGATAAGGCCCCTGTGTGCAGGAAGCACAGATCTTTTGTTCTGAGGAAGCTCACTGTTCTGGCCCTATAGGAAACACAGCAGAGTAGAAGAGTGCTCTTTTCTCAAAAGCAGAGTGTGTTTCTTGTAAGGCGAGCTAGCGTTTCTCTCCCAGTCCTAAGTGGAGTTGAGATACATGCAGTTTTTGGTCCTACGAGCAAGAGTTGTTTTCTGGTGAGAAGAGTCACGATTGCACTCCCATTGCCATAAACAGTGAAAATAGCACTTGCATCTGTTCCCAAGCAAGTACAGTGTATTGGACTGAAGAGGAGCTACTGTTCTTCGCATATTCCTAAGCAGAATTGAACTAATTATAGCCGTGTGTGTAGAAAGCACAGTTCTTTTGTTCTGAGCAATCTCACTGTTCTGGCCCTGTAGGAAACACAGTAGAGTAGAAGAGTACTCTTTTCTCAAAAGCAGAGTGTGTTTCTTATAAGGCGAGCTTGTGTTTGTTTCCCTGTTCTAAATGGAGTTGAATCACCTGCAGTTTCTGGACTTACGAGCAAAAGTTGTTTTCTGGTAAGGAAAGTCACTATTGTGCTCCCATTGCCATTCACAGTGCAAATAGCACTTGCGTCTGTTCCCAGCAAGTACAGTGCATTGGACTGAAGAGGAGCTACTGTTCCTGTCAGTTTCCAAAGCAGAGTTCAACTAGATATGGAACGTGTGTTTAGGAAGCACAGTTCTTTTGTTCTGAGCCAGCTCACTGTTCAGACCCAATAGGAAACACTTTAGAGTAGAAGAGTCCTCTTTTATCAAAAGCAGAGTGTGTTTCCTGTAAGGTGAGCTAGGGTTTGTTTCCCAGTCCTAAATGGAGTTGAGTGACATACAGTTTCTGGTCCCACTAGCAAGAGTTGTTTTCTGGTAAGAAGAGTCACTATTGTGCTCCCATTGTCATACACAGGGCTAATAGCACTGGCGTCGGTTCCAGGCATGTACAGTGTATTGGACTGAAGAGTATCTACTGTTCTTGTCTGTTTCCTAAGCAGAACTGAACTAGATATGGCCGTGTGTGTAGGAAGCACAATTCTTTTGTTCTGAGCAAGCTCACTGTTTTGGCCCTATAGGAAACACAGTAGAGTAGAAGAGTGCTCTTTTCTCAAAAGCAGAGTGTGTTTCTTGTAAGGCAAGCTAGCGTTTATTTCCCAGTTCTAAATGGAGTTGAATCACATGCAGTTTTTGGTCCTACGAGGAAGAGTTGTTTTCTGGTAAGGAAAGTCACTATTGCGCTCCAATTGCCATAGACAGTACAAAGAGCATACGCGTCTGTTCCCAGCAAGTACAGTGTATTGGAATGAAGCGGAGCTACTGTTCTTGTCAGTTTCCTAAGCAGAGTTGAACTAGATATGGCCAGTGTGTGCAGGAAGCACAGTTCTTTTGTTCTGAGCAAGCTCACTGTTTGGACCCCATAGGAAACACAGTAGAGTAGAAGAGTGCTCTTTTCTCAAAAGCAGAGTTTGTTTCTTGTAAGGCAAGCTAGCGTTTGTTTCACAGTTCTAAATGGAGTTGAATCACATGCAGTTTCTGGTCCTATGAGCAAGAGTTGTTTTCTGGTAAGAAGAGTCACTATTGCGCTCCCATTGTCATACACAGGACAAATAGCACTGGTTTCTTTTCCCAGCATGTACAGTGTACTGGACTGAAGAGGATCTACTGTTCTTGTCAGTTTCTTAAGCAGAGTTGAACTAGATATGGCCCGTGTGTGTAGGAAGCACAGTAATTTTGTTTGGAGCAAGCTCACTGTTCGGACCCCATAGGAAACACAGCAGAGTAGAAGAGTGCTCTTTTCTCAAAAGCAGAGTGTGTTTCTTGTACGGCGAGCTACCGTTTGTTTCCCAGTCCTAAATGGAGTTGAATCACATGTAGTTTCTGGTCCTACGAGAAAAAGTTGTTTTCTGGTAAGGAAAGTCACTATTGTGCTCCCATTGCCAATCACAGTGCAAATAGCACTTGTGTCTGTTCCCAGCAAATACAGTGTATTGGACTGAAGAGGAGCTACTGTTCTTGTCAGATTCCTAAGCAGAGTTGAACTAGATATGGCCCGTGTGTGTAGGAAGCACAGTTCTTTGTTCTTAGCCAGCTCACTGTTCAGACCCAATAGGAAACACAGTAGAGTAGAAGAGTGCTCTTTTCTCAAAAGAAGAGTGTGTTTCTTGTAAGGCGAGCTAGCGTTTGTTTCCCAGTCCTAAATGGTGTTGAGTGACATACAGTTTCTTGTCCCACGAGCAAGAGTTGTTTTCTGGTAAGAAGAGTCACTATTTCGCTCCTATTGTCATACGCAGGGCTAATAGCACTGACGTCGGTTCCCAGCATGTACAGTGTATTGGACTGAAGAGGATCTACTGTTCTTGTCAGTTTCCTAAGCAGAATTGAACTAGATATGGCCGTGTGTGTAGGAAGCACAGTTCTTTTGTTCTGAGCAAGCTCACTGTTTTGGCCCTATAGGAAACACAGTAGAGTAAAGAGTGCTCTTTTCTCAAAATCAGAGTGTGTTTCTTGTAAGGCAAGCTAGCGTTTATTTCCCAGTTCTAAATGGAGTTGAATCACATGCAGTTTTCGGTCCTACGAGCAAGAGTTGTTTTCTGGTAAGGAAAGTCACTATTGCGCTCTCATTGCCATAGACAATGCAAATAGACTCGCGTCTGTTCCCAGCAAGTACAGTGTATTGGACTGAAGCAGAGCTACTGTTCTTGTCAGTTTCCTAAGCAGAGTTGAACTAGATATGGCCCGTGTGTGTAGGAAGCACAGATTTTTTTTTCTGAGGAAGCTCACTGTTCTGGCCTTATAGGAAACACGGTAGAGTAGAAGAGTGCTCTTTTCTCAAAAGCAGAGTGTATTTCTTGTAAGGCGAGCTAGCATTTCTTTCCCAGTCCTAAGTGGAGTTGAGACACATGCAGTTTTTGTTCCTACGAGCAAGAGTGGTTTTCTGGTAAGAAGAGTCACTATTGCACTCCCATTGCCATACACAATGCAAATTGCACTTGCATCTGTTCCCAGCAAGTACAGTTTATTGGACTGAAGAGGAGCTACTGTTCTTGCCAGTTGCCTAAGCAGAGTTGAACTAGATATGGCCCGTGTGTAGGAAGCACATTTCTTGTGTTCTGAGCAAGCTCACTGTTCGGGCCCCATAGGAAACACAGTAGAGTAGAAGAGTGCTCTTTTCTCAAAAGCAGAGTGTGTTTCTTGTAAGGTGAGCTAGCGTTTGTTTTCCAGTCCTAAATGGAGTTGAATCACATGCAGTTTCTGGTCCTACGAGCAAAAGTTGTTTTCTGGTAAGAGGAGTCACTATTGCGCTCCCATTGTCATACACAGGGCAAATAGTACTGGCATCTGTTCCCAGCATGTACAGTGTAATGGACTAAATGGATCTACTGTTCTTGTCAGTTTCCGAAGCAGAATTGAACTAGATATGGCCCGTGTGTTTAGGAAGCACAGTTCTTTTGTTCTGAGCAAGCTCACTGTTCTGACCCCTTATGAAACACAGTATAGTAGAAGAGTGCTCTTTTCTCAAAAGCAGAGTGTGTTTCTTGTAACGCGAGATAGCGTTTGTTTCCCAGTCCTAAATGGAGTTGAATCACATGCAGTTTCTGGTCCTACGAGCAAGAGTTGTGTTCTGGTAAGGAAAGTCACTATTGTGCTCCCATTGCCATACACTGTTCAAATAGCACTCGCGTCTGTTCCCAGCAAGTACAGTGTATTGAACTGAAGAGGAGCTACTGTTCTTGTCAGTTTCCTAAGCAGAGTTGAAGTAGATATGGCCCGTGTGTGTAGGAAGCACAGTTCTTTTGTTCTGAGCAAGCTCACTGTTCGGACCCCATAGGAAACACAGTAGAGTAGAAGAGTGCTCTTTTCTCAAAAGCACTGTGTGTTTCTTGTAAGGCGAGCTAGCGTTTGTTTCCCAGTCCTAAATGGAGTTGAATCACATGCAGTTTATGGTCCTAGGAGCAAGAGTTGTTTTCTGGTAAGAAGAGTCACTATTGCGCTCCCATTGTCATACACAGGGCAAATAGTACTGGCGTCTGTTCCCAGCATGTACAGTGTATTGGATTGAAGAGGATCTACTGTTCTTGTCAGATTCCTAAGCACAAGTGAACGAGATAAGGCCCCTGTGTGCAGGAAGCACAGATCTTTTGTTCTGAGGAAGCTCACTGTTCTGGCCCTATAGGAAACACAGCAGAGTAGAAGAGTGCTCTTTTCTCAAAAGCAGAGTAAGTTTCTTGTAAGGCGAGCTAGCATTCTCTCCGAGTCCTAAGTGGAGTTGAGACACAGGCAGTTTTTGGTCCTACGAGCAAGAGTTTTTTTCTGGTGAGAAGAGTCACTATTGCACTCCCATTGCCATACACAGTGAAAAGAGCACTTGCATCTGTTCCCAAGCAAGTACAGTGTATTGGACTGAAGAGGAGCTACTGTTCTTCTCATTTTCCTAAGCAGAATTGAACTAATTATAGCCGTGTGTGTAGAAAGCACAGTTCTTTTGTTCTGAGCAATCTCACTGTTATGGCCCTATAGGAAACACAGTAGAGTAGAAGAGTGCTCTTTTCTCAAAAGCAGAGTGTGTTTCTTATAAGGCGAGCTTGTGTTTGTTTCCCAGTTCTAAATGGAGTTGAATCACATGCAGTTTCTGGACTTAGGAGCAAATGTTGTTTTCTGGTAAGGAAAGTCACTATTGTGCTCCCATTGCCATTCACAGTGCAAATAGCACTTGCGTCTGTTCCCAGCAATTACAGTGCATTGGACTGAAGAGGAGCTACTGTTCCTGTCAGTTTCCTAAACAGAGTTGAACTAGATAAGGCCCGTGTGTGTAGGAAGCACAGTTCTTTTGTTCTGAGCCAGCTCACTGTTCAGACCCAATAGGAAACACTTTAGAGTAGAAGAGTGCTCTTTTATCAAAAGCAGAGTGTGTTTCTTGTAAGGCGAGCTAGCGTTTGTTTCCCAGTCCTAAATGGAGTTGAGTGACATACAGTTTCTGGTCCCACTAGCAAGAGTTGTTTTCTGGTAAGAAGAGTCACTATTGTGCTCCCATTGTCATACACAGGGCTAATAGCACTTGTGTCGGTTCCCAGCATGTACAGTGTATTGGACTGAAGAGTATTTTACTGTTCTTGTCAGTTTCCTAAGCAGAATTGAACTAGATATGGCCGTGTGTGTAGGAAGCACAGTTCTTTTGTTCTGAGCAAGCTCACTGTTTTGGCCCTATAGGAAACACAGTAGAGTAGAATAGTGCTCTTTTCTCAAAATCAGAGTTTGTTTCTTGTAAGGTAAGCTAGCGTTTATTTCCCAGTTCTAAATGGAGTTGAATCACATGCAGTTTTTGGTCCTACGAGGAAGAGTTGTTTTCTGGTAAGGAAAGTCACTATTGCGCTCCAATTGCCATAGACAGTGCAAAGAGCATACGCGTCTGTTCCCAGCAAGTACAGTGTATTGGAATGAAGCGGAGCTACTGTTCTTGTCAGTTTCCTAAGCAGAGTTGAACTAGATATGGCCAGTGTGGGAAGGAAGCACAGTTCTTTTGTTCTGAGCAAGCTCACTGTTTGGACCCCATAGGAAACACAGTAGAGTAGAAGAGTGCTCTTTTCTCAAAAGCAGAGTGTGTTTCTTGTAAGGCAAGCTAGCGTTTGTTTCCCAGTTCTAAATGGAGTTGAATCACATGCAGTTTCTGGTCCTATGAGCAAGAGTTGTTTTCTGGTAAGAAGAGTCACTATTGCGCTCCCATTGTCATACACAGGACAAATAGCACTGGTTTCTTTTCCCAGCATGTACAGTGTACTGGACTGAAGAGGATCTATTGTTCTTGTCAGTTTCTTAAGCAGAATTGAACTAGATATGGCCGTGTGTAGGAAGCACAGTTCTTTTGTTCTGAGCAAGCTCACTGTTTTGGCCCTATAGGAAACACAGTAGAGTAGAAGAGTGCTCTTTTCTCAAAAGCAGAGTGTGTTTCTTGTAAGGCGAGCTAGCGTTTGTTTCCCAGTCCTAAATGGAGTTGAATCACATGCAGTTTCTGGTCCTACGAGCAAGAGTTGTTTTCTGGTAAGAAGAGTCACTATTGCGCTCCCATTGTCATACACAGGGCAAATAGTACTGGCGTCTGTTCCCAGCATGTACAGTGTATTGGATTGAAGAGGATCTACTGTTCTTGTCAGATTCCTAAGCACAAGTGAACGAGATAAGGCCCCTGTGTGCAGGAAGCACAGATCTTTTGTTCTGAGGAAGCTCACTGTTCTGGCCCTATAGGAAACACAGCAGAGTAGAAGAGTGCTCTTTTCTCAAAAGCAGAGTAAGTTTCTTGTAAGGCGAGCTAGCATTTCTCTCCGAGTCCTAAGTGGAGTTGAGACACAGGCAGTTTTTGGTCCTACGAGCAAGAGTTTTTTTCTGGTGAGAAGAGTCACTATTGCACTCCCATTGCCATACACAGTGAAAAGAGCACTTGCATCTGTTCCCAAGCAAGTACAGTGTATTGGACTGAAGAGGAGCTACTGTTCTTCTCATTTTCCTAAGCAGAATTGAACTAATTATAGCCGTGTGTGTAGAAAGCACAGTTCTTTTGTTCTGAGCAATCTCACTGTTATGCCCCTATAGGAAACACAGTAGAGTAGAAGAGTGCTCTTTTCTCAAAAGCAGAGTGTGTTTCTTATAAGGCGAGCTTGTGTTTGTTTCCCAGTTCTAAATGGAGTTGAATCACATGCAGTTTCTGGACTTAGGAGCAAATGTTGTTTTCTGGTAAGGAAAGTCACTATTGTGCTCCCATTGCCATTCACAGTGCAAATAGCACTTGCGTCTGTTCCCAGCAATTACAGTGCATTGGACTGAAGAGGAGCTACTGTTCCTGTCAGTTTCCTAAACAGAGTTGAACTAGATAAGGCCCGTGTGTGTAGGAAGCACAGTTCTTTTGTTCTGAGCCAGCTCACTGTTCAGACCCAATAGGAAACACTTTAGAGTAGAAGAGTGCTCTTTTATCAAAAGCAGAGTGTGTTTCTTGTAAGGCGAGCTAGCGTTTGTTTCCCAGTCCTAAATGGAGTTGAGTGACATACAGTTTCTGGTCCCACTAGCAAGAGTTGTTTTCTGGTAAGAAGAGTCACTATTGTGCTCCCATTGTCATACACAGGGCTAATAGCACTTGTGTCGGTTCCCAGCATGTACAGTGTATTGGACTGAAGAGTATTTACTGTTCTTGTCAGTTTCCTAAGCAGAATTGAACTAGATATGGCCGTGTGTGTAGGAAGCACAGTTCTTTTGTTCTGAGCAAGCTCACTGTTTTGGCCCTATAGGAAACACAGTAGAGTAGAATAGTGCTCTTTTCTCAAAATCAGAGTTTGTTTCTTGTAAGGCAAGCTAGCGTTTATTTCCCAGTTCGAAATGGAGTTGAATCACATGCAGTTTTTGGTCCTACGAGGAAGAGTTGTTTTCTGGTAAGGAAAGTCACTATTGCGCTCCAATTGCCATAGACAGTGCAAAGAGCATACGCGTCTGTTCCCAGCAAGTACAGTGTATTGGAATGAAGCGGAGCTACTGTTCTTGTCAGTTTCCTAAGCAGAGTTGAACTAGATATGGCCAGTGTGGGAAGGAAGCACAGTTCTTTTGTTCTGAGCAAGCTCACTGTTTGGACCCCATAGGAAACACAGTAGAGTAGAAGAGTGCTCTTTTCTCAAAAGCAGAGTGTGTTTCTTGTAAGGCAAGCTAGCGTTTGTTTCCCAGTTCTAAATGGAGTTGAATCACATGCAGTTTCTGGTCCTATGAGCAAGAGTTGTTTTCTGGTAAGAAGAGTCACTATTGCGCTCCGATTGTCATACACAGGACAAATAGCACTGGTTTCTTTTCCCAGCATGTACAGTGTACTGGACTGAAGAGGATCTATTGTTCTTGTCAGTTTCTTAAGCAGAGTTGAACTAGATATGGCCCGTGTGTGTAGGAAGCACAGTACTTTTGTTTGGAGCAAGCTCACTGTTCGGACCCCATAGGAAACACAGCAGAGTAGAAGAGTGCTCTTTTCTCAAAAGCAGAGTGTGTTTCTTGTACGGCGAGCTAGCGTTTGTTTCCCAGTCCTAAATGGAGTTGAATCACATGTAGTTTCTGGTCCTACGAGAAAAAGTTGTTTTCTGGTAAGGAAAGTCACTATTGTGCTCCCATTGCCAATCACAGTGCAAATAGCACTTGTGTCTGTTCCCAGCAAATACAGTGTATTGGACTGAAGAGGAGCTACTGTTCTTGTCAGTTTCCTAAGCAGAGTTGAACTAGATATGGCCCGTGTGTGTAGGAAGCACAGATCTTTTTTTCTGAGGAAGCTCACTGTTCTGGCCCTATAGGAAACACAGTAGATTAGAAGAGTGCTCTTTTCTCAAAAGCAGAGTGTATTTCTTGTAAGGCGAGCTAGCGTTTCTTTACCAGTCCTAAGTGGATTTGAGACACATGCAGTTTTTGGTCCTATGAGCAAGAGTGTTTTTCTGGTAAGAAGAGTCACTCTTGCACTCCCATTGCCATACACAGTGCAAACAGCACTGGCATCTGTTCCTAGCAAGTACAGTGTATTGGACTGAAGAGGAGCTACTGTTCTTGTCAGTTGCCTAAGCAGAGTTGAACTACATATGGCCCGTGTGTGGGAAGTACATTTCTTTTGTTCTGAGCAAGCTCACTGTTCGGACCCCATAGGAAACACAGTATAGTAGAAGAGAGCTCTTTTCTCAAAAGCAGAGTGTGTTTCTTGTAAGGCGAGCTAGCGTTTGTTTCCCAGTCCTAAAAGGAGTTGAATCACATGCAATTTTTGGTCCTACGAGCAAGAGTTGTTTTCTGGTAAGAGGAGTCACTATTGTGCTCCCTTTGTCATACACAGGGTAAATAGTACTGGCGTCGGTTCCCAGCATGTACAGTGTATTGGACAGAAGAGGATCTACTGTTCTTGTCAATTTCCTAAGCAGAATTGAACTAGATATGGCCGTGTGTGTAGGAAGCACAGTTCCTTTGTTCTGAGCAAGCTCACTGTTTTGGCTCTATAGGAAACACAGTAGAGTAGAAGAGTGCTCTTTTCTCAAAAGCAGAGTGTGTTTCTTGTAAGGCAAGCTAGCGTTTATTTCCCAGTTCTAAATGGAGTTGAATCACATGCAGTTTTCGCTCCTACAAGCAAGAGTTGTTTTCTGGTAAGAAGAGTCACTATTGCGCTCCTATTGCCATACACAGTGCAAAGAGCACTCGTGTCTGTTCCCAGCAAGTACAGTGTATTGGACTGATAGGAGCTACTGTTTTTGTCAGTTTCCTAAGCAGAGTTGAACTAGATATGTCCAGTGTGTGTAGGAAGCACAGTTCTTTTGTTCTGAGCAAGCTCACTGTTCGGACCCCATAGGAAACACAGTAGAGTAGATGAGTGCTCTTTTCTCAAAAGCAGAGTGTGTTTCTTGTAAGGCGAGCTAGCGTTTGTTTCCCAGTCCTAAATGGAGTTGAATCACATGCAGTTTCTTGTCCTAGGAGCAAGAGTTGTTTCCTGGTAAGAAGAGTCACTATTGCGCTCCCATTGTCATACACAGGGCAAATAGTACTGGCGTCTGTTCCCAGCATGTACAGTGTATTGGATTGAAGAGGATCTATGTTCTTGTCAGATTCCCAAGCAAAATTGAAAGAGATAAGGCCCCTTTGTGCAGGAAGCACAGATCTTTTGTTCTGAGGAAGCTCACTTTTCTGGCCCTATAGGAAACACAGTAGAGTAGAAGAGTGCTCTTTTCTCAAAAGCAGAGTGTGTTTCTTGTAAGGCGAGCTAGCGTTTGTTTCCCAGTCCTAAATGGAGTTGAATCACATGCAGTTTCTGGTCCTACGAGCAAGAGTTGTTTTCTGGTAAGAGGAGTCACTATTGTGCTCCCATTGTCATACACAGGGCAAATAATACTGGCGTCTGTTCCCAGCATGTACAGTGTAGTGGACTAAAGAGGATCTACTGTTCTTGTCAGTTTCCTAAGCAGAATTGAGCTAGATATGGCCCGTGTGTGTAGGAAGCACAGTTCTTTTGTTCTGAGAAAGCTCACTGTTCTGACCCCTTATGAAACACAGTATAGTAGAAGAGTGCTCTTTTCTCAAAAGCAGAGTGTGTTTCTTGTAACGCGAGATAGCGTTTGTTTCCCAGTCCTAAATGGAGTTGAATCACATGCAGTTTCTGGTCCTACGAGCAAGAGTTGTTTTCTGGTAAGGAAAGTCACTATTGTGCTCCCATTGCCATACACTGTTCAAATAGCACTCTCGTCTGTTCCCAGCAAGTACAGTGTATTGAACTGAAGAGGAGCTACTGTTCTTGTCAGTTTCCTAAGCAGAGTTGAAGTAGATATGGCCCGTGTGTGTAGGAAGCACAGTTCTTTTGTTCTGAGCAAGCTCACTGTTCGGACCCCATAGGAAACACAGTAGAGTAGAAGACTGCTCTTTTCTCAAAAGCAGAGTGTGTTTCTTGAAAGGCGAGCTAGTGTTTGTTTCCCAGTCAGAAAAGGAGTTGAATCCCATGCAGTTTCTGGTCCTATGAGCAAGAGTTGTTTTCTGGTAAGAAGAGTCACTATTGTGCTCCCATTGCCATACACAGTGCAAATAGCACTTGCGTCTGTTCCCAGCAAGCACAGTATATTGGACTGAAGCAGAGCTACTGTTCTTGTCAGTTTCCTAAGCAGAGTTGAACTAGATATGGCCCGTGTGTGTAGGAAGCACAGATTTTTTTTTTTCTGAGGAAGCTCACTGTTCTGGCCTTATAGGAAACACAGTAGAGTAGAAGAGTGCTCTTTTCTCAAAAGCAGAGTGTATTTCTTGTAAGGCGAGCTAGCATTTCTTTCCCAGTCCTAAGTGGAGTTGAGACACATGCAGTTTTTGTTCCTACGAGCAAGAGTGGTTTTCTGGTAAGAAGAGTCACTATTGCGCTCCCATTGTCATACACAGGACAAATAGCACTGGTTTCTTTTCCCAGCATGTACAGTGTACTGGACTGAAGAGGATCTACTGTTCTTGTCAGTTTCTTAAGCAGAGTTGAACTAGATATGGCCCGTGTGTGTAGGAAGCACAGTACTTTTGTTTGGAGCAAGCTCACTGTTCGGACCCCATAGGAAACACAGTAGAGTAGAAGAGTGCTCTCTTCTCAAAAGCAGAGTGTGTTTCTTGTACGGCGAGATAGCGTTTGTTTCCCAGTCCTAAATGGAGTTGAATCACATGTAGTTTCTGGTCCTACGAGAAAAAGTTGTTTTCTGGTAAGGAAAGTCACTATTGTGCTCCCATTGCCAATCACAGTGCAAATAGCACTTGTGTCTGTTCCCAGCAAATACAGTGTATTGGACTGAAGAGGAGCTACTCTTCTTGTCAGATTCCTAAGCAGAGTTGAACTAGATATGGCCTGTGTGTGTAGGAAGCACAGTTCTTTTGTTCTTAGCCAGCTCACTGTTCAGACCCAATAGGAAACACAGTAGAGTAGAAGAGTGCTCTTTTCTCAAAAGAAGAGTGTGTTTCTTGTAAGGCGAGCTAGCGTTTGTTTCCCAGTCCTAAATGGTGTTGAGTGACATACAGTTTCTGGTCCCACGAGCAAGAGTTGTTTTCTGGTAAGAAGAGTCACTATTTCGCTCCCATTGTCATACACAGGGCTAATAGCACTGACGTCGGTTCCCAGCATGTACAGTGTATTGGACTGAAGAGGATCTACTGTTCTTGTCAGTTTCCTAAGCAGAATTGAACTAGATATGGCCGTGTGTGTAGGAAGCACAGTTCTTTTGTTCTGAGCAAGCTCACTGTTTTGGCCCTATAGGAAACACAGTAGAGTAAAGAGTGCTCTTTTCTCAAAATCAGAGTGTGTTTCTTGTAAGGCAAGCTAGCGTTTATTTCCCAGTTCTAAATGGAGTTGAATCACATGCAGTTTTCGGTCCTACGAGCAAGAGTTGTTTTCTGGTAAGGAAAGTCACTATTGCGCTCTCATTGCCATAGACAATGCAAATAGCACTCGCGTCTGTTCCCAGCAAGTACAGTGTATTGGACTGAAGCAGAGCTACTCTTCTTGTCAGTTTCCTAAGCAGAGTTGAACTAGATATGGCCCGTGTGTGTAGGAAGCACAGATTTTTTTTTCTGAGGAAGCTCACTGTTCTGGCCTTATAGGAAACACAGTAGAGTAGAAGAGTGCTCTTTTCTCAAAAGCAGAGTGTATTTCTTGTAAGGCGAGCTAGCATTTCTTTCCCAGTCCTAAGTGGAGTTGAGACACATACAGTTTTTGTTCCTACGAGTAAGAGTGGTTTTCTGGTAAGAAGAGTCACTATTGCACTCCCATTGCCATACACAGTGCAAATAGCACTTGCATCTGTTCCCAGCAAGTACAGTTTATTGGACTGAAGTGGAGCTACTGTTCTTGTCAGTTGCGTAAGCAGAGTTGAACTAGATATGGCCCGTGTGTAGGTAGCACTTTTCTTGTGTTCTGAGCAAGCTCACTGTTCGGGCCCCATAGGAAACACAGTAGAGTAGAAGAGTGCTCTTTTCTCAAAAGCAGAGTGTGTTTCTTGTAAGGTGAGCTAGCGTTTGTTTCCCAGTCCTAAATGGAGTTGAATCACATGCAGTTTCTGGTCCTATGAGCAAAAGTTGTTTTCTGGTAAGAGGAGTCACTATTGTGCTCCCATTGTCATACACAGGGCAAATAGTACTGGCGTCTGTTCCCAGCATGTACAGTGTAATGGACTAAATGGATCTACTGTTCTTGTCAGTTTCCGAAGCAGAATTGAACTAGATATGGCCCGTGTGTTTAGGAAGCACAGTTCTTTTGTTCTGAGCAAGCTCACTGTTCTGACCCCTTATGAAACACAGTATAGTAGAAGAGTGCTCTTTTCTCAAAAGCAGAGTGTGTTTCTTGTAACGCGAGATAGCGTTTGTTTCCCAGTCCTAAATGGAGTTGAATCACATGCAGTTTCTGGTCCTACGAGCAAGAGTTGTTTTCTGGTAAGGAAAGTCACTATTGTGCTCCCATTGCCATACACTGTTCAAATAGCACTCGCGTCTGTTCCCAGCAAGTACAGTGTATTGAACTGAAGAGGAGCTACTGTTCTTGTCAGTTTCCTAAGCAGAGTTGAAGTAGATATGGCCCGTGTGTGTAGGAAGCACAGTTCTTTTGTTCTGAGCAAGCTCACTGTTCGGACCCCATAGGAAACAGAGTAGAGTAGAAGACTGCTCTTTTCTCAAAATCAGAGTGTGTTTCTTGTAAGGCGAGCTAGCGTTTGTTTCCCAGTCCTAAATGGAGTTGAATCACATGCAGTTTATGGTCCTAGGAACAAGAGTTGTTTTCTGGTAAGAAGAGTCACTATTGCGCTCCCATTGTCATACACAGGGCAAATAGTACTGGCGTCTGTTCCCAGCATGTACAGTGTATTGGATTGAAGAGGATCTACTGTTCTTGTCAGATTCCTAAGCAAAAGTGAAAGAGATAAGGCCCCTGTGTGCAGGAAGCACAGATCTTTTGTTCTGAGGAAGCTCACTGTTCTGGCCCTATGGGAAACACAGCAGAGTAGAAGAGTGCTCTTTTCTCAAAAGCAGAGTAAGTTTCTTGTAAGGCGAGCTAGCATTTCTCTCCGAGTACTAAGTGGAGTTGAGACACATGCAGTTTTTGGTCCTACGAGCAAGAGTTGTTTCCTGGTGAGAAGAGTCACTATTGCACTCCCATTGCCATACACAGTGAAAAGAGCACTTGCATCTGTTCCCAAGCAAGTACAGTGTATTGGACTGAAGAGGAGCTACTGTTCTTCTCAGTTTCCTAAGCAGAATTGAACTAATTATAGCCGTGTGTGTAGAAAGCACAGTTCTTTTGTTCTGAGCAATCTCACTGTTCTGGCCCTATAGGAAACACAGTAGAGTAGAAGAGTGCTCTTTTCTCAAAAGCAGAGTGTGTTTCTTATAAGGCGAGCTTGTGTTTGTTTCCCAGTTCTAAATGGAGTTGAATCACATGCAGCTTCTGGACTTAGGAGCAAAAGTTGTTTTCTGGTAAGGAAAGTCACTATTGTGCTCCCATTGCCATTCACAGTGCAAATAGCACTTGCATCTGTTCCCAGCAAATACAGTGCATTGGACTGAAGAGGAGCTACTGTTCCGGTCAGTTTCCTAAACAGAGTTGAACTAGATATGACCCGTGTGTGTAGGAAGCACAGTTCTTTTGTTCTGAGCCAGCTCACTGTTCAGACCCAATAGGAAACACTTTAGAGTAGAAGAGTGCTCTTTTATCAAAAGCAGAGTGTGTTTCTTGTAAGGCGAGCTAGCGTTTGTTTCCCAGTCCTAAATGGAGTTGAGTGACATACAGTTTCTGGTCCCACTAGCAAGAGTTGTTTTCTGGTAAGAAGAGTCACTATTGTGCTCCCATTGTCATACACAGGGCTAATAGCACTTGCGTCGGTTCCCAGCATGTACAGTGTATTGGACTGAAGAGAATCTACTGTTCTTGTCAGTTTCCTAAGCAGAATTGAACTAGATATGGCCGTGTGTGTAGGAAGCACAGTTCTTTTGTTCTGAGCAAGCTCACTGTTTTGGCCCTATAGGAAACACAGTAGAGTAGAATAGTGCTCTTTTCTCAAAAGCAGAGTGTGTTTCTTGTAAGGCAAGCTAGCGTTTATTTCCCAGTTCTAAATGGAGTTGAATCACATGCAGTTTTTGGTCCTACGAGGAAGAGTTGTTTTCTGGTAAGGAAAGTCACTATTGCGCTCCAATTGCCATAGACAGTGCAAAGAGCATACGCGTCTGTTCCCAGCAAGTACAGTGTATTGGAATGAAGCGGAGCTACTGTTCTTGTCAGTTTCCTAAGCAGAGTTGAACTAGATATGGCCAGTGTGTGCAGGAAGCACAGTTCTTTTGTTCTGAGCAAGCTCACTGTTTGGACCCCATAGGAAACACAGTAGAGTAGAAGAGTGCTCTTTTCTCAAAAGCAGAGTGTGTTTCTTGTAAGGCAAGCTAGCGTTTGTTTCCCAGTTCTAAATGGAGTTGAATCACATGCAGTTTCTGGTCCTATGAGCAAGAGTTGTTTTCTGGTAAGAAGAGTCACTATTGCGCTCCCATTGTCATACACAGGACAAATAGCACTGGTTTCTTTTCCCAGCATGTACAGTGTACTGGACTGAAGAGGATCTACTGTTCTTGTCAGTTTCTTAAGCAGAGTTGAACTAGATATGGCCCGTGTGTGTAGGAAGCACAGTAATTTTGTTCTGAGCAAGCTCACTGTTCGGACCCCATAGGAAACACAGTAGAGTAGAAGAGTGCTCTTTTCTCAAAAGCAGAGTGTGTTTCTTATACGGCGAGCTAGCGTTTGTTTCCCAGTCCTAAATGGAGTTGAATCACATGTAGTTTCTGGTCCTACGAGAAAAAGTTGTTTTCTGGTAAGGAAAGTCACTATTGTGCTCCCATTGCCAATCACAGTGCAAATAGCACTTGTGTTTGTTCCCAGCAAGTACAGTGTATTGGACTGAAGAGGAGCTACTGTTCTTGTCAGATTCCTAAGCAGAGTTGAACTAGATATGGCCCGTGTGTGTAGGAAGCACAGTTCTTTGTTCTTAGCCAGCTCACTGTTCAGACCCAATAGGAAACACAGTAGAGTAGAAGAGTGCTCTTTTCTCAAAAGAAGAGTGTGTTTCTTGTAAGGCGAGCTAGCGTTTGTTTCCCAGTCCTAAATGGTGTTGAGTGACATACAGTTTCTGGTCCCACGAGCAAGAGTTGTTTTCTGGTAAGAAGAGTCACTATTTCGCTCCTATTGTCATACGCAGGACTAATAGCACTGACGTCGGTTCCCAGCATGTACAGTGTATTGGACTGAAGAGGATCTACTGTTCTTGTCAGTTTCCTAAGCAGAATTGAACTAGATATGGCCGTGTGTGTAGGAAGCACAGTTCTTTTGTTCTGAGCAAGCTCACTGTTTTGGCCCTATAGGAAACACAGTAGAGTAAAGAGTGCTCTTTTCTCAAAATCAGAGTGTGTTTCTTGTAAGGCAAGCTAGCGTTTATTTCCCAGTTCTAAATGGAGTTGAATCACATGCAGTTTTCGGTCCTACGAGCAAGAGTTGTTTTCTGGTAAGGAAAGTCACTATTGCGCTCTCATTGCCATAGACAATGCAAATAGCACTCGCGTCTGTTCCCAGCAAGTACAGTGTATTGGACTGAAGCAGAGCTACTGTTCTTGTCAGTTTCCTAAGCAGAGATGAACAAGATATGTCCAGTGTGTGTAGGAAGCACAGTTCTTTTGTTCTGAGCAAGCTCACTGTTCGGACCCCATAGGAAACACAGTAGAGTAGATGAGTGCTCTTTTCTCAAAAGCAGAGTGTGTTTCTTGTAAGGCGAGCTAGCGTTTGTTTCCCAGTCCTAAATGGAGTTGAATCACATGCAGTTTCTCGTCCTAGGAGCAAGAGTTGTTTCCTGGTAAGAAGAGTCACTATTGCGCTCCCATTTTCATACACAGGGCAAATAGTACTGGCGTCTGTTCCCAGCATGTACAGTGTATTGGATTGAAGAGGATCTATTGTTCTTGTCAGATTCCCAAGCAAAACTGAAAGAGATAAGGCCCCTGTGTGCAGGAAGCACAGATCTTTTGTTCTGAGGAAGCTCACTTTTCTGGCCCTATAGGAAACACAGTAGAGTAGAAGAGTGCTCTTTTCTCAAAAGCAGAGTGTGTTTCTTGTAAGGCGAGCTAGCGTTTGTTTCCCAGTCCTAAATGGAGTTGAATCACATGCATTTTCTTGTCCTACGAGCAAGAGTTGTTTTCTGGTAAGAGGAGTCACTATTGTGCTCCCATTGTCATACACAGGGCAAATAGTACTGGCGTCTGTTCCCAGCATGTACAGTGTAGTGGACTATAGAGGATCTACTGTTCTTGTCAGTTTCCTAAGCAGAATTGAGCTAGATATGGCCCGTGTGTGTAGGAAGCACAGTTCTTTTGTTCTGAGAAAGCTCACTGTTCTGACCCCTTATGAAACACAGTGTAGTAGAAGAGTGCTCTTTTCTCAAAAGCAGAGTGTGTTTCTTGTAACGCGAGATAGCGTTTGTTTCCCAGTCCTAAATGGAGTTGAATCACATGCAGTTTCTGGTCCTACGAGCAAGAGTTGTTTTCTGGTAAGGAAAGTCACTATTGTGCTCCCATTGCCATACACTGTTCAAATAGCACTCTCGTCTGTTCCCAGCAAGTACAGTGTATTGAACTGAAGAGGAGCTACTGTTCTTGTCAGTTTCCTAAGGAGAGTTGAAGTAGATATGGCCCGTGTGTGTAGGAAGCACAGTTCTTTTGTTCTGAGCAAGCTCACTGTTCGGACCCCATAGGAAACACAGTAGAGTAGAAGACTGCTCTTTTCTCAAAAGCAGAGTGTGTTTCTTGAAAGGCGAGCTAGTGTTTGTTTCCCAGTCAGAAAAGGAGTTGAATCCCATGCAGTTTCTGGTCCTATGAGCAAGAGTTGTTTTCTGGTAAGAAGAGTCACTATTGCGCTCCCATTGCCATACACAGTGCAAATAGCACTTGCGTCTGTTCCCAGCAAGCACAGTATATTGGACTGAAGCAGAGCTACTGTTCTTGTCAGTTTCCTAAGCAGAGTTGAACTAGATATGGCCCGTGTGTGTAGGAAGCACAGATTTTTTTTTTCTGAGGAAGCTCACTGTTCTGGCCTTATAGGAAACACAGTAGAGTAGAAGAGTGCTCTTTTCTCAAAAGTAGAGTGTATTTCTTGTAAGGCGAGCTAGCATTTCTTTCCCAGTCCTAAGTGGAGTTGAGACACATGCAGTTTTTGTTCCTACGAGCAAGAGTGGTTTTCTGGTAAGAAGAGTTACTATTGCGCTCCCATTGTCATACACAGGACAAATAGCACTGGTTTCTTTTCCCAGCATGTACAGTGTATTGGACTGAAGAGGATCTACTGTTCTTGTCAGTTTCCTAAGCAGAGTTGAAGTAGATATGGCCCGTGTGTGTAGGAAGCACAGTTCTTTTGTTCTGAGCAAGCTCACTGTTCGGACCCCATAGGAAACACAGTAGAGTAAAGAGTGCTCTTTTCTCAAAATCAGAGTGTGTTTCTTGTAAGGCAAGCTAGCGTTTATTTCCCAGTTCTAAATGGAGTTGAATCACATGCAGTTTTTGGTCCTACGAGCAAGAGTTGTTTTCTGGTAAGGAAAGTCACTATTGCGCTCTCATTGCCATAGACAATGCAAATAGCACTCGCGTCTGTTCCCAGCAAGTACAGTGTATTGGACTGAAGCATAGCTACTCTTCTTGTCAGTTTCCTAAGCAGAGTTGAACTAGATATGGCCCGTGTGTGTAGGAAGCACAGATTTTTTTTTTTCTGAGGAAGCTCACTGTTCTGGCCTTATAGGAAACACGGTAGAGTAGAAGAGTGCTCTTTTCTCAAAAGCAGAGTGTATTTCTTGTAAGGCGAGCTAGCATTTCTTTCCCAGTCCTAAGTGGAGTTGAGACACATGCAGTTTTTGTTCCTACGAGCAAGAGTGGTTTTCTGGTAAGAAGAGTCACTATTGCACTCCCATTGCCATACACAATGCAAATTGCACTTGCATCTGTTCCCAGCAAGTACAGTTTATTGGACTGAAGAGGAGCTACTGTTCTTGTCAGTTGCCTAAGCAGAGTTGAACTAGATATGGCCCGTGTGTAGGAAGCACATTTCTTGTGTTCTGAGCAAGCTCACTGTTCGGGCCCCATAGGAAACACAGTTGAGTAGAAGAGTGCTCTTTTCTCAAAAGCAGAGTGTGTTTCTTGTAAGGTGAGCTAGCGTTTGTTTTCCAGTCCTAAATGGAGTTGAATCACATGCAGTTTCTGGTCCTACGAGCAAAAGTTGTTTTCTGGTAAGAGGAGTCACTATTGCGCTCCCATTGTCATACACAGGGCAAATAGTACTGGCATCTGTTCCCAGCATGTACAGTGTAATGGACTAAATGGATCTACTGTTCTTGTCAGTTTCCGAAGCAGAATTGAACTAGATATGGCCCGTGTGTTTAGGAAGCACAGTTCTTTTGTTCTGAGCAAGCTCACTGTTCTGACCCCTTATGAAACACAGTATAGTAGAAGAGTGCTCTTTTCTCAAAAGCAGAGTGTGTTTCTTGTAACGCGAGATAGCGTTTGTTTCCCAGTCCTAAATGGAGTTGAATCACATGCAGTTTCTGGTCCTACGAGCAAGAGTTGTTTTCTGGTAAGGAAAGTCACTATTGTGCTCCCATTGCCATACACTGTTCAAATAGCACTCGCGTCTGTTCCCAGCAAGTACAGTGTATTGAACTGAAGAGGAGCTACTGTTCTTGTCAGTTTCCTAAGCAGAGTTGAAGTAGATATGGCCCGTGTGTGTAGGACGCACAGTTCTTTTGTTCTGAGCAAGCTCACTGTTCGGACCCCATAGGAAACACAGTAGAGTAGAAGAGTGCTCTTTTCTCAAAAGCAGAGTGCGTTTTTTGTAAGGCGAGCTAGCGTTTGTTTCCCAGTCCTAAATGGAGTTGAATCACATGCAGTTTATGGTCCTAGGAGCAAAAGTTGTTTTCTGGTAAGAAGAGTCTCTATTGCGCTCCCATTGTCATACACAGGGCAAATAGTACTGGCGTCTGTTCCCAGCATGTACAGTGTATTGGATTGAAGAGGATCTACTGTTCTTGTCAGATTCCTAAGCACAAGTGAACGAGATAAGGCCCCTGTGTGCAGGAAGCACAGATCTTTTGTTCTGAGGAAGCTCACTGTTCTGGCCCTATAGGAAACACAGCAGAGTAGAAGAGTGCTCTTTTCTCAAAAGCAGAGTAAGTTTCTTGTAAGGCGAGCTAGCATTTCTCTCCGAGTCCTAAGTGGAGTTGAGACACATGCAGTTTTTGGTCCTACGAGCAAGAGTTTTTTTCTGGTGAGAAGAGTCACTATTGCACTCCCATTGCCATACACAGTGAAAAGAGCACTTGCATCTGTTCCCAAGCAAGTACAGTGTATTGGACTGAAGAGGAGCTACTGTTCTTCTCATTTTCCTAAGCAGAATTGAACTAATTATAGCCTTGTGTGTAGAAAGCACAGTTCTTTTGTTCTGAGCAATCTCACTGTTCTGGCCCTATAGGAAACACAGTAGAGTAGAAGAGTGCTCTTTTCTCAAAAGCAGAGTGTGTTTCTTATAAGGCGAGCTTGTGTTTGTTTCCCAGTTCTAAATGGAGTTGAATCACATGCAGTTTCTGGACTTAGGAGCAAAAGTTTTTTTCTGTTAAGGAAAGTCACTATTGTGCTCCCATTGCCATTCACAGTGCAAATAGCACTTGAGTCTGTTCCCAGCAATTACAGTGCATTGGACTGAAGAGGAGCTACTGTTCCTGTCAGTTTCCTAAACAGAGTTGAACTAGATAAGGCCCGTGTGTGTAGGAAGCACAGTTCTTTTGTTCTGAGCCAGCTCACTGTTCAGACCCAATAGGAAACACTTTAGAGTAGAAGAGTGCTCTTTTATCAAAAGCAGAGTGTGTTTCTTGTAAGGCGAGCTAGCGTTTGTTTCCCAGTCCTAAATGGAGTTGAGTGACATACAGTTTCTGGTCCCACTAGCAAGAGTTGTTTTCTGGTAAGAAGAGTCACTATTGTGCTCCCATTGTCATACACAGGGCTAATAGCACTTGTGTCGGTTCCCAGCATGTACAGTGTATTGGACTGAAGAGTATTTACTGTTCTTGTCAGTTTCCTAAGCAGAATTGAACTAGATATGGCCGTGTGTGTAGGAAGCACAGTTCTTTTGTTCTGAGCAAGCTCACTGTTTTGGCCCTATAGGAAACACAGTAGAGTAGAATAGTGCTCTTTTCTCAAAAGCAGAGTGTGTTTCTTGTAAGGCAAGCTAGCGTTTATTTCCCAGTTCTAAATGGAGTTGAATCACATGCAGTTTTTGGTCCTACGAGGAAGAGTTGTTTTCTGGTAAGGAAAGTCACTATTGCGCTCCAATTGCCATAGACAGTGCAAAGAGCATACGCGTCTGTTCCCAGCAAGTACAGTGTATTGGAATGAAGCGGAGCTACTGTTCTTGTCAGTTTCCTAAGCAGAGTTGAACTAGATATGGCCAGTGTGTGCAGGAAGCACAGTTCTTTTGTTCTGAGCAAGCTCACTGTTTGGACCCCATAGGAAACACAGTAGAGTAGAAGAGTGCTCTTTTCTCAAAAGCAGAGTGTGTTTCTTGTAAGGCAAGCTAGCGTTTGTTTCCCTGTTCTAAATGGAGTTGAATCACATGCAGTTTCTGGTCCTATGAGCAAGAGTTGTTTTCTGGTAAGAAGAGTCACTATTGCGCTCCCATTGTCATACACAGGACAAATAGCACTGGTTTCTTTTCCCAGCATGTACAGTGTACTGGACTGAAGAGGATCTACTGTTCTTGTCAGTTTCTTAAGCAGAGTTGAACTAGATATGGCCCGTGTGTGTAGGAAGCACAGTAATTTTGTTCTGAGCAAGCTCACTGTTCGGACCCCATAGGAAACACAGTAGAGTAGAAGAGTGCTCTTTTCTCAAAAGCAGAGTGTGTTTCTTATACGGCGAGCTAGCATTTGTTTCCCAGTCCTAAATGGAGTTGAATCACATGTAGTTTCTGGTCCTACGAGAAAAAGTTGTTTTCTGGTAAGGAAAGTCACTATTGTGCTCCCATTGCCAATCACAGTGCAAATAGCACTTGTGTTTGTTCCCAGCAAGTACAGTGTATTGGACTGAAGAGGAGCTACTGTTCTTGTCAGATTCCTAAGCAGAGTTGAACTAGATATGGCCCGTGTGTGTAGGAAGCACAGTTCTTTGTTCTTAGCCAGCTCACTGTTCAGACCCAATAGGAAACACAGTAGAGTAGAAGAGTGCTCTTTTCTCAAAAGAAGAGTGTGTTTCTTGTAAGGCGAGCTAGCGTTTGTTTCCCAGTCCTAAATGGTGTTGAGTGACATACAGTTTCTGGTCCCACGAGCAAGAGTTGTTTTCTGGTAAGAAGAGTCACTATTTCGCTCCTATTGTCATACGCAGGACTAATAGCACTGACGTCGGTTCCCAGCATGTACAGTGTATTGGACTGAAGAGGATCTACTGTTCTTGTCAGTTTCCTAAGCAGAATTGAACTAGATATGGCCGTGTGTGTAGGAAGCACAGTTCTTTTGTTCTGAGCAAGCTCACTGTTTTGGCCCTATAGGAAACACAGTAGAGTAAAGAGTGCTCTTTTCTCAAAATCAGAGTGTGTTTCTTGTAAGGCAAGCTAGCGTTTATTTCCCAGTTCTAAATGGAGTTGAATCACATGCAGTTTTCGGTCCTACGAGCAAGAGTTGTTTTCTGGTAAGGAAAGTCACTATTGCGCTCTCATTGCCATAGACAATGCAAATAGCACTCGCGTCTGTTCCCAGCAAGTACAGTGTATTGGACTGAAGCAGAGCTACTGTTCTTGTCAGTTTCCTAAGCAGAGATGAACAAGATATGTCCAGTGTGTGTAGGAAGCACAGTTCTTTTGTTCTGAGCAAGCTCACTGTTCGGACCCCATAGGAAACACAGTAGAGTAGATGAGTGCTCTTTTCTCAAAAGCAGAGTGTGTTTCTTGTAAGGCGAGCTAGCGTTTGTTTCCCAGTCCTAAATGGAGTTGAATCACATGCAGTTTCTCGTCCTAGGAGCAAGAGTTGTTTCCTGGTAAGAAGAGTCACTATTGCGCTCCCATTTTCATACACAGGGCAAATAGTACTGGCGTCTGTTCCCAGCATGTACAGTGTATTGGATTGAAGAGGATCTATTGTTCTTGTCAGATTCCCAAGCAAAACTGAAAGAGATAAGGCCCCTGTGTGCAGGAAGCACAGATCTTTTGTTCTGAGGAAGCTCACTTTTCTGGCCCTATAGGAAACACAGTAGAGTAGAAGAGTGCTCTTTTCTCAAAAGCAGAGTGTGTTTCTTGTAAGGCGAGCTAGCGTTTGTTTCCCAGTCCTAAATGGAGTTGAATCACATGCATTTTCTTGTCCTACGAGCAAGAGTTGTTTTCTGGTAAGAGGAGTCACTATTGTGCTCCCATTGTCATACACAGGGCAAATAGTACTGGCGTCTGTTCCCAGCATGTACAGTGTAGTGGACTATAGAGGATCTACTGTTCTTGTCAGTTTCCTAAGCAGAATTGAGCTAGATATGGCCCGTGTGTGTAGGAAGCACAGTTCTTTTGTTCTGAGAAAGCTCACTGTTCTGACCCCTTATGAAACACAGTATAGTAGAAGAGTGCTCTTTTCTCAAAAGCAGAGTGTGTTTCTTGTAACGCGAGATAGCGTTTGTTTCCCAGTCCTAAATGGAGTTGAATCACATGCAGTTTCTGGTCCTACGAGCAAGAGTTGTTTTCTGGTAAGGAAAGTCACTATTGTGCTCCCATTGCCATACACTGTTCAAATAGCACTCTCGTCTGTTCCCAGCAAGTACAGTGTATTGAACTGAAGAGGAGCTACTGTTCTTGTCAGTTTCCTAAGGAGAGTTGAAGTAGATATGGCCCGTGTGTGTAGGAAGCACAGTTCTTTTGTTCTGAGCAAGCTCACTGTTCGGACCCCATAGGAAACACAGTAGAGTAGAAGACTGCTCTTTTCTCAAAAGCAGAGTGTGTTTCTTGAAAGGCGAGCTAGTGTTTGTTTCCCAGTCAGAAAAGGAGTTGAATCCCATGCAGTTTCTGGTCCTATGAGCAAGAGTTGTTTTCTGGTAAGAAGAGTCACTATTGCGCTCCCATTGCCATACACAGTGCAAATAGCACTTGCGTCTGTTCCCAGCAAGCACAGTATATTGGACTGAAGCAGAGCTACTGTTCTTGTCAGTTTCCTAAGCAGAGTTGAACTAGATATGGCCCGTGTGTAGGAAGCACAGATTTTTTTTTTCTGAGGAAGCTCACTGTTCTGGCCTTATAGGAAACACAGTAGAGTAGAAGAGTGCTCTTTTCTCAAAAGCAGAGTGTATTTCTTGTAAGGCGAGCTAGCATTTCTTTCCCAGTCCTAAGTGGAGTTGAGACACATGCAGTTTTTGTTCCTACGAGCAAGAGTGGTTTTCTGGTAAGAAGAGTTACTATTGCGCTCCCATTGTCATACACAGGACAAATAGCACTGGTTTCTTTTCCCAGCATGTACAGTGTATTGGACTGAAGAGGATCTACTGTTCTTGTCAGTTTCCTAAGCAGAGTTGAAGTAGATATGGCCCGTGTGTGTAGGAAGCACAGTTCTTTTGTTCTGAGCAAGCTCACTGTTCGGACCCCATAGGAAACACAGTAGAGTAAAGAGTGCTCTTTTCTCAAAATCAGAGTGTGTTTCTTGTAAGGCAAGCTAGCGTTTATTTCCCAGTTCTAAATGGAGTTGAATCACATGCAGTTTTTGGTCCTACGAGCAAGAGTTGTTTTCTGGTAAGGAAAGTCACTATTGCGCTCTCATTGCCATAGACAATGCAAATAGCACTCGCGTCTGTTCCCAGCAAGTACAGTGTATTGGACTGAAGCAGAGCTACTCTTCTTGTCAGTTTCCTAAGCAGAGTTGAACTAGATATGGCCCGTGTGTGTAGGAAGCACAGATTTTTTTTTCTGAGGAAGCTCACTGTTCTGGCCTTATAGGAAACACGGTAGAGTAGAAGAGTGCTCTTTTCTCAAAAGCAGAGTGTATTTCTTGTAAGGCGAGCTAGCATTTCTTTCCCAGTCCTAAGTGGAGTTGAGACACATGCAGTTTTTGTTCCTACGAGCAAGAGTGGTTTTCTGGTAAGAAGAGTCACTATTGCACTCCCATTGCCATACACAATGCAAATTGCACTTGCATCTGTTCCCAGCAAGTACAGTTTATTGGACTGAAGAGGAGCTACTGTTCTTGTCAGTTGCCTAAGCAGAGTTGAACTAGATATGGCCCGTGTGTAGGAAGCACATTTCTTGTGTTCTGAGCAAGCTCACTGTTCGGGCCCCATAGGAAACACAGTTGAGTAGAAGAGTGCTCTTTTCTCAAAAGCAGAGTGTGTTTCTTGTAAGGTGAGCTAGCGTTTGGTTTCCAGTCCTAAATGGAGTTGAATCACATGCAGTTTCTGGTCCTACGAGCAAAAGTTGTTTTCTGGTAAGAGGAGTCACTATTGCGCTCCCATTGTCATACACAGGGCAAATAGTACTGGCATCTGTTCCCAGCATGTACAGTGTAATGGACTAAATGGATCTACTGTTCTTGTCAGTTTCCGAAGCAGAATTGAACTAGATATGGCCCGTGTGTTTAGGAAGCACAGTTCTTTTGTTCTGAGCAAGCTCACTGTTCTGACCCCTTATGAAACACAGTATAGTAGAAGAGTGCTCTTTTCTCAAAAGCAGAGTGTGTTTCTTGTAACGCGAGATAGCGTTTGTTTCCCAGTCCTAAATGGAGTTGAATCACATGCAGTTTCTGGTCCTACGAGCAAGAGTTGTTTTCTGGTAAGGAAAGTCACTATTGTGCTCCCATTGCCATACACTGTTCAAATAGCACTCGCGTCTGTTCCCAGCAAGTACAGTGTATTGAACTGAAGAGGAGCTACTGTTCTTGTCAGTTTCCTAAGCAGAGTTGAAGTAGATATGGCCCGTGTGTGTAGGACGCACAGTTCTTTTGTTCTGAGCAAGCTCACTGTTCGGACCCCATAGGAAACACAGTAGAGTAGAAGAGTGCTCTTTTCTCAAAAGCAGAGTGCGTTTTTTGTAAGGCGAGCTAGCGTTTGTTTCCCAGTCCTAAATGGAGTTGAATCACATGCAGTTTATGGTCCTAGGAGCAAAAGTTGTTTTCTGGTAAGAAGAGTCACTATTGCGCTCCCATTGTCATACACAGGGCAAATAGTACTGGCGTCTGTTCCCAGCATGTACAGTGTATTGGATTGAAGAGGATCTACTGTTCTTGTCAGATTCCTAAGCACAAGTGAACGAGATAAGGCCCCTGTGTGCAGGAAGCACAGATCTTTTGTTCTGAGGAAGCTCACTGTTCTGGCCCTATAGGAAACACAGCAGAGTAGAAGAGTGCTCTTTTCTCAAAAGCAGAGTAAGTTTCTTGTAAGGCGAGCTAGCATTTCTCTCCGAGTCCTAAGTGGAGTTGAGACACATGCAGTTTTTGGTCCTACGAGCAAGAGTTTTTTTCTGGTGAGAAGAGTCACTATTGCACTCCCATTGCCATACACAGTGAAAAGAGCACTTGCATCTGTTCCCAAGCAAGTACAGTGTATTGGACTGAAGAGGAGCTACTGTTCTTCTCATTTTCCTAAGCAGAATTGAACTAATTATAGCCGTGTGTGTAGAAAGCACAGTTCTTTTGTTCTGAGCAATCTCACTGTTCTGGCCCTATAGGAAACACAGTAGCGTAGAAGAGTGCTCTTTTCTCAAAAGCAGAGTGTGTTTCTTATAAGGCGAGCTTGTGTTTGTTTCCCAGTTCTAAATGGAGTTGAATCACATGCAGTTTCTGGACTTAGGAGCAAAAGTTGTTTTCTGGTAAGGAAAGTCACTATTGTGCTCCCATTGCCATTCACAGTGCAAATAGCACTTGCGTCTGTTCCCAGCAATTACAGTGCATTGGACTGAAGAGGAGCTACTGTTCCTGTCAGTTTCCTAAACAGAGTTGAACTAGATAAGGCCCGTGTGTGTAGGAAGCACAGTTCTTTTGTTCTGAGCCAGCTCACTGTTCAGACCCAATAGGAAACACTTTAGAGTAGAAGAGTGCTCTTTTATCAAAAGCAGAGTGTGTTTCTTGTAAGGCGAGCTAGCGTTTGTTTCCCAGTCCTAAATGGAGTTGAGTGACATACAGTTTCTGGTCCCACTAGCAAGAGTTGTTTTCTGGTAAGAAGAGTCACTATTGTGCTCCCATTGTCATACACAGGGCTAATAGCACTTGTGTCGGTTCCCAGCATGTACAGTGTATTGGACTGAAGAGTATTTACTGTTCTTGTCAGTTTCCTAAGCAGAATTGAACTAGATATGGCCGTGTGTGTAGGAAGCACAGTTCTTTTTTCTGAGCAAGCTCACTGTTTTGGCCCTATAGGAAACACAGTAGAGTAGAATAGTGCTCTTTTCTCAAAATCAGAGTTTGTTTCTTGTAAGGCAAGCTAGCGTTTATTTCCCAGTTCTAAATGGAGTTGAATCACATGCAGTTTCTCGTCCTAGGAGCAAGAGTTGTTTCCTGGTAAGAAGAGTCACTATTGCGCTCCCATTTTCATACACAGGGCAAATAGTACTGGCGTCTGTTCCCAGCATGTACAGTGTATTGGATTGAAGAGGATCTATTGTTCTTGTCAGATTCCCAAGCAAAACTGAAAGAGATAAGGCCCCTGTGTGCAGGAAGCACAGATCTTTTGTTCTGAGCAAGCTCACTTTTCTGGCCCTATAGGAAACACAGTAGAGTAGAAGAGTGCTCTTTTCTCAAAAGCAGAGTGTGTTTCTTGTAAGGCGAGCTAGCGTTTGTTTCCCAGTCCTAAATGGAGTTGAATCACATGCATTTTCTTGTCCTACGAGCAAGAGTTGTTTTCTGGTAAGAGGAGTCACTATTGTGCTCCCATTGTCATACACAGGGCAAATAGTACTGGCGTCTGTTCCCAGCATGTACAGTGTAGTGGACTATAGAGGATCTACTGTTCTTGTCAGTTTCCTAAGCAGAATTGAGCTAGATATGGCCCGTGTGTGTAGGAAGCACAGTTCTTTTGTTCTGAGAAAGCTCACTGTTCTGACCCCTTATGAAACACAGTATAGTAGAAGAGTGCTCTTTTCTCAAAAGCAGAGTGTGTTTCTTGTAACGCGAGATAGCGTTTGTTTCCCAGTCCTAAATGGAGTTGAATCACATGCAGTTTCTGGTCCTACGAGCAAGAGTTGTTTTCTGGTAAGGAAAGTCACTATTGTGCTCCCATTGCCATACACTGTTCAAATAGCACTCTCGTCTGTTCCCAGCAAGTACAGTGTATTGAACTGAAGAGGAGCTACTGTTCTTGTCAGTTTCTTAAGCAGAGTTGAACTAGATATGGCCCGTGTGTGTAGGAAGCACAGTACTTTTGTTTGGAGCAAGCTCACTGTTCGGACCCCATAGGAAACACAGTAGAGTAGAAGAGTGCTCTTTTCTCAAAAGCAGAGTGTGTTTCTTGTACGGCGAGCTAGCGTTTGTTTCCCAGTCCTAAATGGAGTTGAATCACATGTAGTTTCTGGTCCTACGAGAAAAAGTTGTTTTCTGGTAAGGAAAGTCACTATTGTGCTCCCATTGCCAATCACAGTGCAAATAGCACTTGTGTCTGTTCCCAGGAAATACAGTGTATTGGACTGAAGAGGAGCTACTCTTCTTGTCAGATTCCTAAGCAGAGTTGAACTAGATATGGCCCGTGTGTGTAGGAAGCACAGTTCTTTTGTTCTTAGCCAGCTCACTGTTCAGACCCAATAGGAAACACAGTAGAGTAGAAGAGTGCTCTTTTCTCAAAAGAAGAGTGTCTTTCTTGTAAGGCGAGCTAGCGTTTGTTTCCCAGTCCTAAATGGTGTTGAGTGACATACAGTTTCTGGTCCCACGAGCAAGAGTTGTTTTCTGGTAAGAAGAGTCACTATTTCGCTCCCATTGTCATACACAGGGCTAATAGCACTGACGTCGGTTCCCAGCATGTACAGTGTATTGGACTGAAGAAGATCTACTGTTCTTGTCAGTTTCCTAAGCAGAATTGAACTAGATATGGCCGTGTGTAGGAAGCACAGTTCTTTTGTTCTGAGCAAGCTCACTGTTTTGGCCCTATAGGAAACACAGTAGAGTAAAGAGTGCTCTTTTCTCAAAATCAGAGTGTGTTTCTTGTAAGGCAAGCTAGCGTTTATTTCCCAGTTCTAAATGGAGTTGAATCACATGCAGTTTTCGGTCCTACGAGCAAGAGTTGTTTTCTGGTAAGGAAAGTCACTATTGCGCTCTCATTGCCATAGACAATGCAAATAGCACTCGCGTCTGTTCCCAGCAAGTACAGTGTATTGGACTGAAGCAGAGCTACTGTTCTTGTCAGTTTCCTAAGCAGAGTTGAACTAGATATGGCCCGTGTGTGTAGGAAGCACAGATTTTTTTTTGCTGAGGAAGCTCACTGTTCTGGCCTTATAGGAAACACGGTAGAGTAGAAGAGTGCTCTTTTCTCAAAAGCAGAGTGTATTTCTTGTAAGGCGAGCTAGCATTTCTTTCCCAGTCCTAAGTGGAGTTGAGACACATGCAGTTTTTGTTCCTACGAGCAAGAGTGGTTTTCTGGTAAGAAGAGTCACTATTGCACTCCCATTGCCATACACAATGCAAATTGCACTTGCATCTGTTCCCAGCAAGTACAGTTTATTGGACTGAAGAGGAGCTACTGTTCTTGTCAGTTGCCTAAGCAGAGTTGAACTAGATATGGCCCGTGTGTAGGAAGCACATTTCTTGTGTTCTGAGCAAGCTCACTGTTCGGGCCCCATAGGAAACACAGTTGAGTAGAAGAGTGCTCTTTTCTCAAAAGCAGAGTGTGTTTCTTGTAAGGTGAGCTAGCGTTTGTTTTCCAGTCCTAAATGGAGTTGAATCACATGCAGTTTCTGGTCCTACGAGCAAAAGTTGTTTTCTGGTAAGAGGAGTCACTATTGCGCTCCCATTGTCATACACAGGGCAAATAGTACTGGCATCTGTTCCCAGCATGTACAGTGTAATGGACTAAATGGATCTACTGTTCTTGTCAGTTTCCGAAGCAGAATTGAACTAGATATGGCCCGTGTGTTTAGGAAGCACAGTTCTTTTGTTCTGAGCAAGCTCACTGTTCTGACCCCTTATGAAACACAGTATAGTAGAAGAGTGCTCTTTTCTCAAAAGCAGAGTGTGTTTCTTGTAACGCGAGATAGCGTTTGTTTCCCAGTCCTAAATGGAGTTGAATCACATGCAGTTTCTGGTCCTACGAGCAAGAGTTGTTTTCTGGTAAGGAAAGTCACTATTGTGCTCCCATTGCCATACACTGTTCAAATAGCACTCGCGTCTGTTCCCAGCAAGTACAGTGTATTGAACTGAAGAGGAGCTACTGTTCTTGTCAGTTTCCTAAGCAGAGTTGAAGTAGATATGGCCCGTGTGTGTAGGAAGCACAGTTCTTTTGTTCTGAGCAAGCTCACTGTTCGGACCACATAGGAAACAGAGTAGAGTAGAAGACTGCTCTTTTCTCAAAATCAGAGTGTGTTTCTTGTAAGGCGAGCTAGCGTTTGTTTCCCAGTCCTAAATGGAGTTGAATCACATGCAGTTTATGGTCCTAGGAACAAGAGTTGTTTTCTGGTAAGAAGAGTCACTATTGCGCTCCCATTGTCATACACAGGGCAAATAGTACTGGCGTCTGTTCCCAGCATGTACAGTGTATTGGATTGAAGAGGATCTACTGTTCTTGTCAGATTCCTAAGCAAAAGTGAAAGAGATAAGGCCCCTGTGTGCAGGAAGCACAGATCTTTTGTTCTGAGGAAGCTCACTGTTCTGGCCCTATGGGAAACACAGCAGAGTAGAAGAGTGCTCTTTTCTCAAAAGCAGAGTAAGTTTCTTGTAAGGCGAGCTAGCATTTCTCTCCGAGTACTAAGTGGAGTTGAGACACATGCAGTTTTTGGTCCTACGAGCAAGAGTTGTTTCCTGGTGAGAAGAGTCACTATTGCACTCCCATTGCCATACACAGTGAAAAGAGCACTTGCATCTGTTCCCAAGCAAGTACAGTGTATTGGACTGAAGAGGAGCTACTGTTCTTCTCAGTTTCCTAAGCAGAATTGAACTAATTATAGCCGTGTGTGTAGAAAGCACAGTTCTTTTGTTCTGAGCAATCTCACTGTTCTGGCCCTATAGGAAACACAGTAGAGTAGAAGAGTGCTCTTTTCTCAAAAGCAGAGTGTGTTTCTTATAAGGCGAGCTTGTGTTTGTTTCCCAGTTCTAAATGGAGTTGAATCACATGCAGCTTCTGGACTTAGGAGCAAAAGTTGTTTTCTGGTAAGGAAAGTCACTATTGTGCTCCCATTGCCATTCACAGTGCAAATAGCACTTGCATCTGTTCCCAGCAAATACAGTGCATTGGACTGAAGAGGAGCTACTGTTCCGGTCAGTTTCCTAAACAGAGTTGAACTAGATAAGGCCCGTGTGTGTAGGAAGCACAGTTCTTTTGTTCTGAGCCAGCTCACTGTTCAGACCCAATAGGAAACACTTTAGAGTAGAAGAGTGCTCTTTTATCAAAAGCAGAGTGTGTTTCTTGTAAGGCGAGCTAGCGTTTGTTTCCCAGTCCTAAATGGAGTTGAGTGACATACAGTTTCTGGTCCCACTAGCAAGAGTTGTTTTCTGGTAAGAAGAGTCACTATTGTGCTCCCATTGTCATACACAGGGCTAATAGCACTTGCGTCGGTTCCCAGCATGTACAGTGTATTGGACTGAAGAGAATCTACTGTTCTTGTCAGTTTCCTAAGCAGAATTGAACTAGATATGGCCGTGTGTGTAGGAAGCACAGTTCTTTTGTTCTGAGCAAGCTCACTGTTTTGGCCCTATAGGAAACACAGTAGAGTAGAATAGTGCTCTTTTCTCAAAAGCAGAGTGTGTTTCTTGTAAGTCAAGCTAGCGTTTATTTCCCAGTTCTAAATGGAGTTGAATCACATGCAGTTTTTGGTCCTACGAGGAAGAGTTGTTTTCTGGTAAGGAAAGTCACTATTGCGCTCCAATTGCCATAGACAGTGCAAAGAGCATACGCGTCTGTTCCCAGCAAGTACAGTGTATTGGAATGAAGCGGAGCTACTGTTCTTGTCAGTTTCCTAAGCAGAGTTGAACTAGATATGGCCAGTGTGGGAAGGAAGCACAGTTCTTTTGTTCTGAGCAAGCTCACTGTTTGGACCCCATAGGAAACACAGTAGAGTAGAAGAGTGCTCTTTTCTCAAAAGCAGAGTGTGTTTCTTGTAAGGCAAGCTAGCGTTTGTTTCCCAGTTCTAAATGGAGTTGAATCACATGCAGTTTCTGGTCCTATGAGCAAGAGTTGTTTTCTGGTAAGAAGAGTCACTATTGCGCTCCCATTGTCATACACAGGACAAATAGCACTGGTTTCTTTTCCCAGCATGTACAGTGTACTGGACTGAAGAGGATCTACTGTTCTTGTCAGTTTCTTAAGCAGAGTTGAACTAGATATGGCCCGTGTGTGTAGGAAGCACAGTAATTTTGTTCTGAGCAAGCTCACTGTTCGGACCCCATAGGAAACACAGTAGAGTAGAAGAGTGCTCTTTTCTCAAAAGCAGAGTGTGTTTCTTATACGGCGAGCTAGCGTTTGTTTCCCAGTCCTAAATGGAGTTGAATCACATGTAGTTTCTGGTCCTACGAGAAAAAGTTGTTTTCTGGTAAGGAAAGTCACTATTGTGCTCCCATTGCCAATCACAGTGCAAATAGCACTTGTGTTTGTTCCCAGCAAGTACAGTGTATTGGACTGAAGAGGAGCTACTGTTCTTGTCAGATTCCTAAGCAGAGTTGAACTAGATATGGCCCGTGTGTGTAGGAAGCACAGTTCTTTGTTCTTAGCCAGCTCACTGTTCAGACCCAATAGGAAACACAGTAGAGTAGAAGAGTGCTCTTTTCTCAAAAGAAGAGTGTGTTTCTTGTAAGGCGAGCTAGCGTTTGTTTCCCAGTCCTAAATGGTGTTGAGTGACATACAGTTTCTGGTCCCACGAGCAAGAGTTGTTTTCTGGTAAGAAGAGTCACTATTTCGCTCCTATTGTCATACGCAGGACTAATAGCACTGACGTCGGTTCCCAGCATGTACAGTGTATTGGACTGAAGAGGATCTACTGTTCTTGTCAGTTTCCTAAGCAGAATTGAACTAGATATGGCCGTGTGTGTAGGAAGCACAGTTCTTTTGTTCTGAGCAAGCTCACTGTTTTGGCCCTATAGGAAACACAGTAGAGTAAAGAGTGCTCTTTTCTCAAAATCAGAGTGTGTTTCTTGTAAGGCAAGCTAGCGTTTATTTCCCAGTTCTAAATGGAGTTGAATCACATGCAGTTTTCGGTCCTACGAGCAAGAGTTGTTTTCTGGTAAGGAAAGTCACTATTGCGCTCTCATTGCCATAGACAATGCAAATAGCACTCGCGTCTGTTCCCAGCAAGTACAGTGTATTGGACTGAAGCAGAGCTACTGTTCTTGTCAGTTTCCTAAGCAGAGATGAACAAGATATGTCCAGTGTGTGTAGGAAGCACAGTTCTTTTGTTCTGAGCAAGCTCACTGTTCGGACCCCATAGGAAACACAGTAGAGTAGATGAGTGCTCTTTTCTCAAAAGCAGAGTGTGTTTCTTGTAAGGCGAGCTAGCGTTTGTTTCCCAGTCCTAAATGGAGTTGAATCACATGCAGTTTCTCGTCCTAGTAGCAAGAGTTGTTTCCTGGTAAGAAGAGTCACTATTGCGCTCCCATTTTCATACACAGGGCAAATAGTACTGGCGTCTGTTCCCAGCATGTACAGTGTATTGGATTGAAGAGGATCTATTGTTCTTGTCAGATTCCCAAGCAAAACTGAAAGAGATAAGGCCCCTGTGTGCAGGAAGCACAGATCTTTTGTTCTGAGGAAGCTCACTTTTCTGGCCCTATAGGAAACACAGTAGAGTAGAAGAGTGCTCTTTTCTCAAAAGCAGAGTGTGTTTCTTGTAAGGCGAGCTAGCGTTTGTTTCCCAGTCCTAAATGGAGTTGAATCACATGCATTTTCTTGTCCTACGAGCAAGAGTTGTTTTCTGGTAAGAGGAGTCACTATTGTGCTCCCATTGTCATACACAGGGCAAATAGTACTGGCGTCTGTTCCCAGCATGTACAGTGTAGTGGACTATAGAGGATCTACTGTTCTTGTCAGTTTCCTAAGCAGAATTGAGCTAGATATGGCCCGTGTGTGTAGGAAGCACAGTTCTTTTGTTCTGAGAAAGCTCACTGTTCTGACCCCTTATGAAACACAGTATAGTAGAAGAGTGCTCTTTTCTCAAAAGCAGAGTGTGTTTCTTGTAACGCGAGATAGCGTTTGTTTCCCAGTCCTAAATGGAGTTGAATCACATGCAGTTTCTGGTCCTACGAGCAAGAGTTGTTTTCTGGTAAGGAAAGTCACTATTGTGCTCCCATTGCCATACACTGTTCAAATAGCACTCTCGTCTGTTCCCAGCAAGTACAGTGTATTGAACTGAAGAGGAGCTACTGTTCTTGTCAGTTTCCTAAGGAGAGTTGAAGTAGATATGGCCCGTGTGTGTAGGAAGCACAGTTCTTTTGTTCTGAGCAAGCTCACTGTTCGGACCCCATAGGAAACACAGTAGAGTAGAAGACTGCTCTTTTCTCAAAAGCAGAGTGTGTTTCTTGAAAGGCGAGCTAGTGTTTGTTTCCCAGTCAGAAAAGGAGTTGAATCCCATGCAGTTTCTGGTCCTATGAGCAAGAGTTGTTTTCTGGTAAGAAGAGTCACTATTGCGCTCCCATTGCCATACACAGTGCAAATAGCACTTGCGTCTGTTCCCAGCAAGCACAGTATATTGGACTGAAGCAGAGCTACTGTTCTTGTCAGTTTCCTAAGCAGAGTTGAACTAGATATGGCCCGTGTGTAGGAAGCACAGATTTTTTTTTTCTGAGGAAGCTCACTGTTCTGGCCTTATAGGAAACACAGTAGAGTAGAAGAGTGCTCTTTTCTCAAAAGCAGAGTGTATTTCTTGTAAGGCGAGCTAGCATTTCTTTCCCAGTCCTAAGTGGAGTTGAGACACATGCAGTTTTTGTTCCTACGAGCAAGAGTGGTTTTCTGGTAAGAAGAGTTACTATTGCGCTCCCATTGTCATACACAGGACAAATAGCACTGGTTTCTTTTCCCAGCATGTACAGTGTATTGGACTGAAGAGGATCTACTGTTCTTGTCAGTTTCCTAAGCAGAGTTGAAGTAGATATGGCCCGT